>NC_067400.1:353808863-354136363 GCF_016432865.1 Antechinus flavipes | reverse complement strand
GGAAAAAAATTCCACAGAACAAAAGAACTCAATTGGACAATTAGAAAAATTTTTTAAAAAAGTGAGTGAAGAGAATACTTCACTGAAAATCAGAATTGAACAAGTGGAATTGAATGACTCGAGGAGACAAGAAGAATCAGTCAAGCAAATCCAAAAAAATCAAACAATGGAGAAAAATGTGAAATACCTTCTGGGGAAGACAACAGACCTGGAAAACAGATCCAGGAGAGACAATCTGAGAATCATTGGACTCCCAGAAAAACATGATGAAAAAAAGAGCCTGGACACTATTTTCCAGGAAATTATCAAAGAGAACTGCCCAGAAGTCATAGGAACAGAGGAAAAAATAAACATTGAAAGGATTCATCGATCACCCACTGAAAGGGATCCTAAAATCAAAACACCAAGGAATATAGTGGCCAAATGCCAGAACCCTCAGATGAAGGAAAAAATATTGCAAGCGGCTAGAAAAACCCAATTCAAGTATCAAGGAGCCACAATAAGGATCACCCAGGATCTGGCAGCATCCACATTAAAAGATCGAAGGGCCTGGAATATGATATTCCGAAAGGCTAAGGAACTTGGTATGCAACCAAAAATAACTTACCCAGCGAGAATGAGCATCTTTTTCCAGGGAAGAAGATGGACATTCAACGAAGTAAGCGAATTTCATCTATTTCTGATGAAAAAACCAGAACTTAACAAAAAGTTTGATCTACAAATATAGAACTCAAGAGAAATCTAAAAAGGTAAAGATTAATCTTGGGAACTATATTTTGACTATATAGATGTATAAAGAATACATGTATACCTTGTTCTAGAAATTGATGTGGAAAGGACATTGTACCAGAAAAAGGGTAAAGTGGGGGTAGTACATCTCATGAAGAGGCATAGGAAACCTATTATATCTGAGAGAAAGAATGGAGGGGGATGAATATAGTGGGTATCTTACTGCCTTCAGAATTGGCTTTAAGTGAAAAATCTTAAGACATATTCAATCTATGGTGAAACTTCTCCCATCTCATTGAAAAGTGAGAAGGGAAAAGTGAAAAGGGAAGGAATAAGCTAAGGGGAAGGGAATACGGGAACTGGGAGGGAAAGGGGTAAGATAGGGGGAGGAACTCTAAGGCGGGGGGAGGGATACTAAAAAGGGAGGGCTGTGAGAAGCAAGAGGTGCTCACAAGCTTAATACTGGGAAGGGGGGGAAGGGGAAAGAAGGGAGAAAAGCATAAACCGGGGTTAACAAGATGGCAAGTAATAAAGAATTGGTCATTCTAACCATAAACGTGAACGGGGTAAACTCCCCCATAAAGAGGAAGCGGTTAGCAGAATGGATTAAAAGCCAGAATCCTACAATATGTTGTTTACAGGAAACACACCTGAAGCGGGGAGATACATGCAGGTTAAAGGTAAAAGGTTGGAGCAAAATCTACTATGCTTCAGGTGAAGTCAAAAAAGCAGGGGTAGCCATCCTGATCTCAGATCAAGCTAAAGCAAAAATTGATCTAATTAAAAGAGATAAGGAAGGGCACTATATCTTGCTAAAGGGTAGCATGGATAATGAAGCACTATCTATATTAAACATATATGCACCAAGTGGGGTAGCATCTAAATTCTTAAAAGAGAAACTAAGAGAGCTGCAAGAAGAAATAGACAGTAAAACTATAATAGTGGGAGATCTTAACCTTGCACTCTCAGAATTAGATAAATCAAACCACAAAATAAATAAGAAAGAAGTCAAAGAGGTAAATAGAATACTAGAAAAGTTAGATATGATAGATCTCTGGAGAAAATGTAATGGAGACAGAAAGGAATACACTTTCTTTTCAGCAGTTCATGGAACCTATACAAAAATTGACCATATATTAGGACATAAAAACCTCAAACTCAAATGCAGTAAGGCAGAAATAGTAAATGCATCCTTTTCAGACCACGATGCAATGAAAATTACATTCAACAAAAAACCAGGGGGAAGTAGACCAAAAAATAATTGGAAACTAAATAATCTCATACTAAAGAATGATTGGGTAAAACAGCAAATCATAGACATAATTAATAACTTCACCCAAGAAAACGATAATAATGAGACATCATACCAAAATGTATGGGATGCAGCCAAAGCAGTAATAAGGGGAAATTTCATATCTCAGGCCTATTTGTATAAAATAGAGAAAGAGAAGGTCAATGAATTGGGTTTGCAACTAAAAATGCTAGAAAAGGAACAAATTAAAAACCCCCAGTCAAACACTAAACTTGAAATTCTAAAAATAAAAGGTGAGATCAATAAAATTGAAAGTAAAAAAACTATTGAATTGATTAATAAAACTAAGAGTTGGTTCTTTGAAAAAACCAACAAAATAGACAAACCCTTAGTAAATCTGATTAAAAAAAGGAAAGAGGAAAATCAAATTGTTAGTCTTAAAAATGAAAAGGGAGAACTCACCACTAACGAAGAGGAAATTAGAGCAATAATTAGGAGTTACTTTGCCCAACTTTATGCCAATAAATTCGACAACTTAAATGAAATAGAAAAATACCTCCAAAAATATAGCTTGCCCAAACTAACAGAGGAAGAAGTAAATATCCTAAACAGTCCTATCTCAGAAAAAGAAATAGAACAAACTATCAATCAACTCCCTAAGAAAAAATCCCCAGGACCAGATGGATTTACATGTGAATTCTACCAAACATTTAAAGAACAATTAACTCCAATGTTATATAAATTATTTGAAAAAATAGGGATTGAAGGAGTCCTACCAAACTCCTTTTATGACACAGACATGGTACTGATACCTAAACCAGGTAGGCTGAAAACAGAGAAAGAAAATTATAGACCAATCTCCCTAATGAATATTGATGCTAAAATCTTAAATAAAATATTAGCAAAAAGATTACAGAAAATCATCCCCAGGATAATACACTATGACCAAGTAGGATTTATACCAGGAATGCAGGGCTGGTTCAATATTAGGAAAACTATTAGCATAATTAACTATATCAATAACCAAACAAACAAAAACCATATGATCATCTCAATAGATGCAGAAAAAGCATTTGATAAAATCCAACATCCATTCCTAATAAAAACACTTGAGAGCATAGGAATAAATGGACTTTTCCTTAAAATAGTCAGGAGCATATATTTAAAACCATCAGTAAGCATCATATGCAATGGGGAAAAACTGGAACCTTTCCCAGTAAGATCTGGAGTGAAGCAAGGTTGCCCACTATCACCATTATTATTTAATATCGTATTAGAAACACTAGCCTCGGCAATAAGAGTCGAGAAAGATATTAAAGGAATTAGAGTAGGCAATGAGGAAACCAAACTCTCACTCTTTGAAGATGATATGATGGTATACCTAGAGAACCCCAGAGATTCTACTAAAAAGCTATTGGAAATAATTCATAATTTTAGCAAAGTAGCTGGCTACAAAATAAATCCCCATAAATCCTCAGCATTTTTATACATCACCAACAAAACCCAACAGCAAGAGATACAAAGAGAAATTCCATTCAGAATAACTGTTGATACCATAAAATATTTGGGAATCTATCTACCAAAGGAAAGTCAGGAATTATATGAGCAAAATTATAAAAAAGTCTCCACACAAATAAAGTCAGACTTAAATAATTGGAAAAATATTAAGTGCTCTTGGATCAGCCGAGCGAACATAATAAAGATGACAATACTCCCTAAACTAATCTATTTATTTAGTGCTATACCAATCAGACTTCCAAGAAAATATTTTAATGATCTAGAAAAAATAACAACAAAATTCATATGGAACAATAAAAAGTCGAGAATCTCAAGGGAATTAATGAAAAAAAAATCAAATGAAGGTGGCCTAGCTGTACCTGATCTAAAATTATATTATAAAGCAGCAGTCACCAAAACCATTTGGTATTGGCTAAGAAATAGATTAGTGGATCAGTGGAAAAGGCTAGGCTCACAAGACAGAATAGTCAATTACAGCAATCTAGTGTTTGACAAACCCAAAACCCCTAACTTCTGGGAAAAGAATTCATTATTTGATAAAAAACTGCTGGGATAATTGGAAATTAGTATGGCAGAAATTAGGCATGGACCCACACTTAACACCATATACCAAGATAAGATCAAAATGGGTCTATGACCTAGGCATAAAGAACGAGATTATAAATAAATTAGAGGAACATAGAATAGTTTATCTCTCAGACTTGTGGAGGAGAAAGAAATTTGTGACCAAAGATGAACTAGAGACCATTACTGATCACAAAATAGAAAATTTCGATTACATCAAATTAAAAAGCCTTTGTACAAATAAAACTAATGCAAACAAGATTAGAAGGGAAGCAACAAACTGGGAAAACATTTTCACAGTTAAAGGTTCTGATAAAGGCCTCATTTCCAAAATATATAGAGAACTGACTCAAATTTATAAGAAATCAAGCCATTCTCCAATTGATAAATGGTCAAAGGATATGAACAGACAATTTTCAGAGGATGAAATTGAAACTATTACCACTCATATGAAAGAGTGTTCCAAATCATTATTGATCAGAGAAATGCAAATTAAGACAACTCTTTGATACCACTACACACCTGTGAGATTGGCTAAGATGACAGGAAAAAATAATGATGAATGTTGGAGGGGATGCGGGAAAACTGGGACACTAATGCATTGTTGGTGGAGTTGTGAACGAATCCAACCATTCTGGAGAGCAATCTGGAATTATGCCCAAAAAGTTATCAAATTGTGCATACCCTTTGATCCAGCAGTGTTTCTATTGGGCTTATATCCCAAAGAAATACTAAAGAAGGGAAAGGGACCTGTATGTGCCAAAATGTTTGTAGCAGCCCTGTTTGTAGTGGCTAGAAACTGGAAAATGAATGGATGCCCATCAATTGGAGAATGGCTGGGTAAATTGTGGTATATGAATGTTATGGAATATTATTGTTCTGTAAGAAATGACCAGCAGGATGAATACAGAGAGGACCGGCGAGACTTACATGAACTGATGCTAAGTGAAATGAGCAGAACCAGGAGATCATTATACACTTCGACAACGATATTGTATGAGGACATATTTTGATGGAAGTGGATTTCTTTGACAAAGAGACCTGAGTTTCAATTGATAAATGACGGACAAAAGCAGCTACACCCAAAGAAAGAACACTGGGAAACGAATGTGAACTATCTGCATTTTTGTTTTTCTTCCCGGGTTATTTATACCTTCTGAATCCAATTCTCCCTATGCAACAAGAGAACTGTTTGGTTCTGCAAACATATATTGTATCTAGGATATACTGCAACATATCCAACATATAAAGGACTGCTTGCCATCTAGGGGAGGGGGTGGAGGGAGGGAGGGAAAAAAAAATCGGAACAGAAACAAGTGTCAATATAAAGTAATTATTAAATAAAAATTAAATAAAAGAAAAAAGAAAAAAAAAAAAAGAAATGACTATGGCAGAGCTTTTATTCACCACCTAGTTTGTACCTTCCAAAAAAGTGAGGATTAAAGGGGATGTAAAGTACCTGCTATAAGGAAGATTATTACCATCCTCATTTTATTTTCATTCTAGAAAACATTCATGATCTGTAATGTTCTTCTCTAAAGTGTAATATTCTCTGCGAGCAGGTTTCTTGTGGGGCTTCTGGTAGCAGCCTTCGTTTCAATTCAGTGTAATCACCCCGAATGCAGCCAGGAATTAAGGTCCAAATTATTTATTGTCTCCTTCAAAGTCTTCCTGGGGCCCGGTTAGCTTTCTTAGAGGCCTATCTTTCTCTCCTTGGTTCCAAGAGCTCCTGCCACTAGTCCTTTGTCTCTGCCAGCTTCAGCCTCCAGCCACAACAAAGGTGGAAGATGGAATGAATCTATCTCCTCCTCCGAGAGCTTCTAGTGGGCTTGTCCTTTCTGGAGCTGACAGCTCCTCCTTATATGCCCCACACTGAGTATACATCAATCATTATATCACTAGGAAACCATTATTTGTTGTAGGGTTAAATCAACGCTAAACTAGATTTAACCACTGTCTCCTCAATTCCACTTACTTAGCAACTTGTAAGAATCCTAACAATAATCAATAAGAGAGAAGGGCCCTCTGTAAAAAGGAAAAAAAAATCAATGTTTTAGGCACTTTTATACATCTATTTGAACTTTTCCAAAATATGTAATTCACTGTGACCACAGATGTTTACAAGGACAACTAGATAATACTAGATAGAGCACCAGGTCTGGAGTTAGAAAGACCACAGTTCAAATACAGCCTTAGACACTGACAGGCTATATGACCCTGGGCAAGCCACTTAACCCAGTTTGCCTTCTTTTCTTCATCTGGAAAATGAAATGGCAACCCACTCCAATGTCTTTGCCAAGAAAATTCCAAACTTAGTTATGTAGATTCAGACATGATAGAAATGACTGAACAAAAATAGAGGTGTTTACAGAAGACAAAGCCAGGTGCAGTCAGAGAATAAGCAGTGATATGTGGGCAAAGGAACAATTTGAATCTGTGAAATCCAAAGAATTCAATGATCAAGAAAGAATGTATCATCCTGATAATTAATTCCTGGAAAAGTGCTGAAGCCAAAAGTCAAAATCATCTAGTCAGAAAGCATATAGAGATAAATACAATGGATATAACAAAAAATATGTCTGAATGACATTTTACAGTTTACAATGTTTCTCATAAATTTTCTGAAGCCAATAAAAAATAAATGCATTTTTTTTCAGACAATCCTTCAAATACCTGAAGGCAGTGGTCACATAATTTTGTTTATTATAAGTATCTCTATTTGACTCTATTTTCCCTATTAAGTTTCAATCTGCATAAGAACTAAGATTGTATCTTAAATTTCATGCACCCTCCAACATTTAACCCAGTGCTCTTCTCATGATAAATGCTTACTAAATGTTGGCTGAATAAAATATAAATAATATATGAATCAATCAATCAGAAGACAAATATTAAATGAACAGATCTGTTTCTTTTTTTTTTTTTCATCTTGCAGAAAAACTAATTTTTTTGGAAAGGTATTTCTCCAAAAACCTATTCCATTATATTTAGAGAAATGTCAGAATGGTAGATTTCCAACAGTCATGGTGAATCAACATTTTTTTTAAAAATATGATAATTTGAAGTAGGAAAGGAAATAGATCAAGGACAAGATAGTTTTCTCTTCAGAGGCTTTGTAAAATTTTTCCTTTCATGCAGCCACTAAACTAGTTTCATAAATAACAAATTACATCTGCAATAGCACCCTTGACCCTAGATATAAGATTAGAAGGTAGAATGGACAGGGAAATGAAGGAGTATAAATGGAATAAGGTTAAAAGTAAATAATATGTTTATCCTTAACAATAGAGATAGAATTATTGTCACAAGATCAGGATTGTGAAACTCACATCCGCAAATGTACAAAAATTTGAGCTATGAAAAGGTCAGTTGAGAAATATATAAGGAGCAGTTTCCAGGCTAGCAGTAAATAAAGGATTGGAAATTGGTCTTTCAGTATTTCTTCCATATACATATGCTTTCAGGCAGACATGTTAAGGTAAAAATCCTCAATCTTTGATACAACAATTTTAAAATTGTAGTATATTTCCATTTGAGTTGTAGAAAAATTGTATGTCACAAAATCACAAGTTCTTTGGGAAGCAAATGGAGGACACAATTATTCCCATCTCATTAATGAGAAAAAAAAAGATTCTGTAAAAATAATGAGCATTCTCAGATCTTATAGCAAATCCCTGTCATGAGTATAAATAGGAACTACATCTCAGTCTGGTCTTTGAGTCAGGTGACTTGGGTTGAATTTTAACTTCAATGATAATTAACTCTGATTGTCATCGATTCTCATAATCTATTTTTATTTTTTTTGCTTCATCTATAAAGCGGTGACAAAATTTATAACAAAAGGTAATTATGAGAAAATTGTTTTGTTAAATTATAAGTAATCTACAAATGTTTAAAAATATGGCAGTAAGCATACAGAATATGGAAAATAGATGACTTATTAAAATGTCAGATATTAAAACTAGTGTTATAATTATATACCATCCTACTCCAAAGTGGCCTCTTATTCCTTTTATCTTTTACTCTACTCTCATGGAAATTATGACATACTGACATATATTTTGTTATTTCTCCTATTATACTATAAAGAACTTGAAAAATGGGACTCCACTTGACATTTGATTCTTCTTATAGTACCTTGCATAAAATAGACTTTTTACAAAGTTTCAATGAATAAATATTGCTGTTTAGAAATTCTGCTAAATTTTTCTTTCATATGCTTTTAAAAGACATCTTGTGTAAGCCTGGATTATAATTACAATTATACATGCTCTTTGCTAAAGCACTTTAAATTCAAAGAATGTTGCAACAATACTTTTGAGCTGCAGTAGATATTAAAGTAATATCTTTTGAAAATAGGATGTGCATTGATGGAGGTAGAAAGTAGGAGTGAGAAGAGAAAAAAATGAACATAGCATGTATTGATTTACATTAATCTCCATAGTTCTCTCTCTGACTCCAGGTAGAATTCCTATTCAAAGTTTCTTGAAATTGCTTTGGATCACTGAATCACTGAGAAGAAACAGATCTTTCCTATTTGATCATTCCACAATCTTGCTGTTACTGTGGGCAAAATATTCCTGGTTCTGCTTATTTCACTCAATATCAGTTCTAGTAAATCTTTCCAGGCTTTTATTAAAAAAAATAAATGTTTATCATTTTTATAAAACCACAATATTACTTTCATATACCATAACTTGTTTTGCCATTCCCCAATTAATGGACATCTACACATTTGACAATTCTTTGCCATCACAAAAAGAGCTGTTACAAACATTTTTGTATATGTGGGTCCATTTCTCTCCTTTATGATTTTGTTAATATACAGATCCAATAGTCCCACTAATGGGTCAAAATATATGGACAGTTTTATACCATTGAGACTTAGTTTCATATTGTTTTCCAAAATAGTGGAGTTATCTCACAACTCCACGAGCAATTCATTAGTGACCCAGTTTTCCTTTATTTCCTCTAACATTTGTTATTATCATTTCCTGTCAGCTGATCTAAGAAGTATAAGGTGATACCTCACAATTGTTTTAATGAGCATTTCTTTTATTAATAGTGATTTAAAGCATTTTGCCCATATAACTATAGTTGGATCTTTTTTCATCATCTCAAAATTGTCTGTTCAAGTCCCTTGTCTATTTATCAATTGGGAAATAACTTGTATTCTTATAAGTTTAACACAATTCTTTATATATTTTAGAAATAAGATCTTTACCAGAAACAATGGCTGTAAATTTTTCCCAGATGTGTACTTCCCTTTTAATCTTGTTTCTATTGATTTTGTTTGTGCAGTTTTTTTTTTTTAATATAATGTAATCAAGGTTTTTTTCATAATGTTATCAAGTTCTTCTTTGGTCATAAATTTTTCCTTTCTCCAAAGATTTGTTAGGTAAATTATCCTTTGCTTTCCTAATTTGTTTTTAGTATTTGTTTATACTCAAATCATGTACCTATTTTGACCTTATTTTGGTATGGGGATGTGAGATGTAGGTCTATGCCAAATTTAATAAGCAGTATCCATGTAAAAACAAATATTATTTGTAATTGGGAGAAGTTGGACACATTCCCAATAAGATCAGGCATGAAACAAAGATACAAATTGTCACCAGTAATATTCAACATTGTACTAGAAGTGCTGGCTTTAGCAATATGAAAAGAAAAAAGAAGTTAAAAGAATTAGAATAAGCAATGAGGAAATAAAATTATCACTCTTTGCAGATGATATAATGATATACTTAGAGAATCCTAGAAAATCATGCAAAAACCTACTGGCAACAATTCATACCTTTAGCAAAGTTGCAAGATATAAAACAAACTCGCACAAATCATCAGTATTTCTATATATTGTTGACAAAGTCCATTATCAAGAGAGAGAAAGAAAATCCATTTAAAATAACTGTAGACAAATTAAAATATTTGGGGTCCACCTGCCATATCAATATGGTATATTATATCAATATCAATACCAAATCAATAACAAAACCAACAGAAATAATATGATAATGACATAATAAAACCACCCATTCCTATTAAAAACATTAGGAAGCATAGGGATAAAGGGAGCTTTCCTTAAAATAATAAGCTGTATCTATCTAAAACCTACAGCAAGCATTGTTTGTAATGAAGAGAAACTGGATACATTTCCAATAACATCAGGGGTGAAATTAAGGTGCCTTATCACCACTATTATTCAACATTTTGCTAGACATACTGGCATTAGCAAAAAGGAAAGAAAAAGAGAATAAAGGAATGAGAACAGGAAATATGAAAATACAATTACCACTCTTTTCAGATGATATAATAATATACTTAGAAAATCCTAGAAAATCACCCAAAAACCTATTGGAAAAATTTTAGCAGCTTTAAAAATCATCAGCATTTCTACATATAAATGATAAAGCCCATTAGCAAGATATAGACTGATAAAATCCAATTAAAATTATTATTAACAAAATAAAATACTTGGGTTCCACTGCCAAGACAAAGCCAAGAACTATACAAACACAACTACAAAACACTTCTTACACAAATAAAGTCAGATCTAAACAATTGGAAAAATATCAATTGCTTATAGATAGGCCTAACTAATATAATAAAAATAACAATTCTATCTTAATTTGTCTATTTGTTCAGTGCCATATCAATTAAACTGCCAAAACATTATTTTATAGAACTAAAAAAAAAAAATAACAAAATTCATCTGGAAGAACAAAAGGTCAAGAATATCAAGAGAATTAAAGAAAAAAAATACAAAGGGTGGTAGCTTAGCAGCATCAAAAAACTATATTATAAAGCAGCAGTCATTTGCTGCTTTAGGCACTGGCTAAGAAATATAATGATGGATTAGTGGGAGAGATTAGATACAAATGATACAATAATCAATGCCTATACCAATCTAGTATTTGATAAATGACCAAACTCCAGATTCTGGAATAAGATGTCACTATTTGACAAAAATTGCTCAGAAAACTGAAAAATTATATGTCAAAAACTATACATAGAACTACATTCATACCACATACCCAGAATAAGGTTGAAATGGACAAATAATTTGGAGTTTAAGGATGATACCATAAACAAATTAGGAGAACAAGGAATAATTTATCTATCAGATCTTTGGAGAAGGGAGGAATTTATGACCAAAGAAGAATTCAATAACATTATAAAAGGCAAAGTGGACAACTTTGATTACATTAAATTAAAAAAGGTTTTGCACAAACAAAACCAACAGAAATGCAATTACAAAAGAAAGTCCAACATTGGGGAAAAATCTTTTCAGCCAGTATTTCTGATAAAGATCTCATTTCTAAATATATAAAGAACTCTGTCAAATTTATGAATACAAGTCATTCCCCACTTTATAAAATGGTCAAAGGATATTAATGAACAATTTTCAGATGATGAAAACAAAATCACTGATAGCTATATGAAAAAAAATCCTTTTTTAATTACTACTGATTAGATAAATGCAAATTAAAACAACTCTGAGGTTTCTTCTCATACCTCTCAGATTGGCAAAGAAGACAAGAAAAGATGATAATAAATTTTGGAAGGAACATGGAAAAACCAGGTAACTAATACATTGTTGGTGGAATTGTGAAAAGACCTAAATATTCTTTAGAGAAATTTGGAATTATGGCCAAAGGGCTATAAAACTGTGCATACCCTTTGACCCAGCAATGTCATTACTGAGTCTATATCCCATAGAAATCATAAAGGAGGGAAAAAGACTCACATGTGCAAAAATGTTCGTAGCAGTTCTTTTGTGGTAGTAAAGAATTGAAAAAGGAATGGATGCACATCGATTGTGAAATGGGTGAATAAACTGTGGTACATGAATGTAATGAACTATTATTGTTCTATAAAAATGATGAACAAGCCTATTATAGAAAGGCCTGGAAAGATATGCATGAACTGTTGATTATAAAAATAAGCAGAATCAGGAATATGTTGTATACAATAACATCGAGAATGTGTGATGATAAAAGTATGAAAGCCTTGTTTCTTCTCAGTAGTTCAATGATCTGATGCAATCCCAATAGATTTTGCCCAGAAAATTCAATCTGCATTCATAAAAAGATCTAAGGAGACAGAATGTAAATCAACATGTGATATGTTCATTTATTGTTTTTTTCTTTTTTATGTTTCCCAGGTTTTTTTTTCTTCTTTTGTTCTGATTTTTCTCTCCTAACATGATTCTATAAATCAATGTGTACTTAAAATAAACACTACAATATGAAAAAAAAAAATGTACAGCCTGATTCCCTACTTCAACAATGAACTGAAATTTTTTTCCAAGTTTCTAATGAGCTATCCAATCACATTTCCTCAATTCTAAGGCAATTTTGTTTGTACTTTTATCCTTGGTGCTTTTTTCTCTCTAGATTTTTGTGACACTATCTTTCTTGTTCCTCCTCTTTATTAGATAGCTCTTTTACAGTGTTTTGTAATTGATCTCCATCCACATCATCCAGACTAAACTTGAGTCTCACAGGACTCTAGTTATATACTATTTCTCTTAGTGATTTTTATCAATATTCAAATGTTATCTATGCTGATGTTTCTCAAATCTATTTGTACATCATGATCCAATACTAGGCATTTTCATTGACTGTCCTCGATGTCTTGATAGCTCTCTCTTTTCAATTCTGTCTCCTGTCTTCCTTCAAAATTCATCTATACCCTCACCTTCTGCAAGAAACCTTTCTCAATGTCTTATCATTTTAGTGCATTCTTTCCATTGAATATTTCCAATTTATACTGTATGTAGCCTGTTTGTAAATTGATATTTGCCTGATGTCTTCTTTATTGGAAAAACTAATTCCATGATAGAAGGAATTATTTTTCTTTAATTACATTCCTAGCATTTAGCACAGTACTTGCAATAGAATAGGTATTTATTTCTTTATTTACTGACTGATTAGGAATCAGATGTCTTGGTTTTTTTTTCAAGTTTTTCCATTAGTAAATTATAAGGCCTGAACAAATTACTGAACCTTTTTAGGGATCTGTTTCTTTATCTGTTAAGTGGAAAATATGCTTTTCCCTATAACTTTTTTCACTTGATCTTTTGTTATAATCAAATAAAATAAACTATTAAAGCACTTTATCATATAACATATGAAGATAATGTATTTTCAATGAATTGCATAAAGCAGGATGGTTAGGGGTAGAGGATGGAGGGTGGGAAGAAGGATGATTGTATGGAATCACTAGTATAACCAAGTTTTAATCAGTGATACTGATATGTGTCTGTGACTAAAAACATTTGGGAAAAGACCCTTTGGGGGTCTAAATGAAAAGCTGCAAATGTACTTAATTCACTACTAGTAATATGAAGAACTAGAACTGGGATTTTCCTAGGACCAATGTAAGAATCTTTTTAAAACCACATCAACTCTGTCTGGCCACCATGGTCTCATTTAGCAAGTGACTGCTTTGCTGTCCCATAGTCAATGTAACATAATGCAATGGTATTATAGAAAAGAGATGTTGGGTTCCCCAACCAATTACAGGTATGTGTCATTTCTGCAGTCTTGGCAGGCTACTGAAATTTTGTGTGCAAATCACATTTTGTTAAATTAAATTATATTTTAAGTGCATTGGGGGAGTGCATTTCCTATTGAAAAGAACCTGCAGTGAATCTATTGGTAAAGCAAAGAATACACTGGCAAAATTAAATAATCACTTGCTGATTTATCTGTTTCTTAATAACTGAAATTTTAACACTGTGATTTTTTTCCCTAATGTACATGCCCTATGTACTAACAATATTAGTCTGTCATTATATCCCAAGCATCATTACTTAATACTCTGACCAATTGTATATATTCATAAAAAGAGAAGAAATGGGAAAAGTAGAATGCCATCCCCTGTTATTTTGTTTTGTCAATCTTGAGGACTATGGAACATTTTGGTAGCATTACTGTAAAGAACAACATCTACTCTTTTCAGAATTGCAACTTAGGAGTCAGTTCTTGCTTTCTGATATTGCCACCACTCCAATGTAGTCACCCATCACTTCACATCTGGGTAATTTGCAATAATGCTGGTAGGTCTGCTTCCCTCAAGTCTCTCCCTATTTCAATCCATCCTCCAATAAGTTATTAAAATGCTTTTCTTAAAGCATAGTTCTGATCATGTCACACACACACACACACACACACACACACACACACACACACAGACACATGCACCAAATTCCAGTGGCTTTTTATTGTCTTCAGGATCAAATATAAACTGCCCTGTTTCACATTTTAATCCCTTCATAATCTGGGTTCCCTACTTTTCCAGGATTCTTGTTATCTTTTCCACAAGATGTACTCTTCAATTCAGTGTCCTGGTTTTCTGACTGTTCCACAAATAAGCTCCTAAGCTCTGGCCATTTTTTCCTGGCTTTTTCCTCCATGACTGGAACATTCTCTCTAATTTTTATCTGACTGTTGATCTCACTGTCTTCCTTTAAGTTCCAACAAAAACTCTGTCTTTTGTTGACAAATGTTTTCAAACCCATTTTAATTAATTCACCTTCCCTCTGTTAATTATGTGCTTTTTATTCAATATATAGCTTGCCTTGTACATTTTTGTTAGCTTGTTGTGTCCCCAGTTAGATTGTAAGATATTTTATAGAGGCCGTCTTTTACCTCTTTTTGTACCTCTAGTGCTTAACACAGTACCTGGCAAATAGTAGGCATGAAGTAAATGTTGATTACTAGCAATAAGATCATAAGTATATCTGTTTTGTGCAGAAGGTCAGGAAAACATATAGGGGTAATAATACTCAATTGGGATGTTATCAGAATCAATTAGAAGCATATAAAATGCTATGCAAACCTTAAAGGACTATATAAATGTTAGTTCTTTACTAGGATTATGACAGTAATAGATTTGATTAGTGTGGACACAGTTGTATACAAGTACATGCAACTAAGAATTATTACTATGAACCTCAAAATTTTGTATTCTCTATGAGAAGGTGGACCTTTAGAGCTGTGAAATTCATGCATGACTTAAAGCAGTGTATAGATAGTTAATAGTATCATGGATCTTTGCTTTTCACTTATTGGTTCAACATGAGTTGGGTTTAATGATATACAATGGCCTAGAAGCAGCTATTAAAGAGCTAAAAGAGATGAGAAAGAGAATGAGCATTTATATAATATCTCCTGTGTGCCAACAATGTACTAAATGTTTTACAGATATTATCACATTTTAATTTCACAACAACCTGCAGAGGTAGGTGGTATTATTATCTCCATTTTTTACTTGAGGAAAGTGAGGTAAAGAGAGATTAAATGACTTGCCCAGAGTCACACAGCTAGCAAGAATCCAATCTGGATTGAAACTCAAGTCTTCTTAAGTTCAGACTCAGGACTCTTTCTATTCACTGCAACACCTAGCTGCCTGTGTGACCCTGATCAAAATATTTAACCTTTCTCAGCCTCAGTTTCTTTATCAGTTAAATAGGGGTAATAATACTCAATTGGGATGTTATCAGAATCAATTAAAAGCATATAAAATGCTATGCAAACCTTAAAGGACTATATAAATGTTAGTTCTTTACTAGGATTATGACAGTAATAGATTTGATTAGTGTGGACACAGTTGTATACAAGTACATGCAACTAAAAACTATTACTATGAACCTCAAAATTTGCAGGTGTGATATCTTACTGTTTGAGTAAAGCAAGTTATGCTGTACATACTAGGTGACTTATTGAGAACTTCCTGTTTTGTGCAGAAAGTCAGGAAAAAAAGCTTGAAATGCTATGGAGAATTTTGTCAGTGACATCATTGCATGATAAGAAGTAGTGAATTGAAGTCAAAAGACTGAGGTGTAAGTAGAGTTCCTAACTATGTGATAGCATCAGATAAAGAATTACAGGATTCTGAATTAAAAGATATGACAGTCCTCATGTAATCCATATTAGGTCTAAAAGATGATGGCCTCTACAATTAAACTCAATTAATGTCATCCAGATTCATCCTACAGATAACTAATGAGAAGGACTCCACTACTTCACAAAGCAAGACATGGCACTTTTGAACATTTCTGTTAGCAGGGTTTCCCTTATACCCAGCCTTGTTTGGTCCTTTTTCAAAAAATCAGCTGATTGTTGTTCTTCTCTATGGAGCTAAGTAGCACAAATCTAATTCTTTGCATGATAGCTTTCTAAGATGTTGAATTCTACACCTCTAGTTCCAATTTTTAAAATCTCAAGACTACAAATTCCCAATTTCTTCATTCTCACACTTGTGTGAACTTGATGCTCACACCACATAAATTTGCCACCAATATGGCTTAAACTATGGCTCCTAGAACTAAACTCAGCATTCCACATATGATTCTGAGCAGGGTGGAATACAGCAGGACTATCATCTCCTCAACCCTAGAAGCTATGTCTCTCTTAATGCAATTTTAAATTTCCCATCTATTATATGGAAAAATTAATAATTATGCTATTCATTTGATAGAATTCTTTCAAGATCCATTTATTTTTCTCTCTGGTTTGTATACAAATACAAGTATGTGTGTACAAGTACAAATACTAAGAATGTCTACCAGATCAGATAGATAGAGTGTTAGGTTTAGAATCTGTAAGACATGAACTAAAATCTACCTCTAGACAATTAGTTTCTATATGACCTGGGAAAATCACTTCATAGTTTCTTAACTATACAATTAGGATAATAATAGTCTCTACCTCCTAGAGGTATTGTGAGAATTAAATGAAATAACATTTGTAAGGCATTTGGCATAGCACCTGTCACATTGTAGGCTCTCAAGAAATACCTACTTTTTTTCTTCTTGAGGGTTTTTCCTGCACTGTTCCCCTCATTCCTAACTATCCGCCTAGTTTCTATCCACCATCTTAGATTTTTTCACAGTCTTCTCTGAGTAGTCTGTTTTAACTGATCTAATTTTTTGCTGATGCCCATTTGTACTGCATATTTTTTTCCATAGTTTAGTTCTTAAACAGATTTAAGTAATATGTATTTCCTATGTGTTGATGGTATGTATATAATTAAGATTTAATCTATTTGAGAATTAAAATAATGGCTTATAATTTGATCATAGACATTATACAATGATGAATGCATTAGAAATTCATTGAATAGAAGAATCATAGATTGTAAGCTTGGGGATCTTTAAATACAAAATTTTCTAACTTTTTATCCAAAGAAGTCCCCAAACTTCCAAGTAAGACTAAAACCAGATAAAAAAGCTCCACAGCACCAGTTTCAATCACCTTCATGAGTATTTAAAAAACTTGTTATAACCCTTATGTTCTAAGATCAGAAGAAAAATGAACCTCAGGTCCTCTGATTCAAGTTCCTTTCAAGAAAAAACATACTATCTTTCTGGGATGTATGGGGTGCTCAGAGAGTAGTGCCTCTGACATGAGAACTTGCTGAACTCTTTTCAGGGCTGCTCACCCATTCTTGGTTTCTATCTGCTATCCAACTCCCACCCTTGGCTCAAAGAAGCTATAACATACTCATTGGCTGGACCCTAGTCCAGCTAAAATCATGTTAAGGATTACCAACCAAACCTGTCAGTATGTTATGGTGGTGTCTACCCCAAACACATAAAGATTTCTTCTGATAGAATGGATGTATAAGAACAATTTGTTTCAATAGCCATGAAAGTACTGAAGCAGGAGTTATGGAGTTAGAATTTGAACATGCATCCAAGATACCAAGGTCATCCACTCCATTCCAGAATATTACCAGTTGTCTGAACTGCTGTCTTGCCAGTTGATTTCTATGTCTTTGTTTAATTCTGCTTCAATTAAATCCAATTCATGCATAAGTAAAGATATAAAGTGATGATTCCCTTCATCTTTTTTGAAAACAGAGGAAAAATAACAATATGCTCTCTTTCCCCTCTTACCATTCTTACTATACTTATATAGTGGAAATAATACTAAGTTTAAAACTTAAATTCAAATACTGATTAGACTATTTACTATTATATGATCTTGAGTAAATTATTTTATCCCCCGTAGGACAAATAACATGAGGGAGTTATATAGAAAAAAATTCTTTTGTACATTTTAATAAATGAATTTATTTTGTTAGTCTATATACTGAAGGAATTGCTTTTATGTTCCTTTTAATTTGCACAATAATGGAGTTAGGTGTAAGAGAGACAGAATCGTAAAAAATATTGTTACTTGAATAATAATAATGTTGATAATGATGATAAACTATAAAAGTAAAGACTGGTATAGCTAAAATTAAAATAAGTAAATAACATGAATGAGTTGAGTTAAATCATCTCTAATCATTGTAGAGCGCCAGAACTCTGGAGAAGTATACTTGAAACAAGGTGTTAACTCAGTGGAATTAGTGAAATAATGGTTCTCTAGTTCACATATATACTTATTACTTAGTATGGTGATGTAATGTAATGTAATGGTAATGTTCTCTAGTTCACACATATTCAGTATGCTGTAATGATGTGATTGTACTAAGATATATAAGGGTGAGAAGGACTGGGAAAGAGATATCCCATTTTTGATCATCCTCCTGATGGCTCTCCTGCTTTCATCACTTCTTCACCTAAAGACCAAAGCCAGTCCAAAGGTCCTCCAGAAAGCTAGCCCAAACATTACAAATCACAATTTCAGATCTAAATTTTATGATCAAAAACATGTGTGATCATTAAGGAAGCCTTGAAGGAGAAAATAAATCATTGAAAAATACATAACATCAGAAATTTTATAGGTGTAAGGACACTTTCTCATCTATTTTAATGATAGTAGTAGCTGATGTATAAGCTTGATGATACACCCACACATCCACACAAACACACACTTATTTACACCCATTGTACAAATTTACAATAAACATTTAATTTAATAGTGCATGTCTGAAATGCATACTATATAGAGTTTAGTTATTCATCACACCTTTTAAAATCTCTTAAACAAAAGACAGAATCTTTTTAAACTGAGAGGTGCCAGTACTGTTTTTCTCCCTTTTATGACTATTTTGACCAGGGGTAAGAATAAAAGAAGTAAAGAATTCCATCTGTTATTAGAAAACAGCAAACAGCTAATGCCATAGTCCAAATGCCTTAAAACATTTGGAATGACCACCTATATATTGCAGTAATTCCCTCTTTTTTCTATCAACAAAAAAAAATATGTAAACAATCTGAGAGAAAGATCTATTGTTCTCTTGTCTACAGTCACACTTTTCTGTCTTTAAACTGTGACCAGATTTCTTACTCTTCTGTGGCCCCAAGTTCTAGTGTGCTTGTGTGTTCCTTCTCACCCTACCACTATGACTAGGATTGGGTAGTAGGAAATATTATAGAATCATGAGTCCAGTGTCATCTATAATTGCCTTTTGACCAATTCTCTAAGCTCCTTACTTTCTGTGGACAATAGGCAAGTGTTGCTTAAAACAATGTAGGCTGTATTCTATCAACCTGGTGTATTAAACCCTTTCTGCTAAACTTCAAAGCTGTCTTGGACTTGAAAATAATTTCACTCCTTTCTTGTGTGATTTTTACTGCTCCAGAATTTGTGTTGAGACATTATTTAAATTGTTTGGAGGGGAATTTGTATGATTTCAAAAGATACTTTGCCATTTTGGCTCTGCCTCTCATTTATTCATTTTTTAGATACAGCAATAATGTCTGGAAGACATTCAGTTTTACTTCTAAAGAATTCCATACATTCTTCTTTCTTATTCTTCACAATAATCAGTTAGCATTAAAATATAATATTTTATATATGTACATATATAAAATATTTTTTGCAGGAAACTAAAGTTTAAAAAGTCACATATGCCTTTTTATAGCTTTTTATTTACAAAATGTATGCATGGGTAATTTTTCAACACTGACCCTTGCAAAACCTACTGTTCCAAATTTTCCCCTCCTTCTCCCCACCACCCTAGATGGTAGGTAGTCCAATACATGTTAAATATGTTAAAATATATGTGATGTCCAATATGTGTGTGTGTGTGTGTGTGTGTGTATTTATAAAATTATCTTGCTGCACAAGAAAAACTGGATCTAGAAAGAAAGAAAAAAGCTAAGAAGGAAAACAACTATGCAAGCAAACAACTGAAAGTGAAAATGCTATGTTGTAGTCCACACTCATTTACCATAGTCCTCTCTCTGGGTGTAGATGACTCTTTTTTACTGAACAATTGGAACTTGTTTGAATCATCTCGATGCTGAAGAGAGCCATGTCCATCAGAATTGATCATCATATAGTCTTTTTGTAGCCATATATAATGATCTCCTAGTTCTACTCATTTCACTTAGTATCAATTCATGTAAGTCTCTTCAGATCTCTCTTAAATCTGCTGGTAGTTTTTACAGAACAATAATATTCCATAACATTCATATACCACAATTTATTCAACCATTCTTCAATTGATGAGCATCCATTCAGTTACAAGTTTCCAGCCACTTTAAAAAGGACTGCCACAACATTGTTGCACATGTGGGTCCTTTTCCATCCTTTATGATCTCTTTGGTATAGAAGCCCAATAGAAACACTGCTGGGTCAAAGGGTATGCATACTTTTTGAACGTAGCTCCAAATTGCTCTCTAGAATGGTTGGATTATTTCACAGTTCCACCAACAATCTATCACTGTCTCAGTTTTCCCACGTTCCCTCTAACATTTGTCATTATTTTTTCCTGTCATCTTATCCAATCTGAGAAGTGTGTAGTGTATTACAGAGTTCTCTTAATTTGCATTTCTCTGATCAATAGTAATTTGGAGCAGCTTTTCATATGACTACAAATAATTTCAGTTTCTTCATCTGAAAACTGTTTGTTCATATTCTTTGACCATTTATCAATTGGAGAATGGGCTTGATTTCTTATAAATTTGAGTCACTTCTCTATATATTATGGAAATGAGGCCTTTATCAGAACCTTTGAATGTAAAATGTTTTCCTAATTTATTGCTTCCCTTCTTATCTTGTCTGCATTAGTTTTGTTTGTACAAAAACTTTTTAACTTAATATAATCAAAAATATCTATTTTGTAATGAATGATGGTTTCTAATTCTTCTTTGATCACAGATTCTTTCCTCCTCCACAGATCTGAAAGGTAAACTATGCTGTGTTCTTCTAATTTGTTTATAATATCATTCTTTATGTCTAGATCATAAACTCATTTTATTCTTATCTTGGTATACAGTGTTGGGTGTGGGTCAATGCTGAGTTTCTGCCATACTAACTTCCAATTTTCCCAGCAGTCTTTGTCAAGTAGTGAATTATTATCCCAAAAGTTGGGTTCTTTGGGTTTGTCAAACACTAGATTGCTAGAGTCATTGACTATTTTGTTCTATGAAACTAACCTATTCCACTGATCAGCTGCTCTATTTCTTAGCCAGTACCAAATTGTTTTAATGACCACTGCTTTATAATATAGTTTTAGATCTGATACAACTAGGCCAGTACATTTACTTTTTTTTTTCATTAATTCCCTTAAAATACTTAATCATTTGTTGTTCCAGATCAATTTTGTAATTTCTTACTGGTCAGTAAGACAGTTTTTTGGGGAGTTTGATTGGGGTAGCACTAAATAAATAGATTAGTTTAGGTAGTCTTTATTATATTCATTGAACCTATCCAAGAGCACTTGATATTTTCCCATTATTTAGATCTGACTTTATTTGCATAGAAAGGGTTTTGTCAGTTTGCTCATATAGTTCCTGAGTTTCCCTTGACAGATAGATTCCCAAATATTTTATACTAACAATGGTTATTTTAAAGGGAAGTTCTCTTTGTATCTCTTGCTATTTGATTTTGTTAGTGAAATATAAAAATGCTGATCATTTATGTAGATTTATTTTGTATCCTGCAGCTTTGCTTAAGTTGTACATTATTTCTAGTAGCTGAGTTGATTTTCTGGAGTTCTCTAAATAAGTATATTATCATCTGCAAAAAAGTGATAATTCCATTAATTTCCTTTTTATCTCTTATTGACAAAGCTTGAATTTCTAATACAATATTGAATAGTAATGGTGATAGTGGGCAACCTTATTCACTCCTGATTTTATTGGGAATGGTTCTTCCCATTACATATAATGCTTCTGCTGGTTTTAAATATATGCTACTGACTATTTTAAGGAAAAGTCCATTTATTCTTATTTTCTCTTGTGTTTTAATAGGAATGAGTGTTAAATTTTATCAAAAGCTTTTTCTACAACTATTGAGGTAATTCTATGGTTATTGTTAATTTGGTTATTAATATAGTCAATTATGCTAATAGTTTTCCTACCTTTAAACCAGCCTTGCATTCTTGGAATAAATCCTACTTGGTCATGGTATATTATCCTGGGGATGATTTTCTGTAATCTCTTTGCTAATATTTTATTTAAGATTTTTGCATCAATATTCATTAAGGTGATTGGTGATTGGTCTATAATTTTCTTTCTCTCTCTTTTTTTTTTCCTATATGGTTGAGAAATCAGTGCCATGTCTGTGTCATAAAAAGAATTTGGTAGGACTCCTTCATTTCCTATTTTTTTTTTCAAATAGTTTATATAGCATTGGAGTTAATTTTCTTTAAATGTTTGGTAGAGTTCACATGTAAATCTATCTGGTCTTGGTGATTTTTTCTTAGGGAGTTGATTAATAGCTTATTCTATTTCTTTTTCTAAAATGGGACTATTAAACAAGTTACTTCCTCCTCTGTTAATATGGGAAACCTATAATTTTTGTAGGTATTCCTCCATTTCACTTAGGTTATTAAATTTATTGGCATAAAGGATGTTTGTGGAAGCCCTTTTTGTAGTGGCCAGAAACTGGAAACTGAGTAGATGCCCATCAATTGGAGAATGGCTGAATAAATTGTGGTATATGAATATTATGGAATATTATTGTTCAGTAAGAAATGACCAGCAGGATGATTTCAGAAAGGCCTGAAGAGACTTATACGAACTGATGCTGAGTGAAATGAGCAGGACCAGGAGATCATTATATAATTCAACAACAATACTATATGATGATCAATTCTGATGGACCTGGCCATCTTCAGCAATGAGATGAACCAAATCAGTTCCAAGGGAGCAATAATGAACTGAACCAGCTGCACCCAGCAAAAGAACTCTGGGAGATGACTAAGAACCATCACATTGAATTCCCAATCCCTATATTTTTGCCCACCTGCATTTTTTGATTTCCTTCACAGGCTAATTGTACAATATTTCAGAGTCCGATTCTTTTTGTACAGAAAAATAATGGTTTGGACATGTATACCTATTTTGTATTTAATTTATACTTTAATATATTTAACATATATTGGTCATCCTGCCATCTAAGGGAAGGGGTGGGGGGAAGGAGGGGAAAAACTGGAACCAAAGGTTGGCAATTGTGAAGGCTGTAAAATTACCCATGCATATATCTTGTAAATAAAAAGTATTAAAATTTTTTTTAAAATAAAAACTTAAAAAAAATTATTGGCATAAAAGTTGGGCAAAGTAACTGCTAATTATTTATCTAATTTCCTCTTCATTAATGTAAAGTTCTCCCTTTTCATTTTTAAAAATAACAATTTGATTTTCCTCTTTCCCATTTCTAATCAAATTTACTGTTTAAATATTTTGTTGGTGTTTTTCTTAAAATCAGGTCTTACTTTTATTTATTAATTCAATAATTTTTTTTTACTTTCAGTTTTATTGATCTCTCCTTTATTTTTAGAATTTCAAGTTTGGTACTTGATTGGGGGTGTTTAATTTCCTCTTTTTCTACCTTTTTTAGTTGCAAGCCCAATTCATTGATCTTCTCTTTCTCTATTTTATGCAAGTAAGCCTCTAGAGATATAAAATTTTCTTTTATTACCATTTTGGCTGCATCCCACAAATTTTGGTATGCTGTCTCATTATTTTCATTCTCATGGATGAAATTATTAAATGTGTGTATGACTTGCTGTGTCACCCATTTATTCTTTATGATGAGATTATTTAGCTTCCAATTACCCTTTGGTCTATTTTCCCCTGGCTTTTTATTCAATGTAATTTTTATTGTATCACTCTCTGAAAAAATACATTTACTATTTTTGCCTTTCTGCACTTGATTTTGAGGTCTTTATGTCTTAATATATGGTAAATTTTTGTGTAGGTTCCAGAACTGCTGAGAAGAAAGTGTACTCCTTTTTGTCTACATTTAATTTTCTCCAAAGTTATATCATACCTAACTTTTCTAGTATTTTATTTACTTCTTTAAATTCTTTCTTATTTATTTTGTGGTTTGATTTATCTATTTCTGAGAGAGCAAGGTTAAGATCTCCTATTATTTGTAGTTTTGCTATCTTTCTTCTTGAGGCTCTTTTAACTTCTCCTTTAGGAATTTCCATGCCACATCATTTGGTGCATATATATTTAGTATTGATATTGCTTCATTATGTATGGTATTCTTTAGAAAGATATAGTTTCCTTCCTTATTTCTTTTAATTAGATAAATTTTTATTTTTTTTCTTGATGGCTATCCCTCTTTTTTTTTTTTTTTTTTTACTTCATCTTTTTTATTTCATTTGCTCCAGCCTTTTACCTTTACTCAGTATGTGTCCTTCTGCTTTAAACATGTTTCTTGTAAACAACATATTGTAGGATTCTAGTTTTTAATTCTGTCTGCTATCTGCTTCCACTTTATAGGATAGTTCACCCCATTCACATTTACAGTTAAATCTACTAATTCTGTATTTCCTGCCACCTTATTATCCTTAGGTAATACATTTCTCTTTCCTTTTCCCCTTCCCCTCCCTCCCCAGTATTTAAATTATGAGCACCTCTTACCTCAAACAGCCCTCCTCCATTAGATTCTCTGCCCCTTTAGAGTTCCTCCCCCTTTCTTATACCTTTCCCCTACTATTTCTGTATCACCTTCTATTTAGCCTATCCCTTTCCTTTGCTCCTTTTCCCTCCACTTTTCAATAAGGTGAGAGAAGATTCTCTGCAAACCAAATGTGTCATATTTTCTCTTGGAGCCAAATCTGATAAGAGTAAGATTCACACAATATTCATCTCTTCCTTTTCCCCCTCAAATATAAGAGGTTTTCTTTGCCTCTTCATGAAATGTAATTTCCCCCTTTTTATCACCACTTTTTCCTTTTTATGGTACAACTCTTTCCACTTCTAGTTCCTTTTTTATATTATAACAGTAAAACTAAATTATACATGCATTCTCTATGTATACTCAAAACAGAAATATAGTTCTCAAGTTCTTTTTACCTTTTTACGCTTCTCTCGAGTCCTATATTTGGAGGTCAATTTTTTTTTTGTTTAGCTCTGGACTTTTTATCAGAAATAAATGAAATTCACCTGTTTCATTGAATGCCCATTTTCTTCCTTGGAAGAAAATGCTCAGTTTAGCAGGGTAATTTATTCTTAGATGCATTCCAAATTCCTTAGCCTTTCGGAATATCAGATACCAGGTCCTCTGATCCTCTAATGTGGAAGCTGCTAGATCTTGAGTAATCCTCAATATGGCTCCTTGGTATTTGAAGTTTTTTTTTTTTTTTTTTTTTTTCTGGCTGTTTGTAATATTTTCCCTTGGTTTGATAGTTCTGAAATTTAGCCACAATAATCCTTGGAGTTTTAATTTGGGGTTTCTTTCAGGAGGTATTCAGTGAATTCTTTCAATGGTTATTTTAGCTTCTGATTCTATGACATCAGGGAAATTCTCTTTGATGATTTCCTGAAAAATAGTGTCTAAGCTCTTTTTGTCATCATGGTTTTCATGAAGTCCAATAATCCTTAAATTGTCTTTCCTAGAGCAATGTTCCAGGTTAGTTGTTTTCCCAAGTAAGTATTTTACATTTTTTCTATTTTTCCTTTCTTTTTATTTTTTTGGTTTTGCCTGACTGATTCTTGATGTCTCATCAAGTCATTCATTTCCATTTGTTTAGTTCAGAATTTTAGTAAATTATTTTCTTCATTTTTTTTTACTTCTTTTTGTATATGTCTAATTGATTATTTAAATGTGTTGATTTGTTCTATGGAATTTTTTTCCTATTTCACAAATTTTTTTAAAGTAGTTATTTTCTTTTACCAATTCATAAATTCTGTTTTCCTGGGAGTTATTTACTTTTTCCATTTCACAAATTCTGTTTTTCAGGGAACTATTTTCTTTTACCATTTTGTCAAAACTATGTCTTTTCCAAACCTTCTTGCAAAGTTTTCCTTTCCTTTTCCCATTTTTCTTCTAGCTTTCTTTTGAAATATTTTTAATTTCTTCTAGAAGAGCCTTGCGTGAATGAGACCAGGTTATACTACTTTTTGGGACTTCATCTGGAGATGATTTGCTTTTAGTTTTTTCAGGGTTTGAAATCCATTTTTCTCTTTTACCATACAAACTATCTACAGTTAGAGTTCCCTTTCCCTTTTTACTCATTTAAAAAAAAATATATATATATATATATATATATATATATATATATATATATATATGTATGTATATAGGATCTACTTTTAGGACAAAGGAGGTTTTCCAAGATTTTTCTATAGGTGGCAGCAAAGCAACTGTGGCTGTGCTGAGTGTCCATGTTGACTAGGTCCTGGTACTTGATGAGTGTGGCCTGGTCCTGTGATACTCCTGCATTTTGGGGTTCACTATTTATCTTTTGTGTTTGTGTTGGATGCTTTATAACTTCTCTGCTGATCTATTGACTTGCCACCAGGGCAGAGCAGCCAACACTGGTATTGACTCCCCCTTGTAAATTCTCCATAGTGTGAAGTCTGCACTGATCTGCAGAAACCACACCCTACCTGGGGTCTGCACAGCATGTGCTGACATCCATCCTTTTCCTTGCCTGACTGCCTACTTCAGCCTGGCCATTTGCACCTGCATTCAACCAAAACAGATCTTTCCTGGCTATCTTCAAAATTATCTTCTGCTAGAGGGGCAGAGCCAAGATGGCAGAGAAGGCACACATGACTTTATGCCTTCACTACCAATTATTAAATTCAGCCTCAAAAATAGTGCTTGACTGGTAAAACCCATGAAAATTAGGAGTACAACAATTTACCAGCTGACAATAATCTGGAATTTCATCAGAAAAGGTTTGTCCTGAGGGACCAGAGAAGATCAACACAAGTAGGGAGAGAACTAGAGGCTAGTATATTGTGCAGACCGGGCAGGAGTGGTCTTTGTGGTTAGAAAAATTACAGAGATGATGCTGACATAGGCTGATTGCTCTGCTCTGCCTTACAAAACAGTAGATCAACAGAGAAATCAAAGCCACTCTACAAAATACCAGAACCTAAAAGGATCTGGCAATACCCACCCAAACGAGAAGTGATTCAACATAGATCACAGCACAACTGTTCAGCCCCAACCCGCAGTATGAGGCTTTTCCCTGGGGCAGTTACGAACCTGCATGGCAGGGGGGGCACATCAGAGGACAGCCTCTAATCTGCAGAGTGGGGGGCTCAGCCTGGGGCAATAGAACTTCCACAGTGACTTGCTTCTGGGGCAGAGACATTTTCAGTCTGTGTTGGGGATATTCCCTGGTCAGCTGCTAATATCCACAGTCCCACAGTGGGCTTTGGCCTGGGGTAATGACTCTTTCCCTGCTTAGTCTCTAGCCTTAGGGCAGTAGCTAAACCATACAGCTAGGTTCAGCACTGGGCAATTCCATAGCTCGGCCTGTGCTGACTCACTTCTGGTTGTGGGGGGACCTTTTCCCCAGAGCACTTCGATACCTCCTTGAGATTTCCAGCCTATTTATACCTTTCCCTGCTTTGCAGAAGAAGCTGATAACCTCCTTGCTCTGAAGGCAGACCTTAAAAGTTTTAAAAAATGAGTTAAAAAATCAAAAGGACAATCAATAGCTTTTATGCAGAAATAGAGCAGGTGTGCAAGGAGACAAACAGTAAACAGTCTCCAGACAATACCCCAAAGGGGAATGTTACCTAGTCCCCTTCACATCATGCTTTCCTAGAAGAGACCATAAAAAGTCTCAAAAGCAAATTAGAAGAAAAATGGGGAAAGGAAAGAGAAGCTATGCAAGAAAGTAACAACTTCCTGAAATATGAATTGGAAAAGGTAAAAAATTCCCAGGAAGTGCAGGGAAACAGATTTGTGAATTGGAAAAGGTAAAAAAAAAAAAAAAAAATCTCCAGGAAAGTAGGATTTGTGAATTGGAAAAGATAAAGGATTCGCAAAAAAGTAGGATTTGTGAATTGGAAAAAGAAAATAATTCACTAAAAAAAAAATTAGGGAAATGGAAAAAAAAATTCCATAGAGCAAAACAACTCATTAGAAACTCAATTGGACATATAAAAACAAAAGTTAAAAAAGCTATTGAAGAAAATAACTCATTAAAAATCAGAACTGAACAGAAATTAATGATTCATTGAGACATCAAAAATCAGTCAAGCAAGACCAAAAAAATGAAAAAATTAGAGAAAAGCATCAAATTTCTACTTGGAAAAATGAGAGACCTGGAAAATAGATCTGAGGATTTTTGGACTTTCTGAAAATTATGATTAAAAAAAAGAGCCTAGATACTATTTTATAGGAAATCATCAAAGAGAACTGTCCAGATGTAATAGAATCAGAAGGTAAAATAGCATTGAAAGAATTCATCAAAAAGTCCCTAAAATCAAAACTTCAAGAAATATTGTGGCCAAATTTCGGAACTATCAGATTAAGGGAAAAATATTATAAGCAGCCAGAAAAAAAAAAAAAAAAAACAATTCAAATACCAAGGTGCCACAATATGGATCACCAAAGATCTGGCTGCCTCCACATTAAAGAATCGAAGGGCTTGGAATCTGATATTTCAAAAAGCAAAAGAACTGGGAATGCAACTAAGAATAAACTACCCAGTCAGGCTGAGCATTGTCTTTCAGAGAAGAAGATGGATATTTAATGAAACAGATGGATTCCATTTGTTTCTAAGAAAAAAACTGGAACTAAACAAAAAATTTAATCTCCAACCCTAGGACTCAAGGGAAGCAGAAAAAAATGTAAAAGGGACTCTTGAGAACTATTTCTGTAGTGGATATACAAAAAAGACTACATGTATAATTTGATTTTACTGATATAACATAAAAAGGGGAAGTAAAAATGAAAAAGGGATAGTGTCAGAAAAGGGAGAAAGGGGGAATGATGAAAAGAGGGAAACTACATCCCCCGAAGAGGCAAAGGAAACCTATCATATCTGAGGGAAGTAGAGAGGAGGAGGAACATTGTGTGAATCTCACTCTCATCAGAGTTGGCTCAAAGAGAAAATAATTGACATACTTGTTTTACAGAAAATCTTCTCTCACTTCATTAAAAAGTGGGAAAGGAAAAGGGAAAAGGAAAAGAGTAATAAGGGAAGAACACAACAAGGGGAAAGGATTCAAAGGGAGGAGGAAGGATCCTAAAGAGGGAGAGCTACGTGATGCAAGTGGGGTCCATAAGTTTAATACTAGGAAAGGTGGTCAAAAAAAAAAAAAAAAGAAAAGCATAATCTGGGGATAATAAGATGGCAGGAAATACAGAATTAGTAATTTTAACTGTAAATGTGAATGAGATGAACTCTCCCATAAAGCAGAGGCGGATAGCAGACTGTATCAAAAGTCAGAACCCTACAATATGTTGTTTACAGGAAATACATTTAAAGCAGGGAGATACATACAGAGTAAAGATAAAAGCTGGAGCAGAATCTATTATGCTTCAGGTGAAGTCAAAGAAGCAGGGGTAGCCATCCTTATCTCAGATCATGCAAAAGTAAAAATTGATCTAATTAAAAGAGATAAGGAAGGAAAGTATATCTTTCTAAAGGGTAGCATAGACAATGAAACAATATCAATACTAAACATATATGCACCAAGTGGTGTAGCATCTAACTTCTTAAAGGAGAAGTTAAGAAAGTTGCAAGAAGAAATAGACAGCAAAACTATAATAGTGGGAGATCTCAACCTTGCACTCTCAAAATTAAACAAATCAAACCACAAAACAAATAAGAAAAAATTAATGAAGTAAATATAATATTAGAAAAATTAGGCATGACATCTTTGGAGAAAATTGAATGGAGAAAGGAATATACTTTCTTCTCAGCAGTTCATGAAACCTATACAAAAATTGATCATATATTAGGACATAAAGAGCTCAAAATTAAATGTTGGAAGGCAGAAATAGTAAGTGCTTTCTTTTCAGATCACAATGCAATAAAAACTACATTCAATAAAAAGTTAGGGGTAAATAGACCAAAAAGTAATTGGAAACTAAATAATCTTCTTAAAGAATGATTGGGTGAAATAGCAAAATATAGACACAATTAATAATTTCATTCAAGATAATGACAACAATGAGACATCATACCAAAATTTGTGGGATACAGCCAAAGCAGTAATAAGGGGAAATTTTATATCCCTAGAGGCTTATGTTAATAAAATAGAGAAAGAAAAGTTCAATGAATTGGGCTTGCAACGTAAAAAGCTAGAAAAAGAACAAATTAACCCCCCCAATCAAATACTAAACTTGAAATTCTAAAATTAAAAGGAGAAATCGATAATATTGAAAGTAAAAAAAAAATAAATAAAAAAACCAATAAAGTAGATAAGCCTTTGGTAAATCTGATTAGAAAAAGAGGGAGGAAAATCAAATTAGTAGTCTTAAAAATGAAAAGGGAGAACTTTCCACCAATGAAAAGGAAATTAGAGAAATAAGGAGCTACTTTCCCCAACTTTATGTCAATAAATTTGATAACCTAAGTGAAATGGATGACTACTTCCAAAAATATAGGCTTCCCAGATTAACGAAGGAGGAAGTAAATTGTTTCAATAGTCCCATTTCAGAAAAAGAAATAGAAGAAGCTATTAATCACCTCCCTAAGGAAAAAATCCCAAGGACCAGATGGATTTACATGTGAATTCTACCAAGTATTTAAAGACAATTAGCCCCAATGCTATATAAACTATTTGAAAAAAATAGGCATTAAAGGAGTCCTACCAAATTCCTATTATGACACAGACATGATACTGATACCTAAACCAGGTAGGTTGAAAACAGAGAAAGAAAATTAAAGACCAATCATCTTAATGAATATTGATGCTAAAATCTTAAATAAGATATTAGCAAAAAGACTACAGAAAATCATTCCCAGAATAATACACCATGATCAAGTATGATTTATACCAGGAATGCAGGGCTTGTTCAATATTAAAAACACTATCAGTATAATTGGTCATATTAATAACCAATTTAACAAAAAAAAATATGATCATCTCAATAGATGCAGAAAAAGCATTTGATAAAATCCAACATCCATGCCTATTAAAAACCCTTGAGAGTATAGGAATAAATGGACTTTCCCTTAAAATAATCAGTAGCATCTATTTAAAACCAACAGCAAGCATCATATACAATGGGTACAAACTGCAACCTTTCCCAATAAGATCAGGAGTGAAACAAAGTTGCCCACTATCACCATTATTATTCAATATTGTATTAGAAATGCTAGCTTTGGCAATAAGAGTTGAGAATGAGATTAAAGGAATTAGAGTAGGTGAGGAAACCAAATTATCACTCTTTGCTGATGATATGATGGTATACTTAGAAAACCCCAGAGATTCTACTAAAAAGTGACTAGAAATAATCCATTCCTTTAGCAAAGTTGCAGGATACAAAATAAACCCACATAAGTCATCAGCATTCCTATATATCACTAATAGTCCAACAGTTAGAATTACAAAGAGAAATTCCATTTAAAGTAACTACTGACAATATACTAAAAGTATAAAATACTTAGGAATCTATCTGCCAAATGAAAATCAGAAGCTTTATGAGCAAAACTGCAAAACACTTTCCACACAAATTGACTCTGATCTAACTAATTGGAAAAATCTTAAATGTTCTTAGATAGGGCGAGCAAATATAATAAAGATGACAATACTACCTAAATTAGCATATTTATTTAGTGCTATACCAATCAGACTCCCAAAAAACTACTTTAATGACCTAGAAAAAATAACAACAAAGTTCAGATGGAAAAATAAAAAGTCAAGTATTTCAAGGGAATTAATGAAAAAAAATCAAATGAAGGTAGCCTAGCTGTACCAGATTAAAAATTATATTATAAAGCAGCTGTTACCAAAACTATTTGGTATTGGCTAAAAAATAGACTAGTTGATCAGTGGAATAGGTTAGGTTCAAAGGGTGGAACAGTCAATAAATACTCTAATTTTTGACAAACCCAAAGACCCCAGCTTTGGGATAAGAAATAACTGTTTGACAGAAATTCCTGGGAAAATTGGAAACTAGTATGGCAGAAACTGGGCATTGACCCACACTTAACACTGTACACCAAGATAAGGTCAAAATGGGTTCATGACTTAGGCATAAAGAATGAGATTATAAATAAATTAGAGGAACATAGGATAATTTACCTCTCAGAACTGTGGAAGAGGAAGGAATTTATGCCCAAAGAAGAACTAGAGATCATTACTGATCACAAAATAGAAAATTTTGATTATATCAACTTGAAAAATTTTGCACAAACAAAACTAATGCAGAAAAAATTAGAAGGGAAACAACAAATTGGGAAAACATTTTTACACCCAAATGTTCTGATAAAGACCTCATTTCCAAAATATATAGAGAATTGACTCTAAATTATAAGAAATCAAGCCATTCTCCAATTGATAAATGGTTAAAGGATATGAACAGACAATTCTCAGATGAAAAAATTGAAACTATTTCTAGCCATATAAAAAGATGCTCCAAGTCATTATTAATCAGAGAAATGAAAATTAAGACAACTCTAAGATAGCACTACACAAGTGTCTGATTGGCTGGAATGATAGGGAAAGATAATGTGGAATGTTGGAGGGGATTTGGGAAAACAGGGACACTAATACATTGTTGGTGGAATTGTGAGTACATCCAGCCATTCTGGAGAGCAATTTGGAACTATGCTCAAAAAGTTATCAAACTGTACATACCTTTTCATCCAGCAGTGTTACTATTGGACTTATATCCCAAAGAGATTTTAAAGAAGGGAAAGGATCCTGCATGTGCAAGAATGTTTGTGGCCACCCTCTTTGTAGTGGCCAGAAACTGGTAACTGAGTGGATGCCCATCAATTGGAGAATGGCTGAATAAATTGTGGAATATGAATATTATGGAATATTATTTTTCTGTAAGAAATGACCAACAAGATGATTTCAGAAAAGTCTGGAAAGACTTACATGAACTGATGCTGAGTGAAATGAGCAGGACCAGGAGATCATTATATACTTCAACAACAATACTATATGATGATCAATTCTGATGGACCTGGCCATCTTCAGCAATGAGATGAACTAAATCAGTTCCAATGGAGCAGGAATGAATTGAACAGCTACACCCAGTGAAAGAAGTCTGGGAGATGACTAAGAACCATTACATAAAATTCTCAATTCCTATATTTTTGTCCACCTGTATTTTTTATTTCCTTTACAGGCTAATTGTACATTATTTCAGAGTCTAATTCTTTTTATACAGCAAAATAACTATTTGGACATATATACTTATTTTGTATTTAATTTATACTTTAGCATATTTAACACTATGGTCAACCTGCCATCTGGGGGAGGGGGTAAGGGGAAGCAGGGGAAAAATTGGAACAAAAGTTTTTGCAATTGTCAGTGTTATAAAATTACCCATGCATATAACTTCTAAATAAAAAGCTATAAAAAAGAGCTATATAAATATGGATTGTTATGGAAAAAAATATCTTCTGCTGATAATTTGCTGCACTCCCAATTCATGAATTCTGCCAGTTCAAAGCTAATTCAGAGGCTCAATTTTGTAATTAGTATGAGGGTAATAGAAGAAAGTAGTCAGAAAGAAATGTGTGTCCTTTTTGCCATCTTGGCTCCTCCCTTCTACATATGCCGTGCACTCAGATTCCTCAGTTGCCAACTAATCCCTTTTCCTCATTTTACATATGCAGAAAATTAATCCTATGGAGATTAAAATAATCGCCCCCTCAAAAATACATAGTAAGAATCAGAGGGAAGATTTGAGCCCAGCTATTCTGACCAAAGGGCTAATCTTTTCACACTGTCATGAAATGTCTTTATATGGAAGTCATCTGCTTCTTTTCTATTGTGTTAGCACAGTTCATTTCATAAATGACATTGGTGTCAGGTTGTCATATGAGGATGGCCACCTAATGAAACGTAATACAGTGGATGCCCAGAATTGTATTGTATAAATTTTACACCCATTAGAGAGACACTCCATAAATATATTTCAAAAATATTAACAGATCATGATCTATACAAAAATTCAATGGGAAAATATTGCACTATCGTGCAATGATCAAAAACTGAAATGAAAGCTGCAACAGTATTTATCTAGAATGATAACATTTTAAATAACATTTGGACCTCAAAGTAGTTTGTTGATTGATGAATTATGCAATTAAGCAATATGCAATTTACTAGAGGAGCAAGACAAGCAATCTGATGAGACTGGATCAGAAATATGTGATAGTTTCATATTTATGGGTTTTAAATGTTTTCCAGAGATTATGCCAGGGCCTTTTTGATTATATGAGAGAAAAACACTCCCCCTAATTTCTTTCTATCCAAAGGATTAATGTCTTTTCTAGTTGCTATGATTCCTGTTACAATAATTTTTAGAAAAAAGGAATGATGATAGACAATAGAGAAGATATAGGAAAAAACTTCATTAGTTCTAGAGTTATAGAGTCCAGATTCAAATTTCTTAATCCTATGTGACCGTGGGAAAGTCATTAAATCTCTCTCACCTTCAGTTTCCTGATAAATGGGGGTAAAATATTGTCTACCTGATGGAATTATTGTAAGTTTCAAATATCATTTATACACTGTCATTATTCAGTCATGCCCAGCCATTTTTGACCCAGTATGGGTTTTCCTGGGTAAAGATACTAGAGTGATTTTTCCTTTACTTTCTCTATTGACCAGTTAACTTGCCTCTATTCCACTGTCTTGACTCCTCCAATAATTGCAATCTATTAGAAGCCTAAAGTTCAGGCTTCCAAAGTTCAGGTTCCAAAACAATCTTTGTGATACTCACTTTTCTCTCTAATATACAAGGGAAGGCTGTGGGTAAAAGAATCTATTTTGTGTCAGAGAAGAGGTGGAGACTAATGAACAATACGGTATTTGACAATCAGCTTTGGATTTTGAAGAGGTAGCATACTATAATGGAAAAATCACATTAGACTTAGAAACAGTGTACTCTATCTCAAATCTAGAGTCTTTTATTTTATTACCCATATAATCTAAAACAAATCATTTAACCCCTGTGACACTCTGTTTCCTCCTTTGTAGAATAGAGTTGGTTATTTAAATTAGCCATGCTAGACCACTAGTTGGTATCAAAGAACTCATCCTTCTTTGTCCATGTTCACTTCCTGAAAGGGATGTTTCTCAGAAACAAATCTGCTTTAGGCCTTTCCTTTAGGGCTCTTGAAATATTTCCATTTATGTCAGTGCCTCTTTGGAATCTAGTACCAAAAGATAATTATAAAGATGACCTTGCTACTGTAATATATAACAAGGATTCTGAAAGTGTTCTGAACTATTCTATTCCAGACACTATCACGTATGTCAAGAGACATACTTATTCTATGACAACTCAATCAACTAAGGTCATCATCATATAGATTCTTTCAATGTAAAGGGAATTCTAGGCGAAATGTTGCCAGAACTCACATCGCTAAATAACAAGCAAAAGATACCTTTTAGACTTTTCCTTTAAAGAGGAACAACAGCACTTATATGTATCACTTGACTTTATTTCTGAATAAATCAGAAAGAATATGAAACTAAGGAAATGAAAAAAAATAGTTACAAAGAATTCATATAATTATGTGGGCACAAGTTACTGGCTTCAATATCTTTTCTTCCAATGTATATATTAATGTGTCAACATCTAAAGAAAAAATAAACCATTTATTTTCTAGTCACATTAACTTTGCACGCATGAATGCAAATGTGTATACACATGTATGCATGTATGTATGTGTATGTGAAAGAGGAGAGAAAAAGAGACAAAGAGAAAAACAAAGACAAATACAGAGAGAGGAGACAGAAGAGACAGCTGACAGAGACAGAGAGATTTAAATTCCTGCCTGATAGGTAGGAATGCTTAGATTATTGCATTCATTTAATTTTATTTTTAAGGAAAAATAGACATTCAATAAAGGAGAAATCTCTACACTCTGCATCTTCCTCGATTTTCATAAAACACTGTCCACATGCTTCAAGGGAATCACTTACAACATCAAAAAAAAATCAATATGATTAGTAAATTTACTTGTAAAGATATACTTGATTGCTTAAATTCATGAGATCCTTAACCTCAGTACCCTAAAAATTTAAACTCGTAAACCTGGTTAGAATGTGACAAAAATCAACTTTCCTTTGCGTTTAATTGGACAATATTGTAATTCACTTCCCTCAAATGCATTTCAATGATGATTGTTATGTCTTCTGTTTTTTTTTTTCCTATGCACTGAGCTTTCTCTCAAACAATTGTTGATATAGAACATGATTAAAATGCAAGAATAAATCTCCATTAATATACATCTAGACATAGATATATAAATACCCACATTTGTGTATAGGTATATATGCAAATATATGTATATACACGTATAGATTTATAATATGCAGATATGCATACTATATGCATATATGCACACTATATTCAATATATATTTAATATAACAAAATGTATATGTAAAGGTGTATAATGTATTATAATAATACATATATATAGTATGTATACATATATAGTATATATAATATATGTGTAGCATATAATATATATGTAGCATATAATATATATGTATTATATATATGTATATATGATAATATAAGAGAGAGAGAAAGATTCAGCTATGTGGAACAGTGGAAGCAGCTAGAATGCAAAAGAAATAGATAGCTTTGCCTACCTAGCATTAGGAAGATGAGTTCAAATCCATCCCCAGACACATAACTAGTTGTATGACATAGGGCAAGTTACTTGTTTTGCTCAGTTTCTTCATCTGTAAAATTGGGATAATAATAGCACTTATATGCTAGGACTGTTGTGAAGATAATATGCAATTATATTTGTAAAATTTTAGTACAATAGCTGGCATATAGTAAGTACTATGTAAATACTAATTATTATTCTCATCTATAATGGAAACAAAATGTCATGCAGATGATAAAACATCACTGGAAATAAACTTTATGGAAACAAATACAGCTCAGAAAGTATAAGTAGCCAGAGGTTTAAGCTATTCTTCCTTGTGGTACATAGCCCAAAATGATGAGCATCACAGTTTATGTTTATCTTATGAATAGAGTACAGGATGATAAGTACTCTGAGTCTAATTCTAGGCAGCTTTCCTTTCTCATCAAGTGCCAACCCATTGTTGCTCCTAAGGATACAGTGAGAAAAGCTTGACTAAAAACAGGGCTAACTCATTTCAGAGAAAAACTTAGAGAGAGTACTTCCTTAGCAGTACTCAACAAAAACTATAAAAAAGATATCCCTTTGAAGATGATGCAAAGATTAATGTGTCACTTGACTATTCAGTAATTGGAGTAGATTTTACCAAGCTGCAATCCTCACATCTTGAGATGATATTCTAATTTTTAGTGCAACATATAAATCTCACTTAAATTTAAAAGATGGGGGAATTCTGTCAGTTAGCATTTGTTAAGCTAAACAAGCATTTATTAAGCATTAATAACAAAGTTTGATGAGAATACAAAGAAAGGTGAAAACAGTCCCTGGCTAAAAGAAGTTTGTATTCAAATGAGAAATACAATAAGTAAATCAACAGGTAAATACAGAGTAAATAGAAGGTCATCTAGGAATGAAAGTGACTAGTACCTGGAAGCACAAAAAAGAAGATGAGGTTTTAGATGACTTGAAGGAATCTAAGTTGTCTAAAGGTAAAAATGAAGTGGCAGAACTTTCTTGGTATTGTGAAAACATACAAAAATATGAAGTTGAGAGATGGAAAGTTTTGTTTAAGGAATAGCAAATAAACTTGTATGGCTGGATCAGAATATGTGGAGGAGAGTAAAGTATAAGATTACAAAGGAAGGGATATCTTAGAGTAAGAAGAACTTTAACTGGCAATTAAAGAACTTTATTGTATTTTATTGGATCCTTGATGTGTTGGAATCTTTACAAACTGTTAACTAATTAGAGTTGATCTAATCTTACAAGAAGATGTTTTGGGTCAGAACCTGAAACAAGGTACTAAGTAGAACTAATTAGTAAAATGCTTGTGTTTACACCTTTACTCATTGGAGTTCACAAGTATGCCAGATTCACAAAGTAAATTTTGTAACTTTGTGGATTCATACCTCCCTTAAAGCTCTTAGGGCCAGAGAGCACTATGGGAGAAAACCCATAATCCCTCTCTCTCGTATCCCACAATTCCTCCCTCTTGTATAAAAGAAACAGACAGAGGCTCTCGATCAGATTTCACCGGAATGACATGAAAAGTGGTGCTGGCTCTGGAGGCTGCAGAGGCAGAAGCAAAGGACAAAGCGGCAAGAGTTCTTGGAACCAAGCAGAGAGATAGGTCTCTAAACTAACCGGGCTATATTGGAGATAATAAAAGATCTGAACTTTTATCACCTGGCTGCATTTGGGAAGAAGATCACCACATTGATGTAATAGGGTTCCACTGGAATTAACTGAATGATATTGGTTAGAACTATGTTTTGGAAAAATCATCTTAATATCTGAGTGGAAAAGGAGTAGGAAGAGACAAAGTATGAAGAACAGTTAGAAAATTAAAGAAGTATTATAGGCAAGAGTTAATAAAAGACTGAATAAATATATTGGTTCAGAAAAGGGTAATTCACAAAAGATGTTATAAAGTTATAAACAACTAATTTAGCAATAGATTAGATATGTGGAGAATGACAATGAGTTTGTAAGCTTGTATGATTGGGAAGATGGTTACTAGAAAGTAATAGAAAGTTTGGGAAGAGAGAAGGTTTTGGAGTTAAGGAAAATAAAACATTCTCTTTTGAATATGATGAGTTGGAGATGTCTAAAGAATATCCAGTTCAAGATATCTGAAAGGCAATTGTGTATATATATGACTGAAGCTCAAGAGAATAATAAACAATATAATAACAATGCCATTCATAAAGATAAAAAAATGAACCACAATTTTTTCCATATCATGCTACCAAACACAATAGTATATAATGAAGTAAGCAAGATTTGAAATCAGGAGGCCTCAGTACAAATTTTAACTTTATAATTTATTAAAAATATTACTTCAAGCAAGTTAGTGAATCTCTCTGTGTGAAAATCTATAAATTGTATATAAGAATAGAATGCTCAGTTCTAAATAAAATATTGTGTATGTGGCCTGGAACCAGTCTAGGACAATGAACAGGGATTATAATAACTCAACATAAGATCAAAAATTTGGACTCCTTTTCCCTTCAAGTAGAAATTATGCAAGAACTCATCTAATTATCATTATGAGTTGGCCATTCCTTAGCTTTAATATGACTATATTTATTATTATTTATATTAGTAGTGCTAAAGTCTACCAAAGGAGACTTTAAAAGGTAGACTATGATAATGTTCAAAATAGGAAAAAAAATAACTGCAACAAGTACTTAAATCATTATCTTTTGCCAAATCTATTGATCTTTTAAAAAAAAATAGGACTAGATGGTAAAAGGAAATCATATTCCTAGATCTCTGAAAATTGCAATCTCCAAATGATAAAGGAATTAGTTACTTTGGTGAAATCATAAGTCCATGCAATATTAAAACAGATCCAATACCTGTTCTGATCAGAAGCTATACAATCATAAATTTATAACAAAAGAAGACTTTAGAGTTGTATACTGATAAAGATGACTACTATGAAGAATAGATTCAAGTGAAGATGCATGACTATGGTGACCAAAAAAAGGGAAGTTACAGGCAAAAAAAATTACATAAGGGATATTTTATGTTTTATGATGATTGCCTAGACTTAAAAATCATATGCATTGAAAATTAATTAGTTTTTTCCAGTTTTTCTTATCTAAACCTCTGACTTCCATATCCAGTTCTCTCTACGCTGTGCCATGATGGAGAAAATTATCCAACTTGATAGAACTTCAGTATTGTTTCTGAAAACCACAACTGAAACTTTAGCAGGGAAATAATTTTGTCCTTACTTAATGTGATTATGTAGATAACTTTCTCTTGTGGTCTAATTAAAGAAAAAATAATATACATAGACAATACTGCAGGTCACAGAAATGAGATTTTTCCTTCTGTTGATGTTTGGAAACTATATGAATTGTCAAGAAGCACAGTTTTTGGTGGTGACATATAATCTGTTTTGAATAAACTAAGATCACCTCATTCTATCTTCACAGTAGCAATATCCTACATGTAGTCACCTTCCTTTCCTCATGGCACATGATTTTCATGTTTGTGAACAATAAGGGAAATTAATCATTTGTTGGTAAATAGTACTCTTACAGCAATGACTTCTTCTTCTTCTTCTTCTTTTTTTTTTTACCAGCACATATTATAAGAAAGATTTTTCTCAGTGAAATCAGGGCTTCAAAAACCAGCCATTGCTTTTAGAGCTTTCTGTTGCTCTAGATGTGTTTGGTAAATGGATACAATAAAAGGGCTGATTCATTTCTTCAGAGAGTAGATGTGAGTAAATGGTAAGGCTGCTGAAAGATCCCGAAAACACTCTAAAACTGAGAAATGCTTAATTTTTCTTCCAACAACAGGAACTAGAAATGAATTGGTAAGAAACTTCAGATTCAGACCAACCATCTTGATATGAATCATAAAAGTAAATAAATTACTTTGATTATTTGAAAACTGTATATGTTTTCATTTTGTGACAGCAATCATTATACATGTATTTCTGCTGAGACTAGGCTGACCCAAAAATTTGATCTTGATCAACTGAAATTAAACTGAATTGATTTAACCAATTTTAGCTAGCTCTCTGTCAAGTGAGTGCTGGCCTTCATGTTATTCACTTGTCTTTTATGTTTCTTTTGTTGTCCTTTTGATTCTATGACTTTAAACACTGGACATCATGCCAAGAAAATGTGTAAATGTTATTTCTCTTATAAACCACATTTCAAGTGTAATAACTATTAGTGATATTACAGTGATAATTGGTGTTGGAGAGGAAAATAAGTTTCAAGGATCATTTCACACCTAAAATTAAATAGATTGATTTACTGAATCACAAAAGAAAGTGTGAAAATAAATGAGATAAAATTTCCAAAAGTAATAAGCTATTTTTGTAAGACAGGTGAATTAATTTGTAGGAGAAAACATCAAGGCCATTGAGATGAATCTGGAAACTGAATTCTTCTATTTTGTGGTGGAACCTTTTTAAAGTGGAAAAAATGATGAGAAGACCAGGAAAAAAATAGCAGAAATAATAACAACAAAATTTTGCTCACTGTTTCTTAACATTAAAAAAGAAAGGAAAGGAAAGGAAAATAAGACCATTTTTATCATTAACCTTCCATGGTCAACACAATGCAAAAACAAGACTATTTTAAATTGCATTTTTAATGATGAACCACATCTTTTTATTTAGTTATACTAAAATCATTATTAAAAGTTCAGATAGCTCTATCTTTATCACTCTGTACAACATCTAGTTTAGAAAAAAATGTTTTGCAGGTTTTTTTTGTTTGTTTGTTTTTTGTTTTGTTTTGTTTTGTTTTGTTTTGTTTGTTTGTTTGTTTTTTTGGTTAACCTCCTATTGCCCAATATTGACAAAAGGTTGAACTCTGATGCATTTGTTAATGTGCTCCAATAGAGAATTTTTGTAGAATTAAAGATGATGAGGAATTTGCTAATTGTGACACAATGTTTAAGTATAAAAGAAATAATCCAAACCATATCATTCTTATCTGAAATTTCAGCACAGGTTCCCTGGTGCTAAAAATCTCAGACACAAAGTCATTAAACAAGAAGTAAAATATAGACTAAATTAATTATGAATAAATGAGAATTGACTAACTTGTAGTTACTTCTGAATGGAAATTTTTACTAATAGAGATATGCTTCTTTATCTTATATTACTGTTAAAATTTTTATTATGCGTGTTTGAGTATAAAAGAATTAAATACATTTTTAAATTGTAAAAGCATATCACCTACAAACCATTATGTAACATATTTCTTAATAATGACAAATGAGCTGCATATGCAGATCTAAGTGGTTGCAAACATAATCACATCTTACATAATGACAGGCAAAACAAATTATAGAAATAATAAATAATGTTAAAGATAATGATAACAGTGAACTCTTTGGAAACATACCTAAAATCAAGGGAATTTTGCATTTCTAATAACTGAGGTTAGCAAAATTTTTAAAAGAGAAGATAAAATAAACATGCATTTAATTTAAATGACTATAAGGTAATTAGATCATAAAAGAAAAACTGCAAAACAAAAGATATGCAAGAGAAAAGAAAGTAGGATCTTTTTTAAAGAGTGAACTAAATGTCTTCAAGAATAAGAAAGAAATCAAATCATGTTTAAAGTTCATTAATACTGTGAATAAATAAGAAACAAAATAAAATTATCAGAAATTTCACATATAAATTACATGTGGTAGTATTGAGATTTCAAATAAAAATGGTCTTCACATTAATATAATTATTAAACTTCTAATTTTTTTTCATGTCATAAGTCTATAAGCTTTTTACAAATTCAAACTAAGATAAAACAAGGATGCCCTTTTAGAAATTCTAGTTCTAGCAAAAATACAAGAAAACAAAATTAATGATAAATATTGCTCTTATTAAATTACATTTTTCTGTTATTGTTGGGTTTTGTTTGTTTGTTTGTTTTTTTTTTTTGGTCTCATTCACACATCTCTCATGATATTATGTTATACTATTCCTTTGTACAATTTTCCATTGGCAATGTGTGATACTTTTCAGTTTAGTGATGCCAAGATGAAAAGTTTTATTATTATTTGTATATCCTATAACTTTCATTCTTCTTTGGAGACTGGTAGTTTATGATTCACAAACATATAATCTCACAAGCAGAATATTGAAATTAAAAATATGGGTCTTTGTTTTAGAAAAACTTGGATCCATTAAAAAATAACTTCTCATTTTCTGAAGGTAATTCTCTTCAGTCTCTGCTCCTCTCCCTTATCCTATGCTACCATGAAGCAATCATATTTGTCTATACTGAAAGAAAACATGTAATTCTATATGTTATCAATTAATTTACATATCAAATACTGGGCTATAGACATTCTACATTCATGCGATACACACACACACACTCTCTCTCTCTCTCTCTCTCACTCTCTTTCTCTCTCTCTCTCTTATTTATTTATTTATTTTGCTGTGCAGAGAAGTAGACCACACTTTTGTGATTGATTGTATATTTCATTTAGTAATTCTTGCACTGTTCTGGAATTGATTCAATATGTAAAAAGCTATTCACAAACAAATAGATCAAGGGTACCTTACCATTCATAAGGTCCTCTTTTCTGATATTAACATCCAATTTCCATCCTAGACATATCTCTTAGATTAATGTACAGTGCCTTGTTAATAATTCATGTGATATTAATATTCAGAGGGTTGACTAGCAATTTTTTTGTTGCTGCATAATTCAAAGATGTCATAATTTTGACATATTCAAGAGATACCTAATTACAAAATAATTTTTAGTAAGGCGTTTTTCTCTATCAAATAACAATTGTTTTTGTTTTAATAGAAAAGTAAAAAAGCACAATGACTTTCTATTTCATATTTATTTAGCCAAAAATGTGGTATTCTCTAGAATATTATTTTCAAAACCCTGTCTATTCCCTTCTCATACCTATATTGAGCATCCTTTGTTGTTTGTATTGTATAGTCTCAATAATTTTGTAAAAGTGTGAAATTATGCAATGGAGTCAATGGTTATTGATATTTTCTTAACTACTTTTTAAAAATACTTATTTTAATAAATATTTTATTTCCCCCCAATTACATGTTAAAACAATTTTAAACATTTTTTTTCCAAGTTTTGAGCACCAACTCCTATCTCTTTCTGCTTCTATTCTTTCTTGTCTCCTTGACATAGTAAGCAAGCAGGCATAGCTGTTACATGTGTAATAATGTGAAATATTTCCATATTATTCATTTTGTACAAGAAGACTCAAATGAAAGCAAAAAATGGCAGGAAAAGCATACTTCGGTCTGTACCCAAACTTTTGTTCTTTCTCCGGAGTTGAATAGTATGTTTCATCATTAATCCTTTGCGATTGTCTTGGATCATTTTATTGCTGAGAATACTTGTCATTTATACTTCTTCATCAAACAATATTGCTGTTAGTGAGTACATTGTTTTCCTATTTCCATTCATTTCACTCAGCATCAGTTCGTATAAATCTTTCCAGGTTTTTCTGAAATTATCTTGCTTGACATTTCTTATAGCACAATAATATTTCATTAGAGTTATACACCATAGCATGTTAAGCTATTCCCCAATTGATGGGCATTCCTTTGATTTATAATTCTTAGTTAATACCAAAAAGGTGCTAATATTATTTTCATACAAATAGATTATTTTCCCCTTTTGGATATCTTTGGGATATAAACTTCTCAATGAAAACCTAATTGTTTAATTAAATAAAAAATAATTAGAAGAAATATTAGAAATTATCAAGTAATTTACCTTTATTTTACAAGTGTTTAAACTGAGATAAAATGAAGTAACAAAAGTATTTGCTCCCTGCCAAATGATCTTGGTATATAAAAGGAAAAGCTAATACCACTTCTTTACACTTCTGTTGCACTCAGAAAATTAGATGGGCCAGTGAGTCAGCTTTGAAGACACTCAAAGTAAATTGTGACATCCCATAGATGACTTTTTAAAAGCAAAACAGATAACAGTGACTAGACCTTTGGTACCAGAGATGAAGGTCAGTGCATGTAGTAAGGACACAAAACAAATAGAACAATAGTTCACTTCCAACATAAAAGAGTTTCCTGAAGAGCAATAGTAGGTAAGTTCTTTACAAAAGCCCATTCATTGCAGAGGAATAAAAAGCAGGACTTACACATAAAAATCTACCTTCACTTTCAAAGGTCTTGGCTGTTCAAAGGAATAAAACTCAAAATCAGGAAGAACAAATCCATGTCATTGTGTCTTTTTTAAAGTGAGAATTAGATAAACGTATTTGTTATAGATGGAAATTTAGTTTCATATACTTTCATAGAGACTTTTTGGAAAGCTGATTTAATGTTTCTAAGATCTTTGATTTCAAGTCTCTCTTTCTGGAACAGAATTGTAAACTAACATTTATTAAGTCCCTAAGTGTGTGCCATGCCTTGTGGTAATGACCTTCACAAGTTCCATGGCTGAAAAATTCATTATCCATAGTTGAGGGATCCTAAACAGAGGACTGGTAATTATTCAGAAACAATTGTATATCCTGTGTCTCAGCAGTAACAAATAACAGAAAACTGATCAATTCTTATTTTATTTTTTAAAGAATGTATAGTCTGCATGACAAAAAACTACAAAAATTCATATGATAAGCTTTCTATCTCTGATCCATTGAATGTTTGTCATCTTTGCTGAGAAAAATAAAAACATTATGAATTTCCAACAGAAGAATGATTCTTTTACCTTTGTTAAAATGAACACAGATCAATATCAGCTTGGAGCTTGTGCAAAATCTCCATGATTTTGTAGTATTTTTATTTGATTTGGAGTCAGAAGATCTATTTTCAAATTCTGGCTTCACTATTTTACTATCTGTGGGATATTGGGTAACACTCTGTGCCTATCTTGTCCTTAATTTCCTCATTAATAAGACAACATTTTGGATTAAATATCTCTATGGCCTCATGCATCTCTAGTTTTATACATCTGACTCATCTGACTATTATCTGAAGAATGAATAATGGAGAAAAAAATTTTCTATACTAGAGATTAACAGAAATTAAGGCTGGAAAAAAAAAAAGAACTTATTGGGAGAAACATAGGCTTCAAACCAACATTTAAGCAAATAAAGATAGATTTCAGTTTGTAAATTCCATTGGTTTAAGAAGCTAAACAGAGTATTATTATTTGAGCTGAAGAGCCAAAATTGAAAGAAGTAGTTCTTTTGGAGCAAGGTCTTTGAAATAGCACAAAGAAGCAAACAAACTGTAAATGACTGTTCTTCATATGTATAATATATATTTGACCACCCAAGTGAGTCCTACCTCTTCACTCCTCTCCTAAAATCAAGAACTTGGGATGATACCGAGATTAGATCAGTGAGATTAATTTGACAAAAGTGAATGAAATGATGGAACTGTAGGAAATCTTCAGCCTGGGCTTCCATCTCCTACCCAATTGCCTAGGAAATGGCCTCTTTGGGTTATAGACATTAAGGATAGTTTCTAGTTTATCCCTCTGAATAAGGATATGAAAAGTTTTGCCTTTTCAGTGTCCTGTGTTAATTTAGGACAGTTTTGCCACAGGGAATAAAAAAAATAGCCTTATCACATAGTAGGGCTCTTACTCCAATAAGAAAAGAATTTCCAAAAGTTGTTATTAAATTACATGGATAATATCTTGGAGTATGCACCTGAGGAACCAATATTAGAAGTATGCCTATAAAAGACCATGGAAACACTAAGGAATTACAGATTGTATATAGCCCCAGAAAAAAATTCAAAGGCATGCTCCTTTTCAGTATTTAGGATATGAAATGTGCCTGAAGGTATTCATGGTACAAACAGTTTCTTTTTTTTTTTTTTTTTTTTTTTTTTTGTTTTGTTTTTATTTTTTTACCATAGCTTTTTATTTACAAGATATATGTATGGGTAATTTTTCAGCATTGACCCTTGCAAAACATTCTGTTACAACTTTTCCCCTCCTTCCCCCAAACTCCTCTCCTAGATGGCAGGTAGACCAATATATGTGAAATATGTTAAAGTATATGTTAAATACAATATATGTATAAATATCCATAGTTATTTTGCTGCACAAAAAATTAGCATTTAGAACTAAGATAAAAATAACCTGAGAAGGAAATCAAAAATGCAAGTGGAAAAAAACAGAGGGAATGGAAATGCTATGTTGTGGTCCACACTCATTTCCCATAGTTCTTTTGCTGGGTATAAGCTAGTTCTTTTCATTATTGAACATATGGAATTGATTTGGTTCATCTCATTGTTGAAGAGAGCCATGTCCATCAGAATTGATCATCATATAGTATTGTTGAAGTATATAATGATCTCCTGCTCCAGTTTATTTCACTCAGCATCAGGCCTTTCCGAAATCATTCTGCTGGTCATTTCTTACAAAATAATACTATTCCATAACATTCATATACCACAATTTATTCAGCCATTCTTCAGTTGATGGGCATCCCGTCCAGTTTCCAGTCACTATGAAAAGGGATGCCACAAACATTTTTACACATACAGTCCCTTTCCCTTCTTTAAGATCTCTTTGGGATATAAGCCCAGTAGTAACACTGCTGGATCAAAGGGTATATACAGTTTAATAACTTTTTGAGCACAGTTCCAAATTACTTGCCAGAATGGTTGGATGCATTCACAAATCCACCAACAATGTATAAGTGTCTCAGTTTTCCTACATCCCCTTCAACATTCATCATTATCTTTTTCTGTCATCCTAGCAAATCTGACAGGTATGTAGTGGTATCTCAGAGTTGTCTTAATGTTCATTTCTCTGATTAATGATGATTTGGAGCATCTTTTGATATAGCTAGAAATACTTTCTATTTCTTCATCTGAAAATTGTCTATCCATATCCTTTGACCAGTTATCAATTGGAAAATGCTTTGATTTCTTATAAACTAGAGTCTATTCTCTATATATTATGGAAATGAGGTCTTCATCAGAACCTTTGACTATAAAAATGTTTTCCCAGTTTATTGCTTGCCTTATAATCTTGTCTTCATTAGTTTTGTTTGTATAAAAGCTTTTTAATTTGATATAATCAAAATTTTCTATTTTGTGATCAATAATAATTTCTAATTCTTCTTTGGTCACAAATTCCTTCCTCCTCCACAGATCTTAGAGGTAAACTATCCTATGCTCTTCTAATTTATTTATAATCTCATTCTTTATGTTTAGGTCATGGTAAAACTAATGCAGACAAGATTGAAAGGGAAGCAACAAACTGAGAAAACACTTTTACATTCAAAGATTCTGATAAAGATCTCATTTCTAAAATATATAGAGAATTTACTCAAATTTATGAGAATTCAAGCCATTCTCCAATTGATAAATGGTCAAATAATATGAACAGACAATTTTCAGATGAAAAATTGAAACTATTTGTAGTCATATGAAAAGGTGCTCCAAATCATTATTGATTTGGACAACTCTGAGATACCACTACACACCTCTCAGATTGGCTAAAATGACAGGAAATGATAATGACGAATGTCAAACTGAATTAGAGAATGGCTGAATAAATTATGATATATGAACTTTATGGAATATTATTGTTTAGTAAGAAATGACAAATCAAATGATTTCAGAGAGGCCTAGAGAGACTTACATGAACTGATATTAACTGGAATGAGCAAAACCAGTTGATCAGTATACACAGCAACAAGAAGACTATACAATGATCAATACTGATGGACATGGCTCTCTTCAACAGTGAGATGAATCAAACCAGTTCCAATGGTTCAGTGATGAAGAAAGCCATATATACCCAGAGTGAGGCCTGTGGGAACTTAGTATGCATTACAGCATAAGCATTTTCATGCTTTCTGTTGATGTTTGCTTGCATTTTGTTTTCCTTCTCAGGTCTTTTTTTTTTCTTTCTAGATCCATGTTTTTTTGTGCAGCAAGATAACTGTATAAATATGTATATATATTGGGTGTAACATATATTTTAACATATTTAACATGTATTGAACTATCTCCCATCTAGGCGAGGGAGTAAGGGGAAGAAGGGAAAAATTTGGAACAGAAAGTTTTGCAAAAGTCAATGTTGAATAATTACAACTGCATATGTTTTGTACATGAAAAGCTTTAAAAATAAATAAAAATAAAAATAATTACTTCTGTATGAAGCATAATATATAAAAGAAATTTAGATTTTTTTTTATCAAAATAGAGATGTAAGATACAGGATTAGTCACGCTTAAATTTCTATTTGTAGAAAGGGAAAGGAAGCAAATGTTAAAAAAACTGGTGTCAGAATTATAATGATTTGAATCAAGTTTTATGTGATCCTGGGCAAGTTATTAAACCTCTAAGTTACTCACATATCTCTTAACATTATAATTTATGTAGTAGATACTTTTATGCATGGTAGAAGATTTGTTCTTACTGGGAGATCTCTAAACCAATGAACAAATATGCTAAATTTTAAAAAGAGAGAAAATGTCCTAAAGCATAGCTTTAGTTATTGAATTGTTTTTCCTGGATAAAATGATTCACCCAAGAGGGTAGTAACAGTGACCCACAGGGAAAGCTAAAAACATTTTTTGCTTCTCTTTTTAGCCACATATACACAGAACTAAAATAACCTTTCAATTCAACCTGGAATTCCATTTACTACGTAGGTTTTTGGACTTCACAATAAGAAATATGAATATACCTCTTTTTAATTAAATTGACTGTAGTATTGGAGATATTGTGCCAATAAAATATGGATAAGATGAAATAAAAATATTAAGAGCAATCATCCAAACAACTATTTGGTCTAAACAACATCAAGACTAGCTTTATGAAACTCCTCTGGTATTTATTAAGGTTATACCACTTCTGATACTTTAAAATCTTGATTAAAGGAGCAGAATCTGCAAAGTAGACAAGCCTTGTAGTAATATTACTTAGATTTGATTATGATTGGGGCAGCTAGATGGCACAGGGTATAGAGCATCAGCTCTGAAGTCAGGGGCACCTGAGTTAAATCTAGCCTCAGACACTGAACAATTATTAGGTATGTGACCCTGGAGAAGTCACCTAAATAATCTCCTGGCCAAGAAAAAAGTAAAAAAAAAAAAATTACTAGAATCACATCTACATTTCCAAAATTTTTCAGAGACAAACAGTAGAACACAAAAACAGAGAGATGTTGGTTAATTGGTAATTCAATAGTCAATCACCTGACTTTTTGAGCTAGCTTTTTTTTCCAGCAACAGTGACAATTTTTATTGTTTTTCTTTATCTTCTTTTTGAATACCCATCAGGATTGTTTGTTTCATTTATTAAAGGTTACTTTGCCAGCTTATTATAAAAAGGACTTTGCTTATATTCTGTGTATCAGCAGGTTATGTCACAAAAAGAATATTTGTTTGAAAATCAGGAATCTGATTCTGATCCCACCTCTTCTTTTAAACATTGTGTTATCTCAAGTAAATATTGTTTTATGTAAAAGCCATATTTCACAGCATGCCATATTGACCAGTCTAAAAAATCATTCCTCAGAAAATGACCCTTTTATCTCTTGAATTCCTGGCTTGGGATCCCACAGTTCTTACTGATAATTTCTATTCATCTATTATATCTACACACTGAATGACTGTAGTAATAATTATTTGCTAGCCATCATCTCTATACTGTAATGAAACCAAAATCAAATCAATCCTATCATCACTCCTACAAAAATGTATCAATCTCTTTCCTTATGGCTTTTTCTCTTAATTATTATGATTTTGTAAGCCAAAACCTTACTTCTTCAGCAGCATTCCCTTAAATGTGGTTGCTTCTTTTAATAGGATACAAGTTTTTCAAAGCAAACAATAGCTTAATTTGTGCATTTGTTACCCATAGGGTTTGACACAGTACTTGGAACACAATAAATATTTAATAACTTTTTTCTATTTCTATATTTATTTCCCATCTGGCCCTGTCTCCACATCAGTAAATTAAGGAATTAGACTATAACCTCTACAACATTCCACCCACCTCTAATATTCTATAGTGTTTAAAAAATTTAAGATCCTGCTCATTAATCTTAAGCATCCCAAGCTGTTATCCCAATGTCCCTAATTTGACTTGAAGCCCAGGATTAGTTCATTTTTAGTAGCCAGATGGACTCCTCTATTAAAAAAACAATACAAGAAAGAAAAAAAAACCTCCTTCATTGGAAAAAAAAATTCCTTTTCTATGGATGGGTGTGAGTTTTCAATTAAATATTTGTATTGTCTGTGTCTGCACTGCTAGACTATTTATTTCTAGATTCCTAAAAGCTTTTAGTCATAATATAAGTAGAAAGATTTTTAGCTACATTATAAGTAGAGAGATTTAGCAAATCAGAAAATGAATATTGAATATAGGAGTGGTAGTCTCATTTTACAGATGAGTAAACTAAGGATCATAGCAAAGAAGTGAATTCTTTAAGCTAAAGAAGTTAGTGAGATTGAGTTCCAGAACCTGAACTACATAACTTCTAAAAATAGATATCTTGATGCAAGACAACATTTTTACCTTTAAATGTTGGCATTTAAAGTGGTAGAAGCAACTAAATTTAAAAAATGCAAGAAACATAAAACTAAACAAATGTTAGCACCTAGGCAATACAATAGATAGTTTTCCCCCCCTGGAATCAGAAGGACCTGAGTTCAAATCAGGCATCAGATAACTTACTAGTTGTGTGACCATGGACAATTAACTTGAACTTGCTTGACTGACTTTCTTCAACTTTAAAATGATCTAGAAAAGGAAATGGCAAAACACTTCAGTATCTATGTCAAGAAAATTGCAAATGAGGTCACAAAGAGTCAGACATGACTAACTGACCAAACAATAACATCATATGGCAGGACCTATACCCTTTATAATTTCTGGGAATACAAAACAAACAATGACAATAAAAAACAAACAAGTAACAGATAACAACAAAAATCCCTGCTTTCAGAATGTGTAGTTTAGTAAATTAATGAACTATGCACATAATTATTTAAAAAAATGAAATCTGAAGGATAGCTAGATGGCACAGATGAAAGAGCACTGAATGTGGAGTTCAAATCTGGATCTCAGACACTTAAAACTTACTGTGTGACCCTGTGCAAGTCACTTTACCCCACTTGCCTGAGAGGGGGGAGTAAATTTAAAAAATCAAATATGGAAAATATGTAAAATTAATGAAACAAAGAATGAGAAAAAAAGGATGGTTGACCCCCCAAAAAAACTTCATAAAAATATACTTCAGCTGATCCCTAAAAGACAGAAATGATGAGGGAATCCCTTCCAAATATGGGATTTGGATGGCCTGTGCAAATACATTGTTGTAAGAAATATCAAAGTGTAATGAAAGACAATTGAATATTTGCAGTTCATTTGAAATACTTGGGTAGTATCAAATACAATTTAGGAGTGATTATAGAAGTTTTCAAAAGCTAGGCTGAAGAGTTCAAGAAGATTGTAGGTAATTTTGTTCTTTGATGTCTATTCATTTCATTTTGTTACTTTGCTGTTGTTATTTGTGCTGCAAGTAATAAGTAGTCTTAAGAAGGTTATTTTGTTGTTTGTTTATCTTTGTTTTATTTTTAAATAAGTTAATCATGTTTTTGGTAGTAGTATGAAAGAATAAAAGAGGGAAAGCTAAGGATAGGAAGACAAATTAGATAAATATTATATCATGAATAAATAAGTATTTGAACTAGAAAAGATGAACTAGAAAAAAAATAAAAATGAAAGCAAGGATGTGAGGCACTTCTAATGCAGAATTAAGGAAACTTAGGAAATGATGGTAAATGGAGTTGAATGACTGAGATGAGATAGTTAAAATGATTCAGATATACAGACTAGAATTTAAGAATTTAAGAAGATTCAGTTGATGCTGTAACACACACACATGTATATTCTATTACAATTAATTGATTTTATTCATAATGACTTAAGTCATGGTTCATGGTATCTGAACTTAGTGAAGAAAGTCAACTGGTTTATAACTGGTTAAATTTAGAAACTGATTTCTCCTGTTAGTGTTTTATTCTTGTCTTAAGAAAATCTGCTGTCCAGCAGTCATCTAAACCATTTGGTACTGGCTAAAAAATACAGCAGTCAATCAATGGAATAGTTTAGGATCACAGGGCAAAATAATAAATGAGCATAGTAATCTAGTGTTTGACAAATCCAAAGATCCCAGCTTTTGGGATAAGAGCTCACTATTTGATAAGAACTGCTGGAAAAAATAGAAACTGGTAGGGGAGAAACTAGGCATTGACCTATATCTAACACAATATGCCAAGATAAGGTTGAAATGTGTTTATGATTTAGATATAAAGAGTGATATTATAGGGGTAGAGCCAAGATGGCAGAGAGGACACACATCTTTTTCTGAGCTCTTCCCAGAGCCCTCAGACTACCTAGTAAATCCATCCTCTGAATTACTTCTGATCTGAAAGAACCCACAAATATTGGAAGTGTTACAAATTGCCAGCAAAATATAATTTTGAAGATCTCCAGAAAAGGTCTGTTTTAACCAGCATGAAGGGAAGGGGACAAGAACAAACATGCCAAACAGAGACACCAAATGCAGGCATCACATAGTCCCAGAGTGGTATGGAAACCCCATGCCGGAGAATCTATGGGAAGGAATCTACAGCAGTGTTGGATATTCTGCCCTGGTTGCAAGCTAGTCAATCGGCAGAAAAGTTATAAAACATCCAACACAAACACAAAAGGTAAATAGTGAACCCGAAATGTCAGAATTTCATGGGACCTGAATACATCCACCCAGCACTGGAAGTCAGTCAACACTGAGCTGCAGTTTAGCTGTGAGCAGCTACAGCTGCTGCTTGAAGAGGAAGCTTAGAGAATCTCCCTTGCCCTAAAAGCAGATCTCAACTTTTTTTTTTTTTTTTTTTTTTTTTTTAACGAATCAAAAAGGAAAAAGAACTCTGATCATAAATAGTTTTTATGGTGAAAGAGAAGAACAGATTTCAAACTCTTAGATTACTAAAAGCAGATCATATCCAGGTGAAGCCTCAGAGGGTGATATAAATTGATCCCCATCTCACAATGCTCTCTTGGAATAAATTAAAAGGATTTTAAAAGACAGCTAGAAAAAAAATAGGGAAAAGGAATAAGAACTTTTCTAGAGAGTTTGGAAAAGGAAACAGAATTTATCTGAAAAAAACTTCTTATAAAATAGTTAGTGAAATGGAAAAATCATTTAACACCTCACAAAATAGATTTGACTATTGGAAATTGAAAATGGAAAAAAAAAAAGAACTCCCTGAAAACAGAATGGAAAAAAAAATCACAGAACAAAACAACTCATCTAAAAATTCAATTGGCCAAATACAAAAAGAACTAAAAAAGTTAAATGAAGAAAATAATTGACTAAAAATCAGAACTGACCAAATGGAAGTGAATAACTCAATGAGGCATAAGGAGTCAGTCAAGCAACCCCCCCTGGACTTAGATCTAAGCAATTGGAAAAAATAACAATTGCTTTTGGATAGGTTGAACAAATATAATAAAAACGAGAATACTACCTACATTAATCTATTTATTTAATGCCATACAAATCAAACTTCCAAGAAATTATTTTTATAGACCTAGAAAAAGTAATAACAAAATTCATCTGGAAGAGCAAAAAGTCAAGAATTACAAGTGAATTAATGGAAAAAATGTAAATGAAGTTGGCTTAACTGTACCTGATCTAAAAATATGTTATAAAGCAGTGTCATCAAAACCATTTGGTACTAGCTAAGAAACAGAGTAGTTGATAAGTGGAATAAATTAGGTTTTCAGGACAAAATAGTTAATGACTATAGAAATCTAATATTTGATAAATGTAAAGACTTCAGCTTTTGGGATAAGAACTCATTATTTGACAAAAACTGCTTGGAAAATTTGAAACTAGTGGTGGCAGAAACTAAGTATTGATCCATACTTAACACCATATAACAAGATAAGATCAAAATGGGTTCATGATCTAGACATAATGATAACATAAACAAATTGTAAGAATATAGGATAGTTTATCTCTCAGATCTGTGGAAGAGGAAGGGATTTGTTACTCAAGAAAAACTGAAGATCATTATTGATCACAAAATAGATAATTTTGATTATATTAAGTGAAAAAAGTTTTTGTGGAAACAAAACTAATGCAGTCAAGACTAAAAGGGAAGCAATAAACTGGGAAAACATTTTTACATTTAAGGTTTCTCCTAAAGGCTTCATTTCTGAAACATATAGAGAATTGATTCAAATTTATAAGAATTTAAGGCATTCTCCAATTGATAAAAGATAAAAAAATTATAAATAGACAATTTTTAGATGAAGAAATTGAAACTTTCTACTCATATGAAAAAAGTGTTCCAAATCATTATTGATCAGAGAAATACAAATTGAGACAACTCGAGACAGTGCTACACATATCTCAGATTGGCTAAAGTGATAGGAAAAGATAATGATTAATGTTGGAGGGAATGTGGGAAAATTAGGACACTGATGCACTACTGGTAGAGCTGTGAACTGATCCAACCATTCTGGATAGCAATTTGGAACTATGCTCAAAGGGCTATCAAACTGTGCATACTCTTTGACCCAGCAGTGTTTCTACTGAGTTTGTATCCCAAAAAGATCTTAAAGGAGGGAAAGGATCCCAAATGTAGAAAAATGTTTTTGGCAGCCCTTTTTGTAGTGGCAAGAAACTGAAAACTGAGTGAAGCCTATCAGTCGGAGAATGGCTGAATAAGTTAGATACATGAATGCTATGTAATATTATTCTATAAGAGTTATACAATTCTTTTGCTGTATTAAAAAAATCAAATCAAATCAGAAAATATTCTATATTTTCTATATAGAAAAATAATTCTGTAAGAATAAAGAGGATGATTTCAGAGAGGCTTGGAGAGACTTGCATGAACTGACACTAAGTGAAATGAGCAGAACCAGTAGATCATTGTACATGGCAGCAGCAATAATATATGATGATCAGTTCTGATGTACATGAGAGCAATGGTTTTGTGATCAAAAGAGCCATCTACATCTAGAGAGAGGACTATGGGAACTGAGTGTGGTTCACAACACAGCATTCTCACTCTTTTTTGTTGTTTGCTTGCATTTTATTTTCTTCATAATTTTATTTTCTGATTTGATTTGTTTTTTTTTAATACAGCAAAAGAATTGTATAAATAGGTATGCATATATTTCATTTAAGATATATTTCTACCATGTTTAACATATACTGAACTACTTGCCATCTAGGGGAGGGGAGTGGGAGAAAGAGGGAAACTAGAACACAAGGTTTTGGAAGTGTTAATTGTAGCATCTCTTAACGCTACCCTAACCCCATAGTTCTCTTTTGAGCTACTCTTAATGCCTGTCCATCCATGACATGACTAGGCCACACTTACTTTTTTCGGGAACCAACTCGGATAACATAGAGACAGATCACCATGAGGTAAGGGTGAAGCAAAAGAGAACTTTGTTCTTAGGTAGCACATATTTATACACCCCTGAAGATCTGGGAGAAGGGGAGGTTCTGTAGGAAGCTGGCATAACAGGCAAGGGTAGTCATCTCTCTGCTGTAGCACTGTTTTGGATGTCCCCTGGGTAATCTCCTTCTCTTCTTTTTCAGCCACTATTTTAATAGTCACAACTTTCCTTGTCCTTCTTTCTGGAATCCAGAGGCCTTCCCCATCAGGGCTTGGAAGACATAAATATCCCAGCCCTCTCCAAAGTACTAAGGATGGACCTTGCCAATGTCCTTCCTCATCCTTCCAAAGGATCTTTTGAATGTTTTCAAGCTCTTGAAACACAGTTTTCATGGAGCTTAGTTTCCTGACCTGTCCATAAGATTGTGCCAAATGTATTATTCCTGGAGAGAGACTGGTATCCCTATCCAGGCACAAAAAATTGTAAGTATATAAAGGTCTTATCCACATCCACCTGTGTGGGCCTTCCATGATTCTGTCTACTCCCTCCCCTTTTCTGTTTAATAAAAGTGGCCTTCAGAGTATGATGGGCCGTTCCACTAGGGCACAACCCCGTGCATGATAGGGAATCCTTATAACATGTTTAATGGCAAATGTGGCAAGGAAGATGGTCATCTGCTTAGAGGTATAAGCTGCACCATTGTCAGTCTTTATGGTATTAGGAACACTGTGAGAGGAGAAGCAACTATACAAATGTTTAATAACCAAAAGAATGTTCTCACATGGCCTACATGTGTCACATCCATTTGCCACAAATCAATGGGGAATAAACCCCAACGATTAACTCCTTTACTAAGTGGAGGAGGGAGAAACTGAACACACTGAACATACTGCTTCACTATCTGCCGGGCTTGTTCCCAGGTGAGGGCATAAAGGCTATGTAGAGTACTAGCAGATAAGTGGAGAAATTCATGGGATGTTCAGGGGGTGTGGCAATCATGACAAGGGAGCATTGTAAAGCACAGTCTGCCACCTCATTTCCTGCAAATATGCCTCCTGCACAGCATTGGTGAGAGTATACATGCAGGATGTAAATGCAATGTTTCCTAGTTTGTAAAATCAGCTCCAATTCAGCAAGAAGGTTAGCAATTGAAGAATTCTGAGGTTGTAAGACAGAACCCTCAATGTCTCTGAGCACTCGGACAGCATACAAGCTGTCTGATATGATGTTAATGGGATCTGAGTATCTCTTACATCCTTTCAAAATGTCATATAAAGGCTGCATCAAAGAAATAGGAATAGGGGCATGAGTCTTTAACTTTTGAATTTGTCCAACCAGTTTCTGAAATCACTTCAGAGTATTCACCTTGTCTAATTGTAAGATAGGTATCTGATTAATAACTGTAAAAGTCTTCATGTGGAGTCCCAGGTAAATGATGGGATAATTACATTGGATCTTTTCTGGAGCTACCACCAGTCCATGTGGAGCAAGAATGCTTATGATCTCCTTCAGCAGGGTAGAGAGATCTTTCCCAATGCTCGTTGATAAGAGTAGATCATCCATCTAATGCAATATCATGGCATGAAGCCACGCCATCCTAATTGACTCTAGCACTTGCACTATGTACACCTGACACAAGGTGAGGCTACAACACATCCCTTTGGGGAGAACTTTCTATTGGTAGGGTAGATCAGGCCCTACATTGTTTACAGAGGGAATGGTAAAAGCAAATCTTTTCTTATTCTCTGGGATCAGAGAGATGGAGAAGAAACAACTTTGTATGTCTATTACTGTAACTGGCCAGCCAGTGGGTACTAGATTAGGAGATGGCATGCCAGGCTGTAGAGCTCCCATAGGTTCAATAGTAGCATTAACAGCCCTAAGGTCTGCTAGCATTCTGAATTTTATAGATTTTTTTCTTTATAATAAATACAGGGCTATTCCATGGGCTGGATGTTGGTTCTGTAAGTCTGGCCTTCAACTATTGTTTTATAATTTCACATAAAGTTTGGGCTTTGTCCACTGAGTAAGGCCACTGGGGTACCCAAACTGGGATATTAGGTTTCCATGTTAATGGTGTGGACATGATATGAAAGGTGGTGCCCAAACACCCAATGACCCCAATTAAAAATCCTGTGGAGGGAGTATATAAATTGAGGCCCCACAAGCCTTCAATATGTACCTGCCCCATAGATTGTACCTGAGACCTGCGACCACCAGGGATTGGAATAGCCCCTGTTTGTCTGCAAACTGCAGGGCAAACTGAAATCTCTTTAGATATAGCAGCCACAAAGGCATCCATTTAAAAGGCATTGGAGCCAACATTCTCACATCTCTTTATCATCTCTTCCAGGCCTACCTCCCCATCTAAAGTAAGCATGGCTTTCTGGCAGTTAGTATTAGCATTCTCTTGTGCCAGTTTCTGTATAAGGAGGCTGGAGGCTTCTCTTCTGTCCACTGACCTCTCAACAGCCACAAAATCAGGGAAAGGTTTATCTGGGCCCTGTTTAATTCTAGTCATTGAGGGCTTCTGCTTTCCAGAAGCTTGAATTTTGCTAAATGCTCTTTGGGCACATTGGGACACAGCTGCATATACTGCTGTATCATATTACATTTGATCCTCATTTTTTTTATACTCTCCAAATTTCTGTATTATTTGTCCTAAATTTGTCTGGGAATCTCCAAAGCTTTCACAAAGTGGTGCAGAGGGAGTGGATGGGAGACATAACTCCTCAGGGAGGGTGAGGGATGAGGAAGAAGGCCATGCCTCGGAGACGGAGGCCACCTTCTCCCTGTTCCCTTTTTCCTCCCTCGTCTTATCATCATCCTTTTCCTTAAAGTCCTATGTCTATCTGTTTACTTCCTCATTCCTCATCTTATCCCTGCCTTCTCCTGTTCCATCTTATCCACTTCCTGCTTCTTCCTCACTATCTCTTCCTTTTTTATCACATCCACCTCCTTTGTCTTCCTGTTTATTTCCTGATTCTTTCCCATAGCTAACTTTCACTAGCTCCATTTTATGGGCACAGCTGGTCCAGGTGAATGCTGGTTTATGACCCTCATTTGTTTTATGAACCTCATATGTTTTATGACTCTCCATTTGCACTTCATTATCTGCTTTTAATGGATTGTGCCTTGCACCTCTTAAAGTAGCCCCAATCACATGATGCCATTCTGGGATGGCTCCTGGAGTTTCCTTATCATAGGAAGACATCTGACTACCTACTATCTCCCACTTTTAAAAATCCATTTCCAATTCTGCTTGCTTTACTATTTTATATGCTTCTTTTCCTGGCCCCTCCCGGTCTGGGATCCTCACAATAATTTGTCCCATTTCCTAACTTTCTACTCACTCACCCACCTGTAGGCCCACTACAAGATGAGGTCCTATCCAAAATTGTTCCTGTTTGGGAGCCACTTGTAGTGTGCCCTTAACACTACCCTAACCTTGTAGCTCCCCTTTGAGCTACTCTTAATGCCCGTCCATCAATGGCACGGCTAGGCCACACTTATTCGTTTTTGGGTACCAACCCAGATAACATAGAGATAGACTACCAGGAGGTAGGGATGAAGCAAAAGAGAACTTTATTCTTAGATAGCACATATTTATACCCCCCTGAGGATTTGGGGGAAGGGAAAGTCCTCTAGGAACCAGGATGGGCAGGTTATAACAGGATTGGCCCGAGAAGAAGGAGGAAGGCATGCTAGGTTTTGAGAGTGCTAAGGAGGGAGATGTGATATCTTAGGTCAGACACCACCTCTTGGGGATATGCCCCACCTTCACTTAGGACTCGCCTGTGCCTTGGTAGCTCTCATCCCTCAGGTCCTCCCACATGACTTGAACTGTATTCCTTGCTTCTAGAGGCTTTTTAACCCTTACATTAATGTTGCAGAATTATCTATGAATATATTTTGAAAAATAAAAAGCTTTAATTACAAAAAAAAAGAAAAAAAATGAGTGATATTATAAGCAAATTAGAAGAAGAAAGGATAGTTTACCTCACAGATCTGTGGAGAAGGAAGGAATTTGTGACGAAAGAAAAATTGGAGTTCATTACAGAACATCAAATAGATAATTGTGATTATATTAAGTTAAAAAGGTTTTATACAAACAAAACTAATACAGGCAAGATTAGAAGGGAAGCATAAATTGAGAAAACATTTTTACATTCAAGGGTTTTGATAAAGGTTTTATTTCTAAAATATAGAGAGGAGTTATTCAAATTTATAAGAATTCAAGTCATTCTCCAGTTGCTAAATGGTCAAAGGATATGAACAGACAATTTTCAGATGAAGAAATTGAAATCTTTTCTAGTCATATAAAAAGATACTCTAAATCACTATTGATCAGACAAATGCAAATTAAGACAACTCTGAGGTACCACTAGACACCACTCAGATGTGCTTAAATAACAGGAAAAAATAATGATGAATGTTGGAGGGGATAGAAGAAAACTGAGACACTAATACATTGTTGGTGGAGTGGTGAACTGATCCAACCATTCTGGAGATCAATTTGGAATTATGCCCCGAAATTTAACAAATTGTGCATATCCTTTCTTCCAGCAGTGTTTCCTACTGGGATTATATCCCAAAGAGATCTTAAAAAAGAGAAAGAGACCCACATGTGCAAAAATGTTTTTGGCAGCTCCTTTTGTAGTGGCAAGAACCTGGAAACTCAATGGATGCCCATCAGTTGGAGAATGGCTGAATAAGTTATGATTTATGAATTTTATGGAATATTATTCTAGAATGGAACAACTGCATACTGAATATTCCATTAATAGATATAGAAAAATAAAAAAACTAGGGAAGTCATGTTTATTTTTGTATGTGTTGAATTTATGGACTTGGCTAGGCACCCTTGGGCAAATTTATATCTGACAACATATGAGTGGATTGAAGGTAAACAACTATTATCTGGATACATAGATTTTAATGATATGAACAAGAATGTTAAGGGAATGGGAGACAATTAGAATAGATGAAATGAGAAGGAAGGAATTTGCCATATGTCAAAGATTTCAGAGCTACCCATCTTTAGAGGAAATGGAGGGGAAACAATATATATAGGCCAGAGAGGCTGGAGGACACTAATAAAAAAATATTCATGTCTTAAAAACCAGTGGAAGAGAGAATATAAAGATGAAAGGAAATGCCAAAGTCTAAAAAAAGACAAAAATATTTTTTAAAAGTAGAAAAGAGAAAGATCAATTAAAGGCTATGTAATTACTCAGAAGAGATCACTTAAAATGTAGTGGGAGGGGGAGAATTCAAATTACAAGTGACTAAGGAACAGGTAGGTATTAGTAAAATCAAAATATCAAAAGCAGAATCTCTCCCCCCCCCCCACTTTCATTTGGCATTATTGACCAGTTGTTCCATTTTTTTTTTTGTTTGTTTTATAAAGTCCTCTTCATCCATATTCTTTCCTTGTAAAAGGGAAAGAATTGATGTCAAAAGCAACCATAGATTGGGAAATAAGAATGAGGGACCTGAGGTTAAGATAAAGAGAAAAAATAGATGCAGTGTGATAATGGCTATGAAAGAATAAATAAGAAAAGAGATTGTCACATAAGAGAATTTTATATTTCAGGATTTAAGAAATGTGACAGTTTTTAAATAAAAGTAAATCCTAAAATGTACTGTGTAGATAGTTGAATTTAGTTGGAGATGGATGTCATAGGAATGTGATCTATGGAACAAAAAGCTAGTATATGAAAAGAGTTATGGTGATTCATATAGATTATTCCCAACTGTCAACTTCAGAAAATAATATAAAATAAAATACCAAAAAATGTCCAAGAGATTATGGAAATTTTCCTTCTTTTTCATTGTATGGGAGAAATTAGACATGTATATCAATATTCTCTCTAAGACCAAGGATATGCTATCTTCAGGTAGTGCAAAGGCTATGACAGAGAGTAGGATTAGAATTATTCTATTAGACCCCTAGAGCTGAGTTAGGAACTACAGGTCAGAGTTTCAAAGAGGAAAAATAAGACAATGTAAGGAAAGGAAATGTATTTCGCTTCATTGGAGCCTTTAAAGCTAAAGTTACAGGTTTGCTTGTCAGATATCTTATAATGGGAATTCTTTTTGGGCTTTGAATTGGACTGAATATGTAAGAGTTAAAGTTCATTGTAATTCTAAAATTATGTAATTCCTTAAAATATGGAGTCCTTAGACAATGACAAAATCATTCCCTCATCTATCTTTCTCCAGTCTGATCCATTTCTTGATCAATTAAGAAGATATAGTAATATCTGTAGCATTTTCAGATTCTTCCTTCTCCATTAATACTGTATTATTCCCTCTGATCCTGGTTAACAGCTAATTCTGTTGTATTCCTCATGGTTTCCTGACAGAGTGATACAAACAAGGTGTTTTTTTTTTTTTTTTTCCTTTGGGACAGAAAAAAAATAATATTTCTTTATTCTGAATTGGACAGAAAATATAATTTTGGTTTCCTACTTGTAACATTTGTCTTATTAGCTGCTTAAGTAGTACATGATATAGTTTCTGGAGAAAATTAGCATGCTGAATATGCCTAATTTGCTCCTGTTCTCCCTCCTTATTTCTATAAATTAAGACGTTGGTCTGAAGTGTGTACTAAACATCTGAATGATGATGTCTATTCCAGTGGATATTCTATTTAGTTATATGACATTTTTGATAGTTGCAAATATAAATATGAATTAATGTCCTATGCTTCATAGGAAGATTGGTTCAAGTGAATATTTAAGAATGCCCCCTAGATGATTCTATGCTTTGTTCTGCTATCTGCATAAATCATAGACTATGGATTAAACAGACCTAGATTAGAGGTGGCCAAAATATTTGGTGAATTTCATCTTCACCTTAGTCACTATAATGGAGGTAAGGAATTAAATAGAAAAAAAATGTATTATTTCAATCTTCACCAAGACATATTATTGTTCATCAGGAATGTTCACAGATTTAAATTTAGAAGAGACCTTAAAGGGCACTGTGTCCAGGTGCCTAATTATATGGATGAAGAAACAGGCACAGGGAAGATAAAGTACAGGAGTGTAAACTATCCGCTATTCTACATTGATCAGTTTAATAAGTACCACTAATCAGTTTGATGGGATTTAAGTACTTGAAACTTAATTAGAAGGAAGAACTTCTCAGGGAGCTAGCTACTAATCTATCCTATCCCCTTGCTAAGAGGGTAAAGCAAAGTCTTCTAAGTCCCCAGTGACTAGGGCTGTCTTTAGATGTTTGGATGACTGTGTCCCATGAGATATAAATAAAAAAACTATCCTGCCTCACTGCAGCCTGTAAATAGGAGGTATAAAATGGTTCTAACTTTGTGTTCTCAATTTTTTTCTTCTTTCCCTTGGTTCAAAAGTAATGTACAAAATAAGTGAGAAAAAATTTATGATTAATTTATTGACTTACACAATAATCTTTACTCCTTTTTTAATCTTTTAATGAAAACATTTATTAATCAATGTGTCTCCTTTGTTTTTGATAATATAGCATTTAGTTAAAATATAAAACCACACATTGTGTTGAACAGTAAGCATATCTTTAACATATACTCCATTTCCCCCCAAAATAGCCTTGATTTTTAGCTGACCATTTTAAATGGGATTTAAACATTTTGACTTCCCTAAGTCATTGAAAAATGTCTTAATCATCTATGTTCTGTGGCTTGAAGCAAAGTTGTTTTTTTCAATATTACATTTTCATTTGAGAAATTCCACAATCCTAGTAGAATTCTGTTTCTTGAGAGAAATAGTGACTGACTAAATTCTTTCATTGAGTATGGAAATCCCGATGAGAAAAAACCTGGTATGAGATAGATGAATCATTTTTCTACAGGGTATAATTTTAGAATAGAATTTGAATTACTATGTTATTGGTAATTTTCATGGGATCCATAAACATAAATTGAGGGAAATTGAATTATTATTTTTGTTAACCTTTGACAAAAAGTTACCATTACCTTCAATTGTTAAGGAAAAAAAAAAAAAAACCTCAATGGAGAAGCATTCATAAGCTTTATAGGATTGCTAACTTGTCTAAGAAAGTTAACGAAACCACAGACACCTCAAGGACTGCACAAACATCCTATGTTGTAGGTATTACCTCAATGGAGACAAGATTTTAAGATTATTTCATACATTACTTTTGAACCAAAGAAAGGAAGAAAAATACAGTAAACAACCTAGAATCATTTCATAGCTCAAATTTACAGGCTGCAGTGAGGTAGAGTGCTTTTCTGTCATAGGGAGATGCTCTCATGAGACACAGTCAACCAAGCATCTGAAAATAGCTCTGGTAACTGGGGACTTAGAGGAATTTTCTTTGCCCTCTCAGTTGAGGAATTGGAAAAAAAATTGCCCCATTTCTGATAACCATATTGCACATTATAGTTTTTCTATGGTTTCACTTTGGCAAGATGATATCAGTAAGATAAAGAGAACATGTTCCAATTGGGTCCAGGCTACATAGCATTGGATTTATTCCACATGAGTCCAGAATCACTTAAAGAGTCCCTTGGCCAAACAGTACACCATGCCCCTTGCAAATGATGTTTGAAAAAGACTGACTCTAATTATAATATCCTTCTAATAAAAATCTCCAAAGAATAATAGAAACAAACCTAGCAATAGATAAACAGTTCTCATCATTGCAAGAAAGAAATCATAAAAGGTCTCAAGCTCTAAGATTGTTAAAATGGTTAGGGACTACTTTATATGTTAGATAAGGTTATCAAGAAATGCAGGCTACTTAAAATAAAAACACGGGAGGACATAAAATCATTGAAACAACACATTTTGAAGCTTTAATCATATTGACATGAAGAAACAGACCTAATAAAATATATATTTATATAAAATTTATATTTTGAAAAGTTCATTTTTATTAACAATATTGTGAGATAGAAGGGAAAGTATTATAATTTTGTTTTATAGATAAAAAATTGAGCCTTAAAAAAGTAACATGAAATAGTGATAAATTTAAGGTAACCTGTCCCCTCTCCTGACTGAAATTATAAATTTCTACAAGAAAGGATTGGGTAAAATAATACATTTATAATCACAAAGAAAATAGACTTTTAGAAGATGTTGACAAATTATGTAAATAAACCTACTCTGTGTTTTTCAGTATGATTGAAAAGGCTAGGGAGAGTATACTAGGGATTTTTGTTGGATCCATGTACTGGTAAATGTTTAATGACATTCTCTAGGAAAAAATCCATAAAAAGCCTATACTTTTCAGTTTAATCTGTATTGTTAGTATTTTATCCATCACATGGTTATCTTTATACAATCAACAAAATAATAAATTAATCTTGATTCATAAAGTTCCCAACTTCTGAAGAGTGAATGCTCAAACTAAACTTTATGAAACAGTTTTCTTAGTCAATTCTGTCTGGCTCCTTGGTTAGGTCTCAACTTGCAGTAAAAAATAGTATCAAATAAGTATTGTTTTTTCAAGCAGAAATTATTTAAGCAGTTAATTTTTTTTTTTAAATCATCACTACAGACACAAAGAACAAATTGATCTGGGCCAATATGACCCAGGAAGAAAATTTTCTTGATCTTCTGAAAAATGATTACGTGCCAATATTAGAAATAATATTCAGTGAATACATTTGGTAATACATAGGGAAAGCACACAAACCTAAGAACTGGGAACTTTTGAATTTTATACTTCTGCTAGCAGGAATCACTATTAGGCATATTCATGTTTATATCCACATTTTTGAGTTTTCAATAGGTACTTTTTCCATTAAAAATGTGCTTTCAGTGATCTATAAATGAACATCCTATAATCATGAGAATTCCTTTTATCAAATCTTTACACATTAGTAAACCCTCTGATATTGATGGGGTGAGGCTTCTAGGAATTAAATCAATATTTTATTCTTTTCAAATAGCAGAAAAGAGAGGAAAGTAAAAGGAGAGGAGAGGAAAGGAGAGAAGAGGAAAGAGAAGGGAAGCAAAGGGAAAGGGAAAGGAGGAAGGAAAAGGAAAGGAAAAGTAAAGGAAAGGTTGATATTAAAAAAAATATTTAGAAGTGGGTTGAATGAGACTTTCATATTTAATGGACCATGAGTAGTTTCTCACTTATGTCATCAGGAATGCCTTCAACATATTTCAGCAAAAATACCAAATCTTGTCCCGATTTATCCTCTAGGATACTTTGTATATCAATTTAGGAGACTTTTTATGCATTTGAGAGTCTAATTGTCACTATTCTGTTTATAACAAAATAAAAGATTCTGGTTATACTGGCCCATTAATTTGTTAAATGATTGTGAATGAACCTCATACCATCACTCTAAACTACACTGACTTCATTTGACTTCTTGGTTTGAGGAATTCCATAGTCTCTATAGGAATATTCAATATATAGGAGAGACAGATGATAGTGTATGTGTTGGAAAAGCCTCTGATCCTGATCCAGTGGAAAAGACTCTTCAACCCAGAAATTAGAGTGAGTACAACAAAGAAATTTTGTTAAAAGAGTTAAAGTAGAATTTCAGCTAAGATGGGACAGATATTTAGAAAACAGCCTGTTTCTGTTCAAGGAAAATGTTTAGAGAGCATTGTCAAAATTATGAAAAGCCAAGGTTTAATTATAAGTTTACAGCAAATCACTGAACTTTTACAAACTGTAAAGGACATATGTCCTTGTTTCTCTCTTGATAAGGAATTAGATCTAAATGAATGGAAATTGGTTGGACAGGATCTTTGTCAATTCTATGATAAAAAAGGGCCTAACTCAATAATTAATACATATAATGTAATACAATTGGCTATAAGAAGTTATTTAAGTGATAGAATGATGAAAAGGAAAGTACAGGAGGAAGAAGTGCCAACTTTACTAGGTGAAAAGGAGGATGAATCAGATGAGAATGGAATTAATTACAATTCTGAGTATGATACTTCACAGCAGGAGGAATTAGGTGATTCCACATCTCATGACCCTCCCCCCTCAATTAACCCTTCATGGGTGGAACAAGGGGGAGGGAGAGAGACAGAAACACAGTCAGCTTCTCCTGTAAAGCAGAATTTGACAAGATTAGAAAAAGCATTAATTAAAGCAAAAAATGAAGGAGAAGATATATCTGATTTTATAAACGCATATCCTGTAATTGAAAAGATCGACTCTTCAGGTCAAAAAGAGAGAAAATACACTCCTTTTAATTTGGGAAAAATTAAAGATTTGAAAAAGGGTTGCACTCTTTATGGGGCTACATCATCTTATGTGAAGATGTTACTAGATAATTTGTCTTATGAAATCCTAACCCCGAATGACTGGAAATCCATAGTGAAAACTTGTCTAGAACCGGGACAAAATTTATTGTGGCTTTCGGAGTTTCATGAATTATGTAGGATTCAAGCCCAACGCAATAGGCAAACAGGAGCTGTTGTACAAATCACTTTTGACCAACTAGCTGGTGAAGGTCAGTATGCAGAGAGTTCAGAACAAATTTATTATCCCATAACAGTGTGTGAGCAAATTTCTAAGGCTGCAATAAAAGCTTGGAATTCTCTCCCTGGACAGAAAGATGGAAATAATGCTTTCACAAAAATAGAGCAAGGTCCCAATGAACCTTTTGCAGATTTTGTGGGACGTTTACAAACAGCTGTAATAAGAACCATTGGAGACAATGCAGAAACAGAAATAATGACTAAACATTTGGCTAAGGAAAATGCCAATGAGGTTTGCAAGAGAATTATATTGGGGCTAGACAAAGATGCTCCTTTGGAAGAAATCATAAGACGCTGTGCCACAGTGGGCACAAATGCTTATTATGCCCAGACTATGATGAACATGCAAAGACAAGGTCCTTCTTGGCAGAGGAATTCTAGAGAAACTCGTCGATGTTTTCATTGCGGAAAAATTGGACATTTGAGAGCTCATTGTAGATATGGAGATAGAGTGAGAAGACAGGGTGAGAGAAAACCAAAACCCCATGTCCAAAATGTAACCGAGGCTTTCACTGGGCCTCTAAATGTATATTGACCCAGAAGAATGAGAGGCAAGGCCCAGATACAAAGTATCAATCAAAGGACAGGTGGGGCATGATAGCAGCTGAGGTTACACCCAGAGAGACTTTAGAAATTCAGGACTCTGATGTCATCAACCAACAGAAAAGCAATCAGGATTACAGTTGGGAAGAATATAGGCTTTTTAAGACAACAAGACAATATCCAATGCAACCAACTCCAATGTAATTACCAGATGATGAGGAGAAATCCCAAATTTGGTAAATAGAAGGGAATTAGATTAACTGCTTGGGGAAGAGGATCTGCTTATATTTCCACTGATGAAGAAAGAATCAGATGGCTGACAATGACACTGTCAAAAGGACTCTTAAAATCTTCAGAAATCTTTGAATTTCCTAACACAAGATGAAACTATTTCAGTTCCTGAAAAACCAGCAAGAATCATTGGGTTCCTTAAGATGAAAAATTGTTGATGAGACTTTTTGCAGTACTTCAGAGCTTACAGGAACTATTGGATTCCTGGCACATGAACTAATGGACAATGGAATCCTATTGGACTGTTTCTAGGACTTATGGACATGTGTAAATTTTCAGGATGATTCATGTTATTTGTTACATTACTACTAGCCTGTGTTATATTGCTATGTGCTTATGTAAATTATGTATAATGCCTCCCATATTGATGGATTTATGTATACCATGTATATCTGTTACAAAGTTCTGGCCTATATTGATGGATTTATGTGTACCCCCTCAGAAACCCCCTATGTTTTAAAACAAAAGAAAGGGGGAGATGTTGGAATCCTTACTAACTGCTAAGTAATTAGAGTTGATCTAATCTTACAAGAAGTTGTTTTGGCCAGAACCTGAAACAAGGTACTAAGTAGAACTACCCATAATCCCTCTCTCTGGAAGGAGCATAAATAGGCCAATGGGCCAGTCGGAGAGTGGGGGAGAGTGAAGACGCTACAAGTCGAGATTTCACCGGAATGACATGAAGACTGGAGCTGGCTGGAGGCAGAAGAAAGCAGAGGCAGAGGCTGAAGGACCAGACCTTTGGATTTGGTGACATTCGGAGGGAGCTCTTGGAACCAAGCAGAGAGATAGGCCTCTAAGCTAACCGGGCTATATTGGAAACAATAAAAGATCTGAACTTTTATCACCTGGCTGCTTTTTGAGAAGAAAAAGCTCACCACATGTATGGATTTATTTCCTTGGGAGATTTAAACCTGGAAATTCTTTTTAATGCTAATGGAAGTCATTCATGTCACTGCTGGAATATTAATGGAGAAATACACCCCTAAAACTGTTTTTACAATTTGAGTATACTTTAAAGGATTTTACAACCATATGTCCCTTAAAGATTTGTAATAAATCAATTCCTTCCTCTTCCAAAATCAGATATCATTCTTATGCATACTCTACTCATCTACTCTAGGAATAGAAACTTAGGATATAGATATCAACTCCTAGAACAAGGCTAAAAGATATAGCTGGATCTCATACTGTAAAATCTAACCTATCTTTACATACCAGACTAATATACACATTCAGTTATAAAATGCAAAAATTGTGTGATTTTCTAAGACCTGACTAGTATAGGTACTTTAAAAGGGGGATTTCATTATATGTACATATATACATATACAAATGTGTATATATACAGGTATATATGTATATGTACATGTATATGTGTATATACATAGTTCACTGTTTTTATATATACACACACAATTATATATTGTATGTATAAATACACATATGCATACACAAATATATATCTATATCTATATATAGATATAGATATAGATATATATTTGTGTATGCATACATGTGCATGTATTATAAATGTGTGCACATTTACATTCCTTTTCAGATGTTCCAGATACTTAGGAAAGTAAGACAGAAAGAAAACAGTTAAGATAGGAAGATAGAAAGGTTGACAGCATGATTTCAATGGAATGAATAAAGAATTACAAGTCATGAGACCTGTTGATTTTAGTGCTACTCTCCAAGTAAGCAGCTGTATGACTTTGAACAACTCAATTCATTGCCCTATTTCTCATTAAAAAAAATATATATCTGACAAAAAGAGTGATGCATTGCTTCCTTATCTCAATAACAAGAAAGATATTAAGATTCAATGATTTCACTAGATTTGCAATTATTTTTAATTTACAAATATTATATACACATTTATACTTTGTATATATGAATTTTGTCTCTATGAATTTTATATTTTTATAGAGAGATGTATACATAGTTATATAAATATATCTATAGAGACATGACAAGATAACATTACATCTATTAAAAATTACACTCTCTGTACCCTAGCCACATATTGTATACCTTATTCTTAGATATCTCTTATGTGTGTACCTCTCTATTCATGTTCCTCCACATATTCACTCCTGTGTATTGGTGAGTGAGTATACATTAACTTGATAGCAGAAATATTATTCTATCCATCTATCTGTCTATATACATACATACATACATACATATATATATATATATATACATATATATACACACACACACACACACACACACACATATGTATACATATATACATATACAGCGGGAAGGAAGTAGAAATGGTAGAGGAGGAAAAGGAAGAAGAGGAGGAGGAGAAGAGAGAAAGAAAGAGAGCCTACTATATTTTTGGATGTTTATAATTCAAATATATTGAAACTAAATTGAAAACTGAATTTTTCTTTTTACAACTTCCATGTATTACTTCAGTTCATTCCTATGCAAATGACTTCAATCCACTTTCTACATGAAAATCCTCCAAATACTTGAAAGTAGATAATACTTTCACACTCAGCCCTATGAATTATACAGCTTCTAAGCTCAATATCCTCAGTATCTTCAGCCAATCCTCTTCTCACATGGACACAAAGTCTTTCTTCCTACAGTTCCCTTATTCCAGTTGATTTCTAGCTTATCAAAGTCCTTTGCAAACAGTGACCCCAAGAATTGGCTGTAACATTCCTGTGATCACAGCAAAGTAGAAGGACACATACTTATTACTTCTCTGTGCTATTTTTCTCTTCCACACAGCCCATGCTTGAATATACTTTTGGCTGTTATATCACTGCTCATATTGACCAAGCAATCTCTAATCTATCCACCTCTTTTTATTCAAACTGTTGTAGAACCATGCACTGAAACCTTCATTTGGAAGTTGTCAAGTTGGTTATTGGAAAGAAAATAAAAGACTATTTAATTTCATCTAATTAAATCCAGTTCAGTCTTCTACATTGTCGTAATCTTTTTGGTCTCTATAATGGAGGGTCTTAGCTATTCCACTGAGCTTTTTTGTCATCTGCAAATTTTAAAAGGATGAAGCTATACCTTAATCCAAGCCATGGATTAAAAAAAAATGTTAACTAGAACAGAAGCATACCATAGGTCTCTTTTCTGTGTTCTCTTGTCTTCTTCTTCTATACTATTTCCTTTAGTGATCACAGTAGCTCCTGTTACTCTGTTATTCATTCCAAAATCTGGTTTCCCAATCTTAGTTTTTCTACAAATCTCTAGCCTGATATTGATAGGGCAGTGGCTTGTATCTCTATCTACCTATTGGACATTTTGAACTGAATTATCCTGTACAAATATTAAAACCAACATGTTGAAAGCTAAATTCATTATCTCTTCTCTCAAATACTTTTCAATACTAGACTTAATAAATATTATTGGAAGTGCCATCAACCTAGTCATTCAGATTCTTAACCTAAGTACCACTTTTGGCTACACATTCTCTTTTATACGCAATTTATTACAAAGCCTGTGAATTTGACTTTTGTCACAACTCTTGCCATGTCCTCTTCTCTCTCCTGACACTGCCATCACCTGGTACAGGGACTTAATACCTCACACTTGGACAATAGTCATAAACTATTAGTTGATCTCCTAGCCATACATTACTCCACTGCTGCCAATTGTCTATTAAATTGGTAAACTGACTTAAAGTGCATTCTTGATGATGGAGAAGAAAAGAGGGAAAGGACAAGGAACGTTTATACAATATGCTAAGCACTATGTTAAGAGCTTTATAAATAATATATCATTTTATCATCATAAAATACTGCAAATTATATGTTATTATTACATCCATTTCATAAGATAAGAAAACTGAAGCAAACAGAAATTAAGTGACTTGTTCACTGTTATATAACTAGGAGTGTCTCAGGTAAAATTTGGACTCAGGTCTTCCTTAATATAGGCCCAGGATCACCTAGCTGTCTAGTGCCACCTCTATCCACTGTATCAGCCAGCTGCTTTATCACCACACTACTAAATTGAACGATTCAATAAGTCTAGTGACTTTTGAAAGAAAGAATATAAAATCATCTAATTGACATCCAAAACCCTTTAGAATCTCTTCTATACTTCCAACATCCACTCTTCCTACAGCTCACATTACATGTACACTGTGATCCATTAATACTTGTCTCATTGACATTTCTTTCTTTCTTTTTTTTTTTTTTAATAATTTTTTATTGACAGAACCCATGCCAGGGTAATTTTTTTACAGCATTATCACTTGCACTCACTTCTGTTCCTATTTTCCCCTCCCTCCCTCCACCCCCTCCCCCAGATGGCAAGCGGTCCTTTACATGTTGAATACGTTACAGTGTATCCTAGATACAATATATGTGTGCAGAACTGAACAGTTTTCTAGTTGCACAGGGAGAATTGGATTCAGAAGGTATAAAAAATCTGGGAAGAAAAACAAAAATGCAAGCAGTTTATATTCATTTCCTAGTGTTATTTCTTTGGGTGTAGCTGCTTCTGTCCATCCTTGATCAATTGAAACTGAATTAGCTCTCTTTATCGAAGAGATCCACTTCCATCAGAATACATCCTCAAACAGTACCGTTGAGGTATATAATGATCTCCTGGTTCTGCTCATTTCACTCAGCATCAGTTCATGTAAGTCTCGCCAGTCCTCTCTGTATTCATCCTGCTGGTCATTTCTTACAGAACAATAATATTCCATAACATTCATATACCACAATTTACTCAACCATTCTCCAATTGATGGGCATCCATTCATTCTCCAGCTTCTAGCCCCTACAAGCAGGGCTGCCACAAACATTTTGGCACATATAGGTTCCTTTCCCTGCTTTAGTATCTCTTTGGGGTATAAGCCCAGTAGAAACACTGATGGATCAAAGGGTACACACAGTTTGATAACTTTTTGATCATAGTTCCAAATTGCTCTCCAGAATGGCTGGATGTGTTCACAATTCCACCAACAATGTATCAGTGTCCCTGTTTTCCCACATTCCCTCCAACATTCCGCATTATCTTTCCCTGTCATGCTAGCCAATCTGACAATGGTGTGTAGTGGTATCTCAGAGTTGTCTTAATTTGCATTTTTCTGATTAATAATGATTTGGAGCATATTTTCATATGTCTATAAATAGTTTCAATTTCTTCATCTGAGAATTATCTGTTCATATCCTTTGATCATTTATCAATTGGAGAATGGTTTGATTTCTTATAAATTAGAGTCAATGCTCTATATATTTTGGAAATGAGGCCTTTATCAGAACCTTTGACTGTAAAAATGTTTTCTCAATTTATTGTTTGCCTTCTAATCTTGTCTGCATTTGTTTTGTTTGTACAAAAACTTTTCAATTTGATATAATCAAAATTTTCTATTTTGTGGTCAATAGTGATCTCTAGTTCTTCTTTGGTCATAAATTCCTCCCTCTTCCACAGGTATGAGAGGGAAACTATCCTATGTTCTTCCAATTTATTTATAATCTCATTCTTTATGCCTAAGTCATGAACCCATTTTGACCTTATCTTGGTGTATGGTATTAAGTGTGGGTCAATGCCTAGTTTCTGCTATACTAATTTCCAATTTTCCCAGCAATTTTTGTCAAATAATGCGTTCTTATCCCAGAAACTGGTGTCTTTGGGTTTGTTAAACACAATATTATTAATTTATTGGCTGTTTTGTCCTTTGAACCTAACCTATTGCATTGATCAACTGCTATTTCTTAGCCAATACCAGCTGGTTTTAGTAACTGCTGCTTTATAATACAATTTTAGATGTGGTACAGCTGGGCCAAATCCATTTGATTTTTTTTTCATTAATTCTCTTGAAATTATTGACCTTTTGTTTTTCCATATGAACTTTGTTGTTATTTTTTTCTAGGTCATCAAAGTAGTTTTTTGGGAGGCTGATTGGTATAGCACTAAATAAATAGATTAGTTTAGGTAGTATTGTCATCTTTATTATATTTGCTCGCCCAATCCAAGAGCATTTAATATTTTTCCAGTTGGTTAGATCAGACTTAATTTGTGTGGAAAGTGTTTTGTAGTTTTGCTCATAAAGTTTCTGATTTCCCTTGGCAGATAGATTCCTAGATATTTTATACAATCAATAGTTACTTTAAATGGAATTTCTTTTTGTAACTCTAACTGTTGGGTTTTGTTAGTGATATATAAGAATGCTGATGACTTATGTGGGTTTATTTTGTATCCTGCAATTTTGCTGAAAGTGTGGATTGTTTCTAATAACTTTTTTGTAGAGTCTCTGGAGTTCTCTAAGCATACCATCATATCATCAGCAAAGAGTGATAATTTGGTTTCCTCATTGCCTATTCTTATTCTTTTAATCTCTTTCTCAACTCTTATTGCCAAAGCTAGCATTTCTAATACAATATTAAATAGTAACGGTGATAGTGGGCAACCTTGTTTCACTCCTGATCTTATTGGGAATGGTTGCAGTTAGTTCCCGTTACATATGATGCTTACTGCTGGTTTTAAATAGATGCTACTGATTATTTTAAGGGAAAGTCTATTTATTCCTATACTCTCAAGAGTTTTTAATAGGAATGGATGTTGGATTTTATCAAATGCTTTTTCTGCATCTATTGAGATGATCACATAGTTTTTGTTAATTTGATTATTAATATGACCAATTACACTGATAGTTTTCCTAATATTGAACCGGCTCTGCATTCCTGGTATACTTGATTGTGGTGTATTATCCTGGAAATGATTTTCTGTAGTCTTTTTGCTAATATCTTATTTAAGATTTTAGCATCAATATTCATTAGGGAGATTGGTCTATAATTTTCTTTCTCTGTTTTCAACCTACCTAGTTTAGGTATCAGTACCATGTCTGTGTCATAAAAGGAATTTGGTAGGACTCCTTCATTCCCTATTTTTTCAAATAGTTTATAAAGCATTGGGGCTAATTGTTCTTTGAATGTTTGGTAGAATTCACATGTGAATCCATCTGGTCTAGGGATTTTTTTTTTAGGGAATTGATTAATAGCTTGTTCTATTTCTTTTTCTGAAATGGGAGTATTTAAGCAATTTTACTTCCTCTTCTGATAATCTGGGAAGCCTATATTTTTGGAAGTAGTCATCCATTTCGCTTAGGTTATCAAATTTATTGGCATAAAGTTGGGCAAAGTAACCCCTTATTATTTCTTTAATTTCCTCTTCATCAGTGGAAAGTTCTTCCTTTTCATTTTTAAGACTACTAATTTGATTTCCCTCTCTCCTTTTTCTAATCAGATTTACCAAAGGTTTATCAATTTTATTGGTTTTTTCATAAAACCAACTCTTAGTTTTATTTATTAGTTCAATAGGTTTTTTTTTTTTTTACTTTCTATATTATTAATTTCTTCTTTTAATTTTAGAATTTCAAGTTTAGTAATTGATTGGGGGTTTTTAATTTGGTTTTTTTCTAACTTTTTAAGTTGCAGGCCCAATTCATTGATCTTCTCTTTCTCTATTTTATTCAAGTAAACCTCTAAGGATATAAAATTTTCCCTTATTACCGCTTTGGCTGCATCCCATAAATTTTGGTATGATGTCTCACTGTTGTCATTATCTTGAGTGAAATTATTAATTGTGTCTATAATTTGCTGTTTCACCCAATCATTCTTTATGATGAGATTATTTATTTTCCAATTACTTTTTGGTCTATTTACACCTAACTTTTTGTTGAATGTAGTTTTTATTGCATTGTGATCTGAAAAGAAAGCATTTACTACTTCTGCCTTCCTGCATTTAATTTTGAGGTCTTTATATCCTAATATATGGTCATTTTTTGTGTAGATTCCATGAACTGCTGAGAAGAAAGCATACTCCTTTCTGTCACCATTCAGTTTTCTCCAGAGATCTATCATATCTAATTTTTCTAATATTCTATCTACCTCTTTAATTTCTTTCTTATTTGCTTTGTGATTTGATTTATCTAAATCTGAGAGTGCAAGATTGAGATCTCCCACTATTATAGTTTTGCTGTCTATTTCTTCTCGCAACTCTTTTAACTTCTCCTTTAGGAAGTTAGATGCTATACCACTTGGTGCATATATGTTTAATACTGATATTGCTTCATTGTCTATAGTGCCCTTTAGCAAGATATAGTTTCCTTCCTTATCTCTTTTAATTAGATCAATCTTTGCTTTTGCTTGATCTGAGATAAGGATGGCTACCCCTGCTTCTTTGACTTCACCTGAAGCATAATAGATTCTGCTCCAGCCTTTTACCTTTACTCCATATGTATCTCCCTGTTTTAAATATGTTTCCTGTAAACAACAGATTGCAGGGTTCTGACTTTTGATCCAGTCTACTATCTGCCTCCTCTTTATGGGAGAGTTCATCCCATTCACATTTACGGTTCAAATAATAATTCTGTATTTCCTGTCATCCTAATATTCCCAGATTATATTTTTTCTTTTTCTTGCCCTCCTTCTCTTCTTTCCTAGAATTAAACTTATTGTTCCCACTTATGTCACACAGCTCTCGCTCTTTAGTATCCCTCCCTCCTCCCTTTGAATCCCTTCCCCTTTCTTGTACCCTTCCCTTATTATTCTTTTTCCTTCGCCCTTTTCCTCTCCCACTTTTTCATGAAGTGAAAGAAAAATCTCTGTAAAACAAATATGTTAATTATTTCCTCTTTGAGCCAACTCTGATGAGAGTAGGATTCATACAATGTTCCTCCTCCTTTCTAAGTTCCCTCATATATGATAGGTTTCCTTTGCCTCATTGTCACATGTAGTTTCCCTCTTTTTAATCTCCCCTCTTCCCTTTTTCTGACACAATCCCCTTTCCATTTTTACTTCCCTTTTTATGTTATATCAGTAAGTCAAATTATACATATGGTTTTCATGTATATCCACAACAGAAATACACTTCTCAAGAGTTCCTTTTACCTTTTTCTACTTCTCTTGATTCCTGTTGTTGGGGATCAAATTTTTTTTTAAGTCTGGTTTTTTCCTTAGAAACAGATGGAATTCCTCTATTTCATTAAATGTCCATCTTCTTCCATCGAAAACAATACTCAGCTTAGCTGGGTAGTTTATTCTTGGCTGCAATCCAAGCTCTTTTGCCTTTCCTAAAATCTGGTTCCAGGCCCTTCGATCCTTTAATGTTGAGGCAGCCAGATCTCACGTGACCCTTATTGTGGCATCTCGGTATTTGAACTGTTTTTTCCTGGCTGCTTGTAAAATTTTTTCTTTAGTTTGAAAATTCTGAAGTTTGGCCACAATATTCCTTGGAGTCTTTATTTTAGGTTCTTTTTCAGAAGGTGTTTGATAAATTCTTTCAACGCCTATTTTCCCTTCTGGTTCTATTACTTCTGGGCAGTTCTCTTTGATGATTTCCTGTAAAATAGTATCTAGGCTCTTTTTTTCATTGTAATTTTCATCCTCAGGTAATCTCTCCTCGATCTATTTTCCAGGTCTGTTGTTTTTCCATGTAAATATTTGACATTTTTTTCCAATCTTTCACTTTTTTGGTTTTGCTTGTCTGATTCTTGATGTCATCTCCTACCAAAATTCATTAAACCATCAATGTATATTCTTCATAGATATAGTTTGATGAACTCAAAAGAATGTTAAACTTGAAACCATAGTACCTGGATTCATGTCTCTCTGCTATTTCCTACCATGTTCTCTTCAACAAGTTCTGTAAGATATATGCTTATCAGTTTCCTTATCCATAAAAGTAGAAACTTTACCTAAAATATCTCTTAGGTGTCTTCCAACTAGAAATCTATGGTTCTGTGCATCCTGTCATTCAAGTAAAGAAGTACATTTAATTATATTATCATCTAATATATCTAAACATCTTTCCTACAAGAATAATAACAATTATATATATATATATATATATTTGATTTATTTGACCTAATTAAATTATTTAATCTAAACCTCTCCTTTTACAAATAATGAAATCAAGGCTCAAAAATGATCAAATAATTCTCCTTCAGTCACCCATTTAAGTTAAACAACTTGAAAAGAAAAGTCCTTACTCCAAATCAGAGGTGCTTTTCACTATACCATATTTACTCTTAAAATGACTTTCTAAATTTGATGAAAACTATGTTTATAGTATTCTCCTGTCCAGCAGTTTAGTAATCCTATTAGAGATTGAAATGACATTAATACAGCATTATGTGTTCTTGAAGAAGCTTTATTGACTCCTTAAAATAATTTCTTCCCTTTCTGGTAATATACATGTAAAATGGGCAGATAACTCAAAAATAGAGAAAAGAATAGTTGTTGTTTTTTTTTTTTTTCAATATGTCATGAACCGAGTCCATTGCAATTGAACGCCACATAATCTTGCTGTTACTGTGTGCAGGATTTCCTTGGTGCTGGTCACTTTACTTAGTTCATATAGGTCCTGGCTTTTTTGAAACCAGCCTGCTCATCATTTCCTATAGAACAATAATATTCCATTACATTCATAAACCATAACTTATACAGTTATTTCCCAGCTATCCATCATTCTTTTTAGCTGTCATTATGTCTCCTCCAGAGAGGATGACAGTAGTTGTAGGATGGAGGGTAGTTAACCAATAACTCCACATGCTCTGAGCTTCACAGGGGTCCTCAAACTTTTTAAATAGGGGGCCAATTCACTGTCCCTCAGACTGTTGGAGGGCCGGACCATAGTAGAAACAAAAACTTTGTTTTGTGGGCCTTTAAATAAAGAAACTTCATATCCCTAGGAGAGAGGGATAATTGTCCTCAGCTGCTGTATCTGGCCCCCGGAGCCTTAGTTGAGGCCCCCTGTTAGTATTTCCCTATAAGTGAAGATGTTGTTTAGAGAGAAAATTCTACCAGAACAAAGGTAATTTTTTTTTTTTGCTTCATTTTCCCAAAAAAATTATCGGTTCAAGAAATACCTATCCTGTGATCCAATTGGGATTGAAGTCCCATGGAACTTCTAGGTGGATCCTGAACTATAAACATTTTGAAACTTATATTTTTAATGAAACACATGGGCCAAAAAGAGGTCACACATGTTTGTGAATACAGGCATATCTACATGATTCTATGCAGGACAGACACACAGATGTACACACATATGGTGTATATGTGTATATATACACATTTCATTATATATGTGCTTATTGCCATTTTATGTTTAATACTACATATATAAGTGTATATGTAAATATTTTGCTATAAACTTTGGGTTTTTGTTTAATAATTCATAATAACTTCATGCTAGTATTCAGCAAAAAGAAAAAAAAAAACAATAATGTTCTATTCGGCATCTTCCTTTTGTTTCTCATAAAGTCTATGGACTACATTTTCTCCATTTAAAGCCTGTGATCATATTTACCACCTACTTTTCTCCCAGGAGAATTATTAAGAATAATGAGTTCAAATCTAAATGACATTTTGAGATCATCATCCAATTTGGAGATGATGACAGAAACACAAACCATAATTCCTGACAGGACTGGCCATTCAGTTTAGAAAATTAAGTGCTGAGTAGGTGACAGTGCTTAGAGATTTAAGAGAAGGCAAAAACCTGTCACTAGGTTTTAGTATCACTAATCTTGCTGAGAGGTTACAATAAAGGCACTCCCTCCAATATTCCCTTTGCTCAGTTGGCTTTCTTCTCATTTTTCATTAGCTGTGGGGAATTGCCCTCTAAATGACTAATTAAAACTGGTGTCCTAAGGTACCCTGTACTCCAAAGTGATAATTATTTAGGATTAAAAGCAGAAAGGCCAGCAGGCTTTAAAGTGGTTAATGAGGCAAAATAACAAGGCTGATGTATGTTGCCTGCTCAAACCTGTTGCATTGCTGGCCCATGCCATGACAATGAATCCAGATAAAATGAGAAGATTTCCCCTTGAATCCACATTGGTCAAATGTCAAGTGACTGTGCAGAAGTAGTGAATCCACATCTTTATTAGAAAAATGCCACTTACAGAAAAGTAAGATAGCTGAAGTGGTAAACCCTTGTAGATATGTCAATTAACACAAGTAGGAGTGTTCATTGACTTCACTGTAAAATGATTGTTTCAACTATGTAATTCCTATGGTATTCAGGGGCTCTTTTTATGTTCAGAAATCCTTGGAATCATTTTTTTTTTTCTAATTTGCCGAGAGACTTTTCATTTGGTTTTTGTTTGGTTTTTAAAGAAATCATTATTACTTATTAAATAAACACTTTGGTCAAGTTATATAGAAAAATAACATTTCTGCTGTCTTGACTAGGTATTTGATTGAAATGAAGAACATTTTCACATGGTAACAGTATTAGACAAATAAATACTATGTCTACATATGAGCTTTAGCAACAATGGGTCTCCCTTAATTCAGTATAAATCAATTAACCAAATCCTTGAATTTCAAAGTTGTTTGAACTGAATTATATAATGAATTACATAATACATACCTGGAAAGAAAAATGTTACTGTATTTTGCTCCCTGTGTCAAATATATCTCATGAATAATTATTCATATTTTACTTGAAGAATACCAGTAATGGAAAGTAGAGTATCTACTGACTATAGTCATACATTGTTAGACCATACATTGGAGAGAAATAGACTTAGAGCTTATGTAATCTAACACTTTTTATTTTATAGATAAAAAAAATAAAAAAAACTTACAACATAGAGATATTAGGTGAATTGACATTATATATGTGGATATGAGGTTTTTCCTTACATTGTACCTTAATTTGCCTCACTGTATCTTCCATTCCTTGCACTTAATTCTGGCTTCTGGGGCCAAAGAGAATAAATGAAATTCTTGACCCCAATCACAAGCATTTACAAACTTATAGAGGATGATCAGGTCCTCTCTAAAAGATTTTTTTGGGGAAAATATGTCTTTAATTTCTTCAAAGGATATCTATATATAATCCCACAACTCAAGGCCATTTATCATCCTAATTACATTCCTCTATGGGGACTTCTTCACATCAACATCCTTCCTAAAATGTGGCATACAATACTGGATGCAGTGGTATAAAGGCAGGTTATCACCTACCATAGTTGCCTTGGTTAATATTGTCTAAGATTGTGCTATCTTGGGAGCCATATCACACATTTAGTTAAATTTAATTCAGTTCATTTCAATTCACTAGACAATGCTAGAGTTTATTCAGAAAAACACCCACCCTAATTCCTATAATATAGTTAAGACATGCCTCATAGCCCTATGAACCAATATATAATAATCTGTATCTATTTTGTCTTTTTGTATCTATCTGTATTTTTCTGTGACTTTTCTCTGTCTCTATCTCTGCTTCTCTGCGTTTCCCACTCCGTCCCTCTGTGTGGCATTAGGAAAGGAAATAGTAACCCCTATGTTTGGAGAAGTCATTTTCTAATTCTGATGCTCACTAACTGCAACACTCCCTGAGATTTATTTGCAGTGAGGAAATTGTTCAGAGAGAATAATTTTCACAAGATATCACAACGCCATATGCTTTTCACAACCTCTGCTGATAACACTTGTGACACTTCAGGGGAAAGTGCAAACTTTTAAAAAGCTACAAAACAGATCTCAGAGGAGACTCATTTTAACTCAGTTAATAAAATGTTTCAGAGTTTTCTGAAATGAGGGGGTTATTGGAGGGAAAATAGTGAAAGCAAAAAGACCAAGCTATTTGGATTGCTATTAATACTCAGAAATTACCTCTGGAAATTCCAGGAGATAGAAGTTCTGGCAAGCCATCTTTTTATGTAAGACATTTATGCAAGCTTTCCAGCGGAAACAAACAAACAAACAAACAAACAAGCATGTTTTCCAACCCATCAACCACCTACACCCCTCCCCCCCCCCACACACACATACCCCAGACATTTTATCTGCATTAGTGTTAGAGATGTCTGGACTCTTCTCTCAGATATGTCATTAATTCACAGTGTAACCTGTAACAAATAAAATTACCTCTCATTACTTCAGGTTCTTCATCTATGGTACGGCCACCATGCTTTTTCAATTAATTTTACTGATCAGTCAATTTGGACTTTGAGAATGAGATGAAGCAATAATCAAAAAGTTATTATATCATATCTAGGTATGAAGGTGACCCCAATGGTATTCTGTTTCATCTCTCTCAGTATTCAAATGATGAAACTGACTCCCAGGGGAATTAAATGGCTTTCCCAAAGTTTCACAGGTGATAAACATCAAATGTAGGATGTGACCTATTATCTAATTAAATATTTTTGAAAGCATTTAAATATGCACTTGCATTAAAAAAAAACAACCTATAAGATTTCAAATCTTTTAAAGAATGGTCTTCTATAAGGCAAATACTTTGATCATTCCTTGTCATTTAAGAAAGCAAACCATAGGACAGGATTGTTTAGAAAAAGAGTTGACAATCTGCAAAGAAAAGCTCCTATTTAAATATTAATGGAAGAGTTTATTAATGAGATAGCTAAGAAGATTCAATATTTTGATTAAATTAGAGAGGTGGTTCCATTAACAATTTATATGAATCACCTCTGCTCACAAGAATAGAAGTATAAATTCTGAATTTGGATTTTGCCTCTTGGCTTTTATTATAACCACCTATAATAATCTTGGATAAATCAATTATGTTTTCTGGGCATAATTTTCCTCATCTCAAAAATTCTGGCTTAATCAAGATCAGTGATGTCATACTCAAATAGAAACATTTTCTACTTATTTATAAAATCACAAATTGACATTAGCTACATTTTAATATATTTTTATTTTATTTTGTTAAACAATTTCCAAGTGTAATCTGGCTCTCAGGAGCTTTATAGTCAGAAATGGTTGTTCATCAGATCAGAATTAGGCTAACTTTTTCTGGAAAGAACATGATAGTAAATATGTTAGGCATTCATGAAGTAAAAGTGAGGTTGTTGTGCAGGTACTTATACCAAGAAAAAATAAATTTCTGAAAATATTTATTGATAAAATTAAAATATAACAATAAAAATTGAATTCAAACATTTTATAGGTACAGTAATGAGAAATCAAATTTTTTTCTGAGGGGAGGAATAATCTTGTGTTTAATTGTTAATATTGTCTAACATAAAAATTAATTGCAAATGTTCATCTGTTTATGTTAACATGTAATGAAGTTTTATGTATTTACTTCATCTATGAACATATTTTTACATTCAGATAGATAACTGCCAAATACAGGTATCAATCCATAAGCAAATGATTTTAATTGAATCAAAACATTAAGATTTTTAAAAATTTATTTTCTCTAAGCATATATCTTGTGCTGATGCAATTTAACATGACTTAATTAATTCATCATGAGGGAAAGAAAAACAAAAAAACAAAAACAAAAAGAACTTTAATTGACTAACAAGTGAGCCCACTTACTTTGGTTACAGTCTCATTCTCATCTTTTTTTTTTTTTTTGTCAAAAATATATTCTGTGATATATAAGACTGCTTGCCATCTAGGGGAGGGGGTGGAGGGAGGGAAGGGAAAAATCAGAACAGAAATGAGTGCAAGGGATAATGTTGTAAAAAATTACCCATGAATATGTACTGTCCATAAAAATTTATATATATATATATGTGTGTGTGTGTGTGTGTGTGTGTGTGTGTGTGTGTGTGTATGTATAGATATGTTCTGTGATTAGATACTCTTTTTTCCCCCTGAATTGTATTTTCCTATGATTTAGGAATGTTATGATGAGTGAGTGCTAAGTGCAATAGTGTCAAGATATATTGTGTTGTTTTAGCATATCAAGTGTCATTGCAATGTAAAAAGCAACCATTCCTTGCCATCTAATTTTTTAACAAAATACTGCTCACTCTACTGAGCCTTAAAAACATGTCATTTGAAGTCCACTTCTCTATTTTTTTCTTGTTTTGACATCATGAGTTTTTCATGGTAATAAAAATATGTAAAATGTCATGGCAAAGTGATACATGTGCACTTGAAATGCTGTCAAGTTATTATTGTGTCAATGAAATTTGTAGTATACTTGACAGTAAGGTAAACCAAAGAGTGCACACATACTCTCTTTGTTGAAACTATGAAGAAGTAAGACAGCCATAGACAATATATGAATAAATAAGCTATGCTGCATTCCGATAAAACTTTATTTATGGACACAAATATTTATTTCATGAAATTCCTGTGTTATTATATATTCTTCCCTCCCCCCCAAAATGTAAAAAAATAAACAAATAAAAAAAGACATACTTAGCTTACAACCTTGCCATCCACAGGCAGTGGACTGAATTTGGCCTATTGGTTATAGTTTGCCAACCACTCATCTAAATCAAGAGTACTTAACGTGGGTCTATGAGATTTTAATAAACTTTGATAATTGTTTATTCTGGATTTCCTATGCAATAGTTTGTGCTTTGTATTATATAATTAATAACTTTATGAAAATTGTTCTATGGATGTTATCAGATATTCAATGAGGTCCATAATACACATACACTCTTTCTCTCTCTCACACACACACACAGAATTAAGAATCTCTGATCAACACTGATCCAGCAGTGTTACTACTGGGCTTATATCCCAAAGAGATCATAAAGAAGGGAAAGGCACCTGTATGTACAAGAATGTTTGTGGCAGCCCTCTTTGTAGTGGCCAGAAACTGGAAACTGAGTGGATGCCCATCAATTGGAGAATGGCTGAATAAATTGTGGTATATGAATATTATGGAATATTATTGTTGGGTAAGAAAAGACCAACAGGATAATTTCAGAAAGGCCTGGAGAGACTTACACGAACTGATGCTGAGTGAAACGAGCATACACTTATACACTTATACACTTCCACAACAATACTATATGATGATCAATTCTGATGGACCTGGCCCTCTTCAGCAATGAGATGAACCAAATCAGTTCCAATGGAGCAGTAATGAACTGAACCAGCTACACCCAGCGAAAGAACTCTGGGAGATGACTAAGAACCATTACATTGAATTCCCAATCCCTCTATTTTTGTCTGCCTGCATTTTTGATTTCCTTTACAGGCTAATTGTGCAATATTTCAGGGTCCAATTCTTTTTGTACAGCAAAATAATGATTTGGACATGTATATTTAATTTGTATTTAATTTATACTTTAATATATTTAACATGTATTGGTCATCCTACCATCTAGGGGAGGGGTTGGGGGGAAGGAGGGGAAAAATTGGAACAAAAGGTTTGGCAATTGTTATGAACCAGAACTTGAAACAAGATGATAACTCAATGGAATTGATGGAAGCAAGGCTTGTGTGCTTGGGTTTGCACCTTTAAGAGTTTAAACATTAGAGTTTACACATTAGAGCTCAAACATTGGAGTTCACAAGTATGGGAGATACACAAAGTTAACTTTGTAACTGAATTCACACCTCCCATAATCCCATTCTTGGAGGACGAGTCAACCTTTTACACCGAGCATAAAAAGAGCTTCAGTGTGTCAGTCATAGTCAGTTCAGAAGAAGTCACAAGTTGGAGTTGAGCTAGAGCCAGAAGTCACTTCAGAAGATTGACAGAATGAGAGTTCAGTTAAGGAGAATGAGAAGCGAATCTGTAGTCAAGCAGAACCAAGATTCAGAGAGAGGCTGAAGCTAGCAACAAGAGCTCTTGGAACCAAAGAAAGCTAACTGGTGCTGGAAAGTTTTACATGTATAGAATCTGTGAATTACAGAAGAACTCAGAGGCAAATTAGTTCAATTGGTTCCTCTACAAAAACCTCCTCTGTAATATCCTTCCCTGAAATGATCATCTAATCTTTGTTTGTAAAATGCTCCATATCTAGGACATGAGTAACATTACCATCTGAGGTTATCCATTTTATTTTGGAGTAAAATTAGGAAAGTTTTCCCATCCTCTGCTGATTACTCAGTTTTAACTTTAAGAATAAAGAGAAGAAATAATAAAAACTTCATATCAAGGTTTGAAAGTAACCACAGTGATATTCTGGACTCATCCCTATAATTATTCAAATGAGGAAATGAATCCCACGAGGTGAAATGGCTTGCTCAAATTTTCACAGATGATAAAAATCAGAGGTAGGATGTGAAGTAAGCTCTAACACTAGGCTACTGTCCTTTCATTGGGCCATTAGAAAAACAGCAAAATAGGAAGAAAGAATAAGTAGAAAAAGAAGAGTGAGAGGACACCACAGTGGTTTGAAGCCAATCAGAAAGTCAAAAAGGTACAAAAATAGTCTTTGCTGTAATAGTAAAAACTTTCATGTCCTCTACTTGTCTAAACAATATTTTAATAATTATTCTTGTTTTTATACATGATTCTATACTGATATTTTCTGCTGGTATTTTAAGTTTTTAATATATTTTTAAATTTTGATATATTTTGTCTTTCAGATTTTTATTTTCCTTTGATTTTTCCCATTCTTGGAACTCATTCTGCTTCTCTCCATTTATTGGTATACACATCACTATAATAGACTGCAGAGATTGTTTTACTTCTCTTCAAAGGGAGAAAGGTTGATATATAGATCTCCAAGGTTTGGTCCCTCTTCTAAATAACCTCCATGGAGAAAACTGGTCTGTTGTTTTTTAAAGTTCCATCTGTAGCACAATCAATATATTCATGCCTCCCCCCATGCTCCATAAGCAATATCATCGTATGCTACATTTTTGGAGCATTTTGAAAAGGTGTGAAGGAAAGGTGTTAGAGCGAGCAGAATTACCACTTATTGCCCAGTCATAAGTTTGAAAATATGATTATAATTTTTGTCAATGGCTCTTGAAAATAAGTGAGGATGAATTCTGAATAGAAGCTCTAAGAATTAAAGTTCTCTTGTGTTAATTCATAGAGGTTTGACTATAAATATAAGTTCTTGGGAGCTGCAAGGTCTGTCTCCTTATCTTATAGAATCAGATGTAATTATTGTGTGGCACATAATTACTTACATTTGAGAAGTAGGATTAAAGAAAATTGCAAAAAAGCCATTTATTTTTCCATATTGTTAGTCACCAATAGCTTGATTCTATAATCTTAAATTAATGGAAGGCATGATATTGGGGATAATTATCCCTCTAATATCCATATCTTTTTCCCAATGGCAATGGATAAGAATCCAAATTGGGAAACAAGTTCCTTTATGGGAACTTCACTCCTCAACCTGACATGCTCATCATGCTAATATCTCTTGGCACATGTTTTCTCACACAAATAGGCATATTTTCTAAATGCTAATATATTATAAAATAGGTAAGCAGAAAAGTTCACCATTGACATTATTAGGTCATGTCAAAAAATTATGGCAAATAAAATGTGAAAACTATGTTTTCCTATATGAAATGTATGTGGTATCCTAATCTTGACATTTATCAGGGAATACTTTATTTGTCTAGACCAAATGTATAAGAGTATGACTAGGGAAATGCTTTCATTGGTAACCAATATTGTCCTTCTATTCCCAGATAGAAATGATAAATATACCTAAAGAGATATAATGGGCAATTTTGTGGCTAATTAGGTAAAGAGAAAGAGATAGAGACAGAGACAGAGACAGAGAGACAGAGAAAGAAGGTAAGAGAAAGACAGAGAAGAGAGAGAGAAAGAGAGAGAGAGAGAGAGAGAGAGATGACTATACTACCAGAAAAATTGAAAGTAGGAAATTCTTATAAAAAATTTGTTCTTTCTTTCAAATTCTTCTTAATCTCTATGATCCCTTTTCCATGATAAATCTTTGACATATATAAACATCTATGATTTGTTTTCTTTGAATACCTAGAGCACTTACAGCCTATACCACATGATTTTGCAATTGCATTTTATTATTCTTTGGGGGGGGGAGTAATTATTATGATAATTCATTTCTCTTATCAGTGGTTGCACGTACCTGCAAGGAGAACAGAAGTTGTTCAAAGACTGGAACCTGGACTTTTGTTTCTCCTGTCTCACAAGATATATAGTTCAATTCTGGGGATGGGGAAGAAGTTTTTTAATGACAGACTGACTCAATGATTCCTCCCTTCCATCCTTACCTCCCCTATCCTCCTCAGTAGATTGAATTGATCAGTGTTTCTGACACTGTAAGAACAAGCTAAGCAAAGTTTGTGAATAAGTTGAAACTGTCATACAGCAGACTGCTTTGTTACCCCATTATATATAGAAGACATGGCAAGCTTCAATATTTAGAAAAAGGGAAGATACATTGCAATCTAATAATGTGCTACATGGCAAGAATGGCCAACACATCACAAATCTTCCAAAGCTACTCTTCAAAAAGGTAAAATAGTTACTTCAAAGCTTACAATCTAGCAAAGAGCTCTGCCTTTGCCCTCTCTGAAGATAAATTATTTTCTACTACTCTCCAGCAGGCTTTTGGATTTCATTTGAGGTGACTATTGTTATTGTTTGTTTTACACTTACTGACTGCTGGTAATAAAACAAGTGCAGGACCATGTTTCCTAGCAACCCAGCATCTCTTTTATTTCTCTTTGGTGCTTATTTATTAGATACCCTGGAGCCCTTTCTCAAGCTATTAAACTACACATAAGACTAATCTAGAGTAACATTGTTCATCTTGGTTCAACTTACTTGAAATCGATATTCATTACAATGGATTATTCACCTCACAAAGGGACATCTTTACCCCTGACAGATTTCAGAAGACTGACCATGACTCTAGAAATGGAGTAAATAGAATCTCAGTGAAAATGCAGAGCTTTGTGATAGGTAATGTCCACTGAGGAAATGTTGTCTCTCTTCTTGCATATTGAAAATAGACAATAAAGAAATTGACAAGACCTCTTGATAAAATTTCAAGAAAACTGACTTCTGGCCTCATTCTGGTCACTAACTACATTTATAATTTTGGACAATTTTTCTAACTACTGTGAAATTAATCTTGCATCTAGAACATGAGACCTAGTATATGATATGAAAAGGAAATTACACTAGTAGTCTCAGGATCAGAAGGCTTTGGCTAGAAGGTCAGAGGATGCCCATTTAATAGGATAGGCAGGGGGAAAGTTCTTGTAGAGCTAATTTAATGATAGGTATTTATAACCACGATAGATATCAAATTTTACTTTGTGCATTTGTGTTACTTAGGGCAGTAAGGAACAAAAATCACAACACACTTAGTTTTAGTAAGATGAATAATTCTCCTTGCTTCTCATTTTGATTGAAGCAATGCAAGCAATCCTTTGAATTCTTTTTGGTAGTTTCCTTGAATTACCTTTTTCAGGCAGAAGGAATATCTTTTATAATGCAAGGAATAACATACAAGGGGTTATAAAGGAAACCAAATAATTTAAAATAAATATAATATTTATTTTCTATTCAAACTCATTGATCCCCTAAAATCTATGTAAGGGCTCCTTAGGGGGTGTGTGGACCTCAGAATAAAAACATTTCTTTATGCTAATAGCTATAGCAAAACTCTTACTTCCAAGTATTAAAATGAAAGATGAGAAATGTAAGATAATTACTCTGAGATACTGAATACAAAATGCTAAAATTAATAGTTTTAACCTCTCATTTCTCCTTGATGATGATCTTTAAATATTTCCTCTATTTTCATAGATTCTAGAACCTAAGTAACTCTAGGTAAAAGGGTAGTATTCATTTATTCTGACAGAACACAGGAAAATAAGACAAGTTCCAATTACCTAAGATTGAATTAATCTGTTTTTTCCTTTTTATTGACCTCAAGATTGTGTTTCCCTAGAACATAGGTTTTTTGAGAATTAAGGAAAAGGGGGAAAAGGATAAAGGGTTGCTTTACTTTGTAGATAAAGACAGAAAAGACACTAATATACAGAATAGTATGCAACACAAAATGACAGAAGGGCAAAGGGGAAATTACCTATGGAGGTAGAATACAACCTTACATTCTTCCATTGATCCTTATTGCTCCAGCTATTTTACTGAACTCTATCCTTTCTATAGGTAATCATGTTTATCATGTACAAGAGATATTGGGCTTTTTCTTTTTAAAATGCAGAACTAGGACCATTACATACAAATCACTAGGAGATGGCCTTAGGCTTAATATAAGGAACTTTCTTTCTTAATAAAAAAAAAGTTTAGAATTATCTTATTTTAGCATTTAGGGAAAGTTCTTATTGTTGCTTTAGACTATTAATGACTTTTTGATATCATTTTCCCCTATTAGCTGTAAATTTATCAGGTTCTCAGTCAGCTTCATAGAAGGCTTAATTTTAGTAGTCTATCTAAGTTTGTAGTGTTTACTACAAAGGAATCCAAAAGAGTATGAAATGAAATCATTTTTGTTTGTTTCTTGCAACTCCACATGGATAAAGAACAAATGTTAGTAACATCTTATCAAGGAGTCTTTAGCCCATTTAAACAAATAAGAACATTCAAATTTGGTAGAAGAGGCCAAGCTAAGGGCAATGAAAAACTTTTTGGTGGTATTTCAAAATAATTAAATTAATTCACAAAACCCTTAATGAGTTGAAGAAAGATGAGTTCAAAGAGAGGTTAATAAAACAATCTCATGTTTAATTCCTTAAAGATTTGCTTGTTCTTTTTGTGTGTTTATTTTGCTCTCTGTTAATTCAGTGAAGGTGTGGTTAAGTGTTGTGTATTTATTTATCTGATTATCTATTTATTTATAATTTGCTGTTTTTCATTTCTTTTCTCCCTGCTTACCCCAGAGGAAACAACTAGGAATAATGGGTGGAATTTATAAAGAAGAATATTTGGATGTGGAATGAAAGGGATAAACAAACAAAGAAACAAACTGTTAACTTCCTAACACATAGAGCTACATAAAAAATAGTATCAGCTTCTTGAGAGGTAGTGAATTAGGATGATGACAAAAATGATGACTGTGGTTGTAGTTGTTATTTTACTAATATCTTCCAACAGACAATAAATGCTTGTCAGAAAAGTTATACAGAGGAATTTTATTCATATTTTCTTCAATGCTTAAATTTTGTGAAAGAGTAACAAAAATGTATTTACATTGCTTTTCAGCTCTTTAAATGTGTTTTGTCAACATTTTAATTAATGCAAAAATTAAATTTTAAGCTTTTAAAATGTAATTTTAACATAAATCAAGCTTTATCCTCTTAGAAAACTTCTATTTAATAATTTACAAATTAACCACTTTTTGTATATATGATTTGATTTCTAAATGGATACAAGAAATTGTGCTATAAATTAAAAAAAAAACTGTTGGAAATTTAGGAATCCTGTTGTCATTGTATCTCATGTTACTAACTAACTATTCTGTCTTTGCTAAACTATATGTCTTTTCTTGATCTTGGTTTCCCAAATTTAAAACAGAGTGATTGAAGTAAATTGTCAGGTTCCTTTGAGTTTGAATCATCTAATGTTTTTTTTTTTTGTTTGTTTGTTTGTTTGTTTGTTTGTTTGTTTGTTTTTATTTTGTTTGTTTATTTTTACTTTTAATAATTCCACCAGTTTGAAATGAATGATTGAAATAAATAAAACATTAGCAAAGATTAACTTAGTTATTTAGCAGCAAATGAATCATTTTGATGCATTTGAGCATTCCTTTTTTACTTCTTTTTATTGTTTTCTTTGCCTGGTTTTTGAGTAAAGTCTTTTGCTATATTCTACTGGTTAGATAAGATCATTTGGACACTTGCTGGGTAATGTGACTCACATTATCTCTCCCCTGTTGTGAGAATTATGTGTAATTTGTTTGGAAATGACTGGGTGATATTTCTCTTATAAAATATTTCAATCCAACTTATATTTATTAAATACCATCTAGGTAGTAGGCACTATTTTAGCTGTGAGAAAAACAAAAATCACTTGTTAGTTTTCTAAACTAAACCTAGTTAGTTTTCTTATCATATATTAGATTCTATCAGGAATTTACTATATGCTGTTTTATTTTGTAGTATTTGTGAATCAGTCTTATCTTCAACATTAAACTATAAGCAGATTCAGGGCAGGAAATATGTCTTATTTCCTCAAAACCTAAAAAAATATATCTTAAACCTATCATATACTTAATAAATGTTATGGAATTGAGTAGGGAAAACAATGTTCACAGTGGTGCAATATGATTCATTACATGAGCTATTATTGAAATGTGCAATAAAAGAAGTGCTATATTATGGTAGAGAAAGGAAAAAAAATAAGTAGAAATTGAATTTACAACAGAAGAATTTAGCATAAAAGTAAAATTTGAGTCAGATTTAAGGGATGGGTTGGATGTGCACAGGAATAAAGACACAGATTTAAATATCATGTACATGTAAATTACTAACTTGGAAAGAGCCAAAAAATGTAATCCAACAAAATGGCAAGGAGTACAGTTTGATATATTTTGTATATTAACCATGAATCATTTTATGTCATTAAAGACAGATGAGGTAACTAAAGTGATATCTTCAGTAATTTAACTTGGATATATAAATTAGTGTTTCCTGATATCTAATGTTTATATTCTTTATCATTGTTTTTAATTTTATAAATGACTTCTGGTAGTTTTTCATCATTTTAAAAATTTTATTCATTTATTTGAAATTTAAATGCAAAATAAGAAAAAAAATAGAAGGAACAAAAAATTTTTCATATACCCAACAGAGTATCAGGGAGGATTCAAAATATGTAACAACATATTTCCATTTCAAGAAAATATATATAATAATAGAAGATATTGTACTCATGATTGTCCATCTTATCTTTGCTTCCTTGTAATGTTTGTTATTGTTGTTGTTGTTGTTCTCTGCTATACTCTTTTTGTTTTATTTCCTCCCCTTTTCCTCCTCTCCCCTTTTAAGCAGGCTATAGTTAAGCATAGAAATATTAGAAATATTTATGTATATATACCTTTTTTACACATACATACACACATATACTATATTCATATACATGCATATACATGTATGTGTGCCTCCATACAGATATATCTAAAACAATATTGACATATAACATAGACTTTTCTCTTTTCAAAGTTTGGCTTTGTCTCTAACATCAATTATTAGTACCCTGACTTTTTTTAAAATTATATTCTACTCCAGATTAATTATGTTTGTGTGTTTGCTATCTCTGCTAACTCTTCTACTTTCCTGTTAATTTGGCTAGTCCTGCAGTCACTCCTCTTGTGGATTTCTCCCTTACCCTCTCTTTCCACACTTTCTCTCCCTTTTTATCCCATTCTTATTAATCTAACCACCTTATTGGACTCCCATAATCTAAACACTCTTTAACCAATCTTATCCTAAGCCCCACTTTGCCTCCCTCTTTATCCCTTTCCCATTAATGTAAACAACTTATTGCTTTGCTTTTACACACCCTTCTATATCCCACTTTATCCTATTTCCACTCCTCTTAATTGATAGAGGGTACTACACCCTCTGATGAGGTCCTGAATGGTGGGTGTATTGGGCTGAAAGAAAGTACAGACTTGATCCTTGGGGCAAGCAGAGAAAGGGTACTGATAGAGGTTAAATTTTCCCTATAAAATGTACTTGCAACTATGCCATATTCACTGTCCTCTTTGAGTCAGTCCACCACAGCAGTCTGCCTCATGGTATCTTTCTCCTTATCCCTCCCCCATGCCACATGGCATCTCCTACCATCCCTTTCCCATGCCTCATGGTGTCTCTCCTGACTCCATTTCTCCTCCTTATAGCTTAGGGTGCTAAAACCTTTTCAGGATTTAGCATGCCAGCTAAGGGCATGCCCAAACCTCATGGGGTGTTTCTTTTTCTTGGTGAATGACAAGTTACACTAGGAACTTGCTATTTTCATTATTAATTATTAAACCCCTTTCTATAGCTTTTATAGGAGGGTGGAGTCAAGATGGCTGCTCGAATACCAATTTCCCTCAAAACTACATGAAACAAGCCTTTTAACAGAGTTTGGCAGAATGAAACCACTTTCAAATTCAAGATAGATTGGAAAAACTTCAAAAAAGTCAGTCTCACTGGGGCCAAAAACATATTCAGCCAAGGTCAGACAGAATCTGGGAAAGCCAAGATAGAGTTTTAATCGCAGCAAATCAGCACCTGAGACCCTTGGTTCTGGCTTAGTAAAAGAGAGATTAACATGGGTCAGCCTCCACTTCCAGGTCAGAAAGCAAACTCTGAAAAAAACAGGCTGTTTCCTGAAAAAAGGAGGCACAGCTACCCCCTGCAAACACAAAGGATCTTTGTGCTCAAAGCCAAGGACAAAGCTGCACAAGAAGCTTTACTCCCTTTTACTCCAGGATTAGAGCTCAAGCATAAAAGTAAAAAAAAAAAAAAAAAAAAAAAAAAAAAAAAAAAAAAAACCTTGACCACAAAAAGCTACTATAGCTACTATGGTGATAGGGAAAACCAAACCAAAATACCAACTCAGATGAAGACAAAATTTCCACAAATGAAATCTCAAAGAATGATATGAATTGGACTCAAGCCCAATGGACTTCTTGGAAATGCTCATAAAACATTTTAAAAGGCAAATAAGAGACTTAGAAGAAAAACTGAGAGGTATGTATAAGTTAACAGCTTGGAAAAGAAGGCAATTCTTTAAAAAGTATAATTGACCAAATACAAAAAAAAAAAAAATCCACTAAACACCACCTTCAAAAGTCAAATTAAGCAAATGAACAAAGAGATACAAAATGTAATTGAAGAAAATCACCCATTAAAAACTAGAGTGGAGAAAGTGGAAACTAATGACACTATGAGACAGCAAGAATCAATCAAACTAAAAAGAATGAAAAAAAAAATAAAAGAAAATGTGAAATACCTCATTGGAAAAACAGCTAACCTGGAGATCTCTAATTTAAAAGTTATTGGTCTATCTGAAGGGTATGACCAAAAAAAGAGCTTGAATAGCATTCTTAAAGAGACAATCAAGGAAAACTGCCTCAACATTCTAGAAATGGGTAGGGGAGGGAGGGGGAGGGGGCAGAAATACTTATTGAAAGAATCTTCTTTCATTGTCAGAAAGAAATACTTAAGAAAAACCCCAAGGAACATTGTTGCAAAATTCCAAAATTAAAATTTCAATGAAAAGATACTGAAAGCTGACAGACAAAAATAATTCAAATATCAAGGATGCAAAAGTCAGTGTTGCTCAGGATCTGACAGCTTCTACAACAAAAGATCAGAGAGTCTTAAATACTATATTCTGGGAAGCAAAGTACCTAAGCTTGCAACCAAGAATTAACCACTCAGAGAGACTCATCATCTTTCAGAGAAGTTTATGGATCTTCAATGAAGTAAGAAACTTCCAATCATTTGTATTGAAAAAACTAGAACTAAAGACATATTTTAATCTACAAACACAGAATTTGTTCTTTACACATCCTTCTATACCCTATGTTATCCTATTCCCTCTTCTCTTAATTGGAGAAGCATAGAAACATAAACACAGGAAAAAAATATTATTTAACAGTTAAACTGTTTACATACTTAGATGGAGAAATGATATCTGTAATTCTTGAGAATTGTATGTATCACTGGGACAGACAGAAGAGGGCATCACTTGGAAAGAAGGTATGGCTGTGAATGGACTCTGTTGTGATAATATCAAAGAAAAAAACATTAAGGGGTAGAAAAAGATCTGTACTGGAAAAAGAGGAAGGGGGAGGTATAATGGAACAAATTAAATAACTCAGCTCCTCCCATTTTTTCTTTTTGACAACACAATTAGTAATCTCAATTTTAGACATATGGTTTACTTTTCAATATTTAAAACATAAATAAGTGTCCTTGTTTAGTTCCTTGAAATTAATTTTTCATGTTGACTCTTATATGTTAAATTTTCTATTGAATTAAAGTTTGTTTGAGACAAAATCCTGAAAATTCTGATTATTTATTGAATGTTCTTTTCTTTTCATTCAATATTGTGCTTAATTTTTCTGGAAATAGTATTTTCAGCCACAACTCTAGTTTTTTTATTTTTATTTTTTGATTGTTGACATATAGTATTCCTGGATCTGCAATCTTTTATGGTAGCTTCTGATAAATCTTGTGCAAGTCTAATTATAACTGCAGCATGTTTGAATTGTTTTGTTGTTGTTATTATTGTTACTTGTAAAATTTGTTATTGTTGTTACTTCTAAAATTTTCTCTTTGAACTAGGGGTTTTGAAATTTAGCAATGACATTTCTGTTTTCCTTATGGGATCTCTTTCAGGTGATGATTGACAGATTTTTTTTTCTTCTTTCCCTGATAGTTCTATCACTTCAGGACAATTTTCCTTAATTATTTCTTGCAATATTGTGTTAAGGTTTTCTGTTTGTTTGTTTCAGTCATAACTTTTATGTGGTACAATTATTCTTATGTTTTTTCTTCTTGATCTGTTCTCCAGATTTGTTTTCCTTATGTTTCACATTGTCTTCTTTTTTTTTTTTATTCTATCTATTTTTTCCTATTATTTCTTGGTCTAGTATAAATTCACTAGCTTAATTGACTTTCCTTTGTTCAGTTCTATTTTAAAAATATATATATTTATATATTTATTTATTTATTTTCTTCTAACTGACCAGCAGGATGATTTCAGAAAGGCCTGGAGAGACTTACATAAAATTGATACTGAGTGAAATGAGCAGGACCGGACCAGAAGATCATTATATACTTCAATAACAATACTACATGATGATTAATTCTGATGGACATGGCCCTTTTCAACAATAAGATGAACGAAATCAGTTCCAATAGAGTAGTAATGAATTGAACCAGCTACACCCAGCTCTGGGAAAGAAGTATGAATCACTACATAGAATTCCCAATCCCTCTATTTTTGTCCACCTGCATTTTTGATTTCCTTCACAGGTTAAGTGTACACTATTTCAAAGTCTGATTCTTTTTGTATAGCAAAATAACTGTATGGACATGTGTGTGTGTGTGTGTGTGTGTGTGTATATATATATATATATAGTATTTAACATAACATATTTAATGTGTATTGGTCAACCTGCCATCTGGCGGAGGGGGTGGGAGGAAGGAGGGGAAAAATTGAAACAAAAGGTTTTGCAATAGTCAATGCCGAAAAATTACCCATGCATATATCTTATAAATAAAAAGCTATAATAAAAAATAATTTCAATAAAATTAAAGAAAAAAATTCTTCTTTAAGAAGTTTTTAAGGATCTAAATCTTTTTTCTACTTGTTTGACTATTTTTAATAATCTTTTTTTCTTGGATTGTCCTCATATTTTTAGGTCTTTCTCAGACTCTCATTTGATAGTTAAAGTCTTAGTTCTTCTATAAATTCTTTCTGGGCAGGTAACTCTTCAACTTTATTCTTTGGGTAGAGGAGGCTTTTCTTTCTCTTTCTTTGTTTCTTTTTTCTTTTCTTTCTTTCTTTCTTTCTTTCTTTCTTTCTTTCTTTCTTTCCTTCTTTCTTTCTTTCTTTCTTTCTTTCTTTCTTTCTTTCTTTCTTTCTTTCTTTCTTTCTTTCTTTTTTTTTCCTTTGATATGCACCCCTGAAGATGAATTCCAGTCTTCTCTATTTCCATTTTATTTTATAATGATTGGGTTCTTTCTCCTTTGCCCATTCATTAAAAAAAAAAAAATAAGTATTTAATAGTGTAATTACCTCAAGTCCTGCAGATGCCTCTGACTTGATTTCAGTTCTCCCCTTGTCCCTGAAACCAAAATGAAGAACTCCACCCTACTATAAGTGAAACGCAGTCAGCAGCTACTCTGATTGCTTTTTCACTCATGTGGGGTACAGTTTCCCCTCACCTTGGGTCACATCTCAATAGAACAGCTTGGTTTCCTGGCATTCCTTTATTAACAAAGATTTCCCTGATCTTTTAAACCATAGACCCTACCTCCTCAATGTCTAGGAGAGGAACGTTCCTATGATTAAGACTGAAGTTACCTCTAAATATAGCTAGCCCCCAGGCTCCCTCCTTGTTGTTCATAGGCTGGAACGCTTTACACTTCCAAGTCAATCCTATATTCTTTCTTCTGGGCTTCTCCATTTGTCCTAAGAGGACCCTCACTCTGCCTTATTTGTTTTTTAGTGGTTTGTATTAGCCTTGAGATATAGTTTTGTTTTGTTTGTAGTGGAAACTGAGAGAATTTGGAATTTTCTGACCTACTCTTTCACCTTCCCACAATTCTCCCCCCTCATTGTTTTTTTTTTCATAATTATTTTTGTAAACTTTTAAAAAAGTTTTACATTTTTATTATTCTTTTGAACTTCTTCCCATTTTAAGGTTATTTTGAAATATTTTGTTGCTGAAAAGATTCTCTAGAAAAATCTGAGATTTCATCATCAATGGATCAGATAGAGATTTGGATGGATTCCTCAAGTTGTTGTTGTTATTGTTGCTGGTTAAAATCTTCACTTAACCCCTTTGCCCAGTCCTCCTTTATGATATATAAAGGATTCATTTTGCAAATGAAAAAACTGAATTCCAGAGATATGGTGATCTGCTCAAGATCATGCAATGGTAAACATTAGAGAGGAAATTTGATTCTACTGATTCAAAATAAATTGTTAAGATGGGCTATAATATATTTATTTCATTTTAATATTTAAAGTTAAATAATTTAAAATAAATCTTGAAATTAATTTATACTTAGTGAAGATAATGATTTCCTCTATATGTTATATAAAGTTTTGAGGAAGCTGGATTTTCAAAAAAAGAAAATTTCTCTCATTGCTGAGATGATATTTATTTTAAGCCTTTTTTCAGAAAATATTTGTTGCAGAAGTAAAAATTACACCTTCAACACTATTCAGCCCTTTTCACTAACAAGGAAAAAATGACAACAAATTAAGAGTAAGCCTTAGGGATTGAAAAGAGGCTAAATGTATACCATTAAATTACAATAAGTTCAAAAACACAAAACATACTTAGCCAAAATCAGGTATGACCTGCTATGACAACAATAGAAATGTTTGGTTCCCCCCCTTTTTTTTTTGCCATAAGTAATGAATTTATTTCTCTATCTCTTTCTGTCTCTCCCTGTCACTGCCTTTATCTCTCTGTCTCTGTGTATGTGTCTCTGTCCCTGCATCTTTCTCTTTGTCTCTTTTTCTTTCTCCTTGTCATTCTGTCTCTGTCTCTTTCTGTTTCTGTGTCTCTGTGTGTGTCTTTATGTCTCTCTGTCTATCTCTATCTCTGTCTGTCTTTGTGTCTCTCTGGGTTTGTTTCTGTCTCTATCCCTCTCTGTGTGTCTGTCTCACTTTCTGTGTGTGTCTGTCTCTCTGTCTCTGTTTCTCTCTCTGTCTCTGTCTCTGTGTCTCTGTCTCTGTCTGTCTGTCTGTCTCTCTCTTTCTCTCCTCTCTGTTTTTCCTGTTCCGTCTCTCTCAGGAACACATTTCTCTTTATACATCTCTTCATGCCTTTCTCACTATCTGGTACATTATATGTGCTTAATAAATTCTGGCTGAAATGAATTTTAACAGGTTCTCTAGTTTCCCATAAAGCACAAAAGGATATTTTTTTCTTCCAAATGGAATCCATCTTAAAAATCTGTTCAAATTCATTACAGCCTTCTTCTGTGATGATTTTCCTTGCCAGGTTCAATCCCTTTCTTCATCTTTCCAGTGGAGCCGCATGTCACTCAGCAAGCTATTTTAGATGGACCAAAAGATAACTCTAATCTTTTGATAATCCAAGAAGGCAGGCCAGATAATGGGGCATCTTTGTTTTGGGCTTTTCTCATGGACTTATATTTTAACTGAATGTATGAGGAACAGGAAGATGAATGTTTTTAATTATTTCTGTCTGAGTTTGCCTATATACTTTTTGCATGTTCAAATCTTTTGAAAACTAGTAAAAGAATGGAATAATCTGATGGCCCTTGAACTCTTTCTATTGGAAACAGTTTAAGGCATTTTCAGGGAGTAATCATTCTTTATTTTCATTGACAAAGACAAACAATTGGGTTTTTATTGAATTCGTAGTTTGATATTATTTGTGAGAACTTGGGACCTAGGTAGTTTGAGCTATTATGTTATTTCTCTCTCTCTCTCTCTCTCTCACTTTCTGCATAGCTCTTCTCCCTTTTATTGAACTGTTCCTTCTTCAAATCACAGGAGGGTTCAAAAGCTAGCGCTTACAAGTGAAATTAATTTGGCTGATTGGATTTGGACAAAGGGATTTCAAAACGCATCTGGATGAAATCTGGGAGAATGTAATTTAATAGATTAGCATTTGTTGGGGTTCACTTCCCAGCCAGATTTATTTCCTACCAAAGAGAAAGAAGATTTTTTTACTATTATTTTATTTTGTTTCTGTTTCCTTGCAGTTTACTTAAAAGCTTAGTAGTTTTTCAGTATTTGGCTTTCTATGTTTAAGAGATGGTGGCTAACAGACAAGAGAAAAGGGCAGGTGTATTTCTAGAGCCTCAGGGATCATACTAAATTAGTTCCAGGTCAGTGAAAAGAATGTGTCATCCATGTTCCAGATAAATTCCTTGACATTTAGGACTGGAGGAAAGAAGAAACCCTAAATGCAGGAAAAAAAATGGGAAAGGATAATTTTAATATAAATGTAAATGATTGTCTTGCTCATCTTCATTTTCCTTATCACATTTATATAAAAAATGGTTCTTTGTCACACATAGAAGTAATTTCTCAATAGCAATACAAGGATTTAGCAGTTTACCCAAAGAAAATCTAGCTATTTTCTTCCTTTTGCTTAAGTATGCATTCAAATTTTGGCACATTTATATATTTGCTATGTTGTATTGTGTGCATATAGGACTGGTGAGCTGATGGTTCAGAAGAAAGATGTATAGAGCAAAAGGGCCTCTAAGTATCCTTCTATATCTATCATTTACTATGAATTATTTTGTATTATAGTTATCCGTATACGTACATATCACACTAATGGACTATAATTTATGGGAAAACAAGGAATACATTTGTCTACACTCCCTAAATGTTGTTCTTATTGGGGAAAATATTTTTAGATTCAAGCCATATACCTGAGTTTTAGCTCTTACCAGAGAAAGAAAATGCCCCAAATTATATCCAAAACTTGATTCTCTTCCCACCAACTGGGAACATAATATGGGAATATACTAAATAGCAAATAAACTTATTTATCCAAGAAGGTGCCAGTCTCATACTACCAGTTTCCTCCTTACTCTATAAAATTTATCATTTTTTTCCTGTTCTTCATACATAATATTCCATTTTCTGATATCTTTTCACTGATTGGAACTCATGTTATAATGCTCTATGTCCTCATTTCTGTATCCTCTCTTCCCTGGCTTATTTAACACTAAATTTAAATCCCACATTCTTAAAGAAGGCTTTCCTAGGTCCTTTTAACTTTTATATCTCTTCAGCTAGCAGAATTATTTGCACATTATCTCCCTCCATTAGAATATGAATGCTTTCAACAAGAGACCATGTTTCCCCCCCTTCTTTTTCATATCCCTATAGCTCACCTTAAGTTCTTGCAAAATTCATACTGATTTTCAATCTCTGTCTTTGTGTTTCTGTGACTAAAGATAATACACATAGCAATATAGTGATATATACAGGGATGACAATGGCACCTGAATTTAATTGGTAAAGAGAACTGCTACTGAAGAAACTCCTAACAATGCCATTCAGAAAATTCCTTGCAGTTTAAAATCTTTAAGATTGTTTATGTTTGAGTGATTGTGACTAGAAAAAGAGAAAGGAAGGGAAAAGGAATAAACATTTATATAATATCACCTATGCCAGGTATTATGCTAATCATTTTTTAAAAATTTTACAAATACAATCTTATTTGATTCTCACAATACTCCAAGGTAGGCATTATTATCACCCCCATTTTACAAATGAGGAAACTGAAGCAAAGAGGTAAACTGACTTTCTTGGTGTCACACATCTAATAAGAATATAAAGCTTGAATATAAACTAAGTATTTAATGCTATAGGAAAAAGTCTATCCATCTCCTGACTAATGATTCCTTTTATTAGTTATCTATTCAATTTCTAATCCATTTCTTATGTGAGTAGCAATTCAAAACTCTATAAAAGGCAGTGTATCATATTAGAAAATGTAATAATTTGCGTTCAGAATTTGGATCCTGATTCTAGCATTTGTGGGAAGGAAAATCATCTTAGCTGAAATGGGAAGGCACCTTAAGGGAGAGGAATGAACCAATATATGCCAGATAGGTAAAATTAGCACCACCAATACTGTGGCCAGCACTTCCTGTCAGACAAAGATAAAAACCAGTCAGGACCCTGAAGCGAGAGCATGGAATATTAGTGTTCATCTAGATGTGACAGCTACCTAAAACCCAGGCTGCCAAACCATCTCTGAATGTAAATGTTAGGGAGAAAGGATATACCTTCCTCATCACCAATAGTAATAATTGCTGACCAAGAACTACAAATAGGTTATAGATACAAGAATGTAGGAGTGGAAATGCCTTCAGAACACAGGTCATGCTTCTATATCATCCCTCCTAACTATCATGTAAGAAGTTGGCTTCTGTGTAAAAAGAGCCAGCTATTCCTACCAACTGCCAACCAGTTCCCACCTATAGGGCAATGAAGCAGCTTAGCAAGTTTTTCCAAGGGGAAACAGGGAGCAGCCTGTACCAGGCAAGTCAAACAACTATCATCACCAACTTAAGCACCTTTCCTTTTATTTGGATGCAGAAAATCTTGAGACTCTGAATCACAAAATCTGAATCACAATGCATGTATCTTACTGTCTGCAAATAGTATGCTAGGAAACAACCTGTGGAGATTGAGCCTGGCATCCTGCATATGCTGAACTGGCATCTTTTTGGTTTATTTGTTGTAGTAATTGAATTTTAATATTTTATTTTTCTCAATTACATGATTTTTTTTTTTTAGTTTTGAGTTCCAAATTCTCTCCCACACTCTTTTTCCTTCCCCATCATTGAGAAGGCAAAAAAAAAAATTGATAAAGGTTATACAGAGGCATTCATGTAAAAAAAAAATCTGTATTGGTCATATTGTGAAAGCAATATAAAGAGCAAAAAAAAATACAAAGAAAAGAAAAGAAAAAGAAAGTGAAAAAATATTTTTGTTCTGCATTCAGATTTCATTAGTTCTTTCTCTGAAGGTAAATTGCATTTTACATATAGGATCTTCAGAATTGTTATAGATCTTTGTATTTCTGGGATTAGCTAAGTCATTAATACTTGATCATTATTACTATATCAATATTCTGCTGGTTCTGCTTACTTCACTTGGCATCAATACAGGTAAGCCTTCCCAGTTTTTTTTTTTTTTTTTGAAAGCAATTTGCTCATTAATTCTTCATTTGGCCAGTTGTATTTTCATGGAGTTGTTTTCTTCAGTCAATTTTTTTCTTTCTTTTCCATACTATTGACTCCCTCATGTATACCTCTCATTTTCTCATTTTTTTCCCTTCTATATTTTTTATTTCTCTTTTAAAGTCTTTTATGAGCACTTCCAAAAAGCCTCTTTGAGCTTGAGAATAATTCATATCATTCTTCAAGATTCCCTCTGTGGACATTTTGACCTTGTGTTTTGATCTTCCCTCTCACCATAGTAGCTTTCTATGGTCAAGATTTTTCTGTTTCTTGCTCACTTTCTTTCATTTTCTTTTGCTATTTCTCCTCCTCCTTCTCCTCCTTCTTCTTTTTCTTCTTCTTCTTTTTATTTTTTATGGTTGAGCTCTACTTCTGCGGTAAAAAGGGAAGGTGCTGTCCCAAACTTTCTGTGCAGTTCTAAGCCTTGTCTTTGAGTACAGGCCCCTTTGTGTTTACAGGACATAGCTTTTCCTGCTCTTTTCAGGAAACAGCCTGATTTCCCAGAGTTTTCCTTCTGAGTTGGTATTGCAGACTGCCCCACTGATCTCTCCTCTATTAAGACAGGACTGAGGGTCTTAGTTGTTGATTTGCTGTCTCTATTTGGATTTCCTAGAGTCTGTCTGACCTAGGCTGAACACCTTGTTTATCTTAGCGTGACTGATTTTTCTTGAAGTCTTTCCAGTCTTTCTTGAGTTGAAGAGTCAGTCATAAAGACTTTTCATTGCCTTGGTGGTTTCATATGGTTTTCAGGGGAAACTGCTAGAGTTTCCTGGCTTCACTCTGCCATCTTGGCTGCATTGCCAGAAGTCTTGTTCACTAATTATTATAGGATAAAAATATTCTATCACAATTATATACTTCAACTTCTTCAGCCATTCCCTAATTCATGGGCATCCTCTCAATTTCCAAATTTTTTTTTTTATGACCACAAAAAGCTGCTCTAAATATTTTTTGGTATTTTTTTTAATCTTAGAATTGCAAACCTAAAAGTATTATCATTGGGTTAAAGAGTATGCACAATTTGTATTTGTGCTCTACAAAATAATTGGATCAAGTCACAATTCTACCATCAATTCATTAGTGTTTAAATTTTTCCACATTTCCTCCAATAGTTATTATTTCTCTTTTCTGACCAATTGACCAATCTTATGAATATGAGGTGGTAACTCAGAGTTATTTTAATATGACTCTTTCTAATCAATAGTGATTTATAGTATTTTCATGTAACTACAAATAGCTTTGATTTCTTCACATGAAAATTGCCTGTTCATTTCCTTTGATCATATATCAGTTGGGGAATGGTTCATTATTATAAATTTGATTCAGTTCTCTGTCTTAGAAATGTTGCCTTTATCACAGAAACTTATTATGATTCCCTGCCCAAAATTTCTTTTTCTGCTTTCCTTCTCCTTTTGACTGGATTAGTTTTGTGTGTGCAAAAAAACATTTCTTAAATTTAATGCAATAAAAATTATCTATTTTAAATTCTATACTACTCTTTATGTCATTTGGTCATAAATTCTTCCCTTATACAGAGATCTTACAAGTAAACTATTCCATATTCCCCTAGTTTGTAACCATATTTATTGAATACTTAGGAAAGAAAATTTTTTGTCTTCCAAGTTTTTGGCAATGTCAAATGATTCAATGTCTGGTACTGATATTATTTTATCAGTGCCAACAAAATTGAGAAAGCAATGCTATATACTCTGATGCTGTCCTCTGAGGACCATAACTATTTCCAATTGATTTATAACTCAACCTTGCTACATGTGTTGTCTCTCACTTTAGAATACAGACTCCTTGAAAATGGGCAGTAGCTAACTTATCTATGAGTATTCCCATTATTTATTATATATTATTATTTGAGTGCTCATAATGAGCACTTAAGTTTTTCATTCACTTATTCATTCAGTCATTTTGTGGAAGAACTGAAATTTAGGATCAATTAATGACAATGAAAAGCTATCTTGAGCTTGAAAGTAGATTGCAACAAATTAGCAACAAGGAACTGTGAACATTGTATAAAAAATGTTATTAAATAAATATATGATTAAGTGAGAGATATGATAGAATGAGAGATTTCTATTAGACAAGTCATGGAATCTCTGGGTAAACTTAGGATTTCAGGAAAAAAAGAAGGAAAATTCTAAATTATATCCTTAATGTATAAAAAAAAAAACAACTTTGATGTAACCATCCACAAAGAAAATGCCAAATGGATGACAAATGCCAATTTTTCAGACTATTATGTACATTTGAATGGATAGTCTATTGAGAGTACACACACATATATACACATGCATATTACATATATATATATATATATGTATGCATCTGTACAAATTGATAGATAGGTAGAGAGATAGATACATGTATGTATATGAATCACGAAAAGACATAAATGGATCCTGAGTTAGAATCAAAATTGAACAGTAGAAAAGGCTGCAATGTTTTTCAGAAATTACAGTGTTGTTTTAATGATTCTAAACTTTTCCCTAAAACAAAGATTCATACTTTATTTACAACCTCAAATCACAAAACACAATACTCTCTGAAATTGATAATGACAGTGTAATGGAGAAATGAGAAAGTAGGTATGAGCAGTTTGAGATATAATAGAAGAGATTTGAGATACAATACAAAGAAGGAAAGATGATATAAATAATGTAATTCTAAAATATATGTTGGAAAAAGAATACAGACTAATTATGTACCCTAAATAAGAAATAACTGATGGGACTGCTTCCATTCCATTAGTGGAATGCAATTTAATCCAAAGAAGATTAAAATGGCATCACTATGTTAGAATCAAGTTAATGTGTTCAACTGTAGTTGGTCAGATCAGTATGAGTTTGGAATATTCTGCCCCAGATAGGAAACAAATAGTCTCTGTGAACATTTGAGATAGATTCTCTAACCTTGAGCATCTTACATTTTTTTCTGGGCTAATTCAGTTCTGCTTTGTTCATAGAACACAGCATTGTCCCTGATGAGGGCATGCCATGCTGAGCAGTCCTCTGCCAGTATTTCATATGTCATACATAATCAATTCTAAAAATTATAAGAGAAATCTAGAGAGTATCCTTTTATCATCTTTTCTGACTACCTTGTGAACACTTATACTGTATGAGTTCTCCATAAAAGAGTCTTTTTGCCAAGTATATATTTGGCATTTGAACAATGTGACAACCTCACTGAAGCTGTGCTCTCTGCATAAGAATTTGAATGCTTGGCAGTTTATTTCAAGAAAGAACCTCAGTATCTGGTATCTTATCTTGCCAGGTGATCTTCAGATTCTTCCTAAAACAATTCATATGGAAACAATTTGGTTTTCTGGAATGGCACCGGTTTCCAGGTTTTACAAGCATATTACAATGTCAGCACAATAGCTCTGTAACTTCAATTTGATAGTAAACCTAATAACTTTCCTCTCCCACACTTTACCATGGAGCCTACCAAACATTGAGCTAGCTCTGGTAATGTGTGTGTCAAATTCATTATCAATGTGTACCACCCTGAAAGTATACTGCCAATGTAAGTGAACTTATCCATAGCATTCAACATTTCTCCATTTGCTGTAATCAGTGGTTCCACATATGGATAGTGTGGTAATGCTAGCGTAAGCTCAGACTATCAGACATGGCAGGGAGTCCTTGGGAGATATGAAGTTGAAAACAGCAACAGCAATGATCACTTACTACTGAAGACTTGTGCATCTCGTGATCTTCTCATTCCATATATTTCATTTACTTGAATACAAAAAAACCCCCAAAATCCAAGGTTCAAGCATTGGTATTTAACAGACTATATGATTGTAAAGAGAAGAGATAAACAGGATGTGAGAGTAAGGAAGGCAATATGTGGTGCATAATGCTGGAATGTTCATAGATATATCCTCTCCAAGCTGAATATTATCCTTCAACAAAAACAGTAGTTCCAGGACAGGGAAAAAAAAAAAAAAAACAGCTACCATAAGAATTAATGCCAACAGATTCGAGCACGTGTCTAAGAGGGAACAATTGATTACAATTCCATAATATCCTCATATCAAGACACATAAGTTTGTAGGGTTAGAGAACTGCATCTGCAAAGGATTTTATAACTATTGAGTCAATCTTCTACACTTTATTAATGTGGAATTTGAGGCATAGGGAAATTAAATGAATTGTCCAGAGTCACATAGCAGTGAGAAACTCTTCCACCTAACATATTAGAGAGATATCTTCTAGTGAACTTAAGGGATATTGTGCAGGAATGCAGGAACAACCTTGAGATTTTAGGTCCCTTGGAGTCCTAAGCATGTTCTCCTCATGAATAGGAATATTAAAAGGATTTTGAACAACTTTAAAAAAAGATTACATAATCTTTTCCAGAATAATAGAGGAACAGATGGGAAGTATGAATTCTATTGTAACTGCTTTTCATTAAGAACCAAATGAATCAAGTGAAAGACTTGGGAAGGGTGACTATAATTCAACAAATCAAAATTCTGTCAAAATATTTACTGAGTGCAAAACTCCTGAGATATAAATAAAAAAAAATAGATCCTGCTCTTAAGAATCTTGAAATCTAGTAGACCCTAAGAAATCCATTAAAGAATCAGTGGCCTGAAGGCTAGGAGTTGCTATTCCCGTATAACTAGGAGTATAGAAAGTATATAATGCTGCATCACCTATCAGCTAAGTTATAAAAGAAATTCTTGCAATGTGTGGCAAAATGGCCTATTTCAGAGGTGTCAGATGTGTTCTGGGCCATATTCAGTTCACAACATTCCCAAATGCAGTCCAAGTCATATTAAATAAAGTCCCTATTTGATTTTAATACTTTAGTAAATTAATAAAATAAATATATAAACACAAATGGGTTGTCTAAGTCAATATGCAGTCCATAGGGATATTTAAGAATTTTTTTTTAAATTGTTAATACCTTTTTATGTACAAGTTATATGCATGGGTAATTTTACAGCATTGACAATTGCCAAACCTTTTGTTCCAATTTTTCCCCTCTTTCCCCCCACCCCCTCCCCTAGATGGCAGGATGAGCAATACATGTTAAATATGTTAAAGTATAAATTAAATACAAAGTAAGTATACATGTCCAAACCATTATTTTGCTGTACAAAAAGAATTGGACCCTGAAATATTGTAAAATTAGCCTGTGAAGAAAATAAAAAATGCAGGCAGACAAAAATAGAGGGATTGGGAATTCAATGTAATGGTTCTTAGTCATCTACCAGAGTTCTTTCACTGGGTGTAGCTGGTTCAGTTCATTACTGCTCTATTGGAACTGATTTGGTTCATCTCATTGCTAAAGATGGCCAGGTTTATCAGAATTGATCATCATATAGTATTGTTGTGGAAGTATATAATGATTTCCTGATCCTGCTCATTTCACTAAGCATCAGTTTGTGTAAGTCTCTCCAGGCCTTTCTGAAATCATCCTGCTGGTCATTTCTTACAGAAAAACAATATTCCATAATATTCACATACCACAATTTATTCAGCCATTCTCCAATTGATGGGCATCTACTCAGTTTCCAGTTTCTGGCCACTACAAAGAGGGCTGCCACAAAAATTCTTGCACATACAGGTCTCTTTCCCTTCTTTAAGATTTCTTTGGATATGAAAGAGTGTTCCAAATCATTATTGATCAGAGAAATGCAAATTAAGACAACTCTGAGATACCACTACACACCTGTCAGATTGGCTAAGATGACAGGAAAAAATAATGATGAATGTTGGAGGGGATGCAGGAAAACTGGGACACTAATGCATTGTTGGTGGAGTTGTGAACGAATCCAACCATTCTGGAGAGCAATCTGGAATTATGCCCAAAAAATTATCAAATTGTGCATACCCTTTGATCCAGCAGTGTTTCTATTGGGCTTATATCCCAAAGAAATACTAAAGAAGGGAAAGGGACCTGTATGTGCCAAAATGTTTGTGGCAGCCCTATTTGTAGTGGCTAGAAACTGGAAAGATGAATGGATGCCCATCAATTGGAGAATGGCTGGGTAAATTGTGGTATATGAATGTTATGGAATATTATTGTTCTGTAAGAAATGACCAGCAGGATGAATACAGAGAGGACTGGCGAGACTTACATGAACTGATGCTAAGTGAAATGAGCAGAACCAGGAGATCATTATACACTTCGACAACAATATTGTATGAGGACATATTTTGATGGAAGTGGATTTCTTTGACAAAGAGACCTAACTGAGTTTCAATTGATAAATGACAGACAAAAGCAGCTACACCCAAAGAAAGAACACTGGGAAACGAATGTGAACTATCTGCATTTTTGTTTTGCTTCCCGGGTTATTTATACCTTCTGAATCCAATTCTCCCTATGCAACAAGAGAACTGTTCAGTTCTACAAACATATATTGTATCTAGGATATACTACAACATATCCAACATATAAAGGACTGCTTGCCATCTAGGGGAGGGAGTGGAGGGAGGGAGGGGAAAAAATCGGAACAGAAACAAGTGCAAGGGATAATGTTGTAAAAAAAAAAATTACCTTGGCATGGATTCTGTCAATATAAAGTAATTATTAAATAAAAATTTTAAAAAAAAAGATTTCTTTGGGAGATAAGCCCAGCAAAAATGCTGCTGGAACAAAGGTTATACACAGTTTGATAACTTTTTGAGCATAGTTCCAAATTGTTCTCCAGAATGGCTGGATGTATTCACAATTCCACCAACAATGTATCTGTGTCCCTGTTTTCCCACATCCCTTCCAACATTCTGCATTATCTTTCCCTGTCATTCTAGCCAGTCTGACAGGTGTATAGTGATATCTCAGAGTTGTCTTAATTTGCATTTCTCTGATTAATAATGACTTGGAGCATCTTTTCATATGGCTAGAAATAGTTTCAATTTCTTCATCTGAGAATTGTCTGTTCATATCCTTTGACCATTTATCAATTGGAGAATGACTTGATTTCTTATAAATTAGAATCAATTCTCGATATATTTTGGAAATGAGGCCTTTATCAGAATCTTTGACTATAAAAATGTTTTCCCAATTTATTGCTTCCCTTCTAATTTTGTCTGCATTAGTTTTGTTTGTACAAAAACTTTTTAATTGATATAATCAACATTTTCTATTTTGTGATCAGTAATGATCTCTAGTTCTTCTTTGGTCATAAATTCCTTCTTCTTCCACAGGTCTGAGAGGTCAACTATCCTATGTTCCTCTAATTTATTTGTAATCTCATTCTTTATGCCTAGGTCATGAACCCATTTTGACTTTATCTTGGTGTACGGTGTTAAGTGTAGATCAATGCCTAGTTTCTGCCATACAAGTTTCCAATTTTCCCAGCAATTTTTGTCAAACAGTGAGTTCTTATCCCAAAAGCAGGCGTCTTTGGGTTTGTCAAACATTAGAGTATTAAAATTATTGACTGTTTTGTCTTTTAAACCTAACCTATTCCACTGATCAACTAATCTATTTCTTAGTCAATACCAAATGGTTTTGGTAACCGCTGCTTTATAATATAATTTAAGATCTGGTATAGCTAGGACACCTTCATTTGATTTTTTTTTCATTAATTCCCTTGAAATGCTTGATCTTTTGTTTTTTCCATATGAATATCTTTAAGAATTTTTTAGTGGTCACTATTTCTATTTGTCATAGAACCAAATTACCTCTGAGTTACCTCTTAGTCAGCAGTCCAGATAATATGTTAGATTTGGATTTTAAAGATTGGGGTTCAAATCTTAGTTATGCTACTTATAACCATATATATATATATATTATATATATATATATATACATTATATATATATGTATATATAACTTATAATAATGGAAAAGTCATTGAATCTTAATTATTGATATGCCAATTAAGATAGACAAGATGATTTCTGAAATCACTTTCAATTTGAAATCCATGATTCTATGTATCCTATAGCTCCATGATTTTATAATATGTTGAATGTAAAGTTTCCATCTATCATATTTGACAGTAGCAAAGTATCATACCTTGGTTGGTAGTAAGTAGAGAAGCCCGTTTGGAAGTTTATTATAAAAATTAAAAATAGGATATCACTATGCAATGAAATTTGACTTCCAGTAATATATGCATTCAATTTTTATTGCTTGAGAATCAGAACAGAAACAATACACCTTTCATATTATTTGGAAACTGGTTTGTTTTCTTTTCTTTTCTTTTTTTTTTGTACTGCCCTATTTGTTAATCTCATCAGCTATAGGTCTGCTTGTTATTTCTATTTAGGTAATTCCCAGAGCTATATCTTTCTGGAAAGATCTTTCTAGAACTATTATTTTTTAACCTACTTAAACCACATGTCCTATTGGCAACTGTCAACTCAACAAGTCTAAGGGAATTCATCTCTTTCTAAAATCTTCCTTTCTTCCCTAATTCCTATTATCATAATGGATACCATCATCCTCCTGGTAACTCAGGCTGATATCACAATGTCCTTATCTCTTCATTCTTACTCCTATAAACCACATATATAATCTGTTGCAAATCACATCATTTCTACTTTCATATATTCCCCTCTCTCCATACAAACAACTACAAGTTTGATTCATGACTTTGTCATCTCTTACTTAGGATTTAAGGTATCTCCTGCCTTAAGTGAATCTCTGATTTAATCCATATATCATTAATATTCGAAGGAGATTTTTTTAAAAGTGTAAATTGACTATTTCATCCCTTCCTAGTCAGCTATGTGAGACAATGGATAGAACACCAAGTTGGGACAGAAAAACCTGGATTTAAATCTGGTCTCAGACATTTATGAACTATGTGATTCTTGCACAAGTCATGTAACCACAATTTTCCTCAACTATACAATGAAAATAACAACAGCACCTATTTCACAGTTGTTGTATTGATAAAATGAGATCATATTTGTCAAACACTTAGCACATAACAGTCATTACATAAATGCTTTATTTCTCTTCTCCTTCCACAGGCAAGCTCTAGTAGCCTCCTATCATCACATGTCCATGGTTTTTTTTTTAATTTAAGCTCATCATTACCTTGATGATCCCTTCATATATTTCTAGGCTTCTTTCACTTCCTATACAAATACTCTATAATTTAGGAAATCTAATCTATTAATAATTATTTAAATATAACATGGCAACTCCCATCTCTGTGCTCTTTCAATGACAGTTCTCCCGTATCTGAAATGTTCTACCCACTTACCTCCATTTTAGTATATTTGGGTTCTTTCAAATAGGAGATCACACCTCACAATCTGCAATATCCCTTTCATATTTCTCTAACTTCTATTACCTTTCTCTCTTGGATTGTCTTCTACTTGCTCTATGTATAGCTTATATAATTCTAGGAATTTAGGCATTGTCTGTTTTCTAGAAAACTTAAGTTCCTGGAGAGAAAGAACTATTTTTTTTTGGCTTCCCCCCCCCCCCTCATTGCATGTCAAAGTGCCTGCCACATCACAAAAAACTTACTAAATGTTGTTGAATGACTGATTTATAATAAACTGGAGGAAAGATGTCTGATGAATGACTACATAGATTTATTTTATGGGAGTAAGAGATATTTCGTGTAAATAGACATGTATCTTCTCAGCCTACTGAATTCCTTTTCTTTCTCCCTTATCTGCTTCTTCATTGCTTCCTAGTCATAAAACATATTCATGGTTGACTAATCAAGAAATTAGATCTCTATAAAGCTGCTAAGAAATGACTCGAATTTTCATATACTCTACAAAAAAGAAAATGTTTAAGCCTTACAACTTAACTAGTCACATAAAGTCTAAACATTGAAAATCTGAAGCATCATTTGAATAGGAAATGTGACCATTTCTTCATTGATTTGGCCATCACATTCAGAAAAAACACTGACTATTATTAGAGAATTATTTGGCTGTAGATTTATTTATTCTCTCTGCCTTCCATATACCCACTTGAAAACTGTGTGACAGGCCTCAGGAATAAATGCTTCTGAGGATTCTCTTCCTGGGATGCAACATAAATGTAGTGACCTCTCTGGGCCTGGTGCCCATGTTACTAATTGTTTGGCTCCCAGTGGAAGCATGAAATAGCTTCAAAAATTAAGTGGGAAACCAAGGAGAGGAACTTTGAATATATTATACATACAGTAGGAATATCTGTCCAACTGTTATTTTTCCATTTCTGAAAGTTCTAGAGTAGATTTAGTCTCTCGTACTTCTTATTCCTATCCAAATACTTCCTTAGGGCCAGAAGTGTGTCTTTGAATGCAAGGATTCTTATTTATGATAATTAATAAGGTGAATTCTTCTCCTTGGACACCTAAATAGTTCCTTGCCTTGAGATCTCTCTAAATCTTGTTTTGAAAGTTATAACTTTCTCTTCCTCTGATTTTATGACTTTTTGGTTCACATTTTCATTTTAGCATTATCTTTCTCTTACCCTCTCCCTTTCTTTATTTCCTCCCTACTCTCATGCAACTGAAGATTTAGAATATAAACTTCTTGAGAGCAGGTGTTGTCTCACTTTTTGAAAAATTTAAATTCTTAGGACTTATCCTAATTCTTTGTATGAAGTAGGCATTTCATAAATTATTTTTATTCAATTATTCATTCAATTTGATCACTTTATTCAATAACAATAAAATCAGTTATAATCAGAAGTGATTAGAATTTTTATTGTTCACCTTTTATATAATGCATAAAAATGTCCTTTACAATTTCCTTGGGTAGATGGTTACCTAGGGACTAATAGGACATTTCCAATGGCAAAGTACTAATTACTTCACAAGACAATCCATTTTTTTCTAAGAATATAGATGTATATGTACATATATATATATGTGTATATATATATATATATATATATATATATATAACCAAAACATTCTTACTTGAATTTGCCAACTCTTTCCCCTAGATTTATCCTTTGGAGATGCACACAATATGCATAGTATAATAAGCTTTAAAATATATAAGGTTATCATGCCCCTTAAAATTACCAGACAGAATCTGATGCAGACACATTAGTTTATTTGGTGTCTCACTATTTTCTTTTTAATATAAATCAATTGCATGTCAGAATTTTGTTTGTGAATGGGATCATTTTAAAATGTCTTGCCTTACATGAGTTGCTTTTGCTTTCTGATTCTCTAGTGAAGACTTAGTCAATATGTCAAAATTATAAGTAATTTTTGTATTTTTGCTTTGTTTATTTTGCCTTAGATCTCTCACAACTTCCTTCACAATGACATAGAAAGCACACTGAACTAAAATCTGATTGGGAAAGCCAAGAAAAAGTCACCGTGAGTAATTTCTCCAGCCCTGGAAAGATTAGAAAAGTAGGCAACAAGGTAGATCCACACTGAGATGGATGTTGGCCAAGAACACAGTACAGAAGCAGGCAACAAAGATAGTGGGCTTAACAATGGTAGTAGTAGCAGTGGAAAGCAGCCTAGAATCCAGGGAGAATAAGGGGACTGAAACAAAGAGTTAGAAATAGAGTCCTCAATGAGCTATCATTTCCCTTAAACTTTCTGATCTCTGATTCCTAAATTCTTCGATACAATTTTGACTATGCTGTATCTATCTTTAGATATGATAAATCCCACTATAATATAACCATTTTCTTCCTCTCCTCCAACAACAAGCACTTACTATTTATCAAAATTAAGACTAGACACTTCCTATCTACCTTTTTAGACATGAAAATTTAAGAAAGATATATTAGATATAAAGAGTAGTGTTGTAGTAAAAGTTTATCAGCAAGTTGTCTGATAAGAAGAGTAGAAGGAGAACTCACAACATGCTTTTAAATAAACTAATTATTTATTTAAAATCAAAATAAAATTTTAATCTGCGAATTCTACCATATCCTTTTCAACTCCAGGCAATTAAAATTGGAGGGGAAAACTTTATCATAATCAATGTTTTAAAAATCCATATTGATCATGTCTAAAAAAAACCAAAACAATAAAAGTCTTCCTTCACTTCCCTATGGGAAAGTGACTAGGATGTATTATTACTATTGCCATCATATCCAGAAGGAATTGTTATATCTAAAATCATATTTGGAATCTGGTCTATCTTTATACTGATCAGAGTTTCTAATTATTTCAAAAGGTTTTTTCGTCTCTTTATACATTTTAACCATTTAATAAATTGTTCTACTGGTTCTGATTATTTCATTCTGAGTCAGTTTATTACAAGTTTTACCAGGTTTTTCAAATAATTTCTTATAGCAATTTTTATAGCACAATTATATCCTCATCCATTTATATGCCAGATTTGTTCAGTCATTTCTTAATTTATGCCCCCCTCCCCAGATTCTCACTTTTGAAATGATCTATAAATATATCAGTATATCCTTAGAGTTTGTTTTGCTTAGGACTGATGTTTCCCTTACTCTATCCTTCCTCTGATTCCTTCTTCTCCCTTCAGTCAATCAATCAATCAATAAACATTTACTGAGCACCTATCGTGTCAAGATTAAGGCTTAAGAACCAAAAGAAAGGCAAGAATAAAACAATCTCTGTCCTCCAATAGTTTACAGTCTAATGAAGGAGCCAACATGCAAATAACTAGTCAAACAAGTGATATACAGGATAAGTATAAAATAGTCAACAAAGAGAAGACTATTAGAATACAAGGGAGAGCTGTTGGAATACATGGGAGCCATCTGACAGTGACTGCTGGAGATCCAACCCAAAAAATGGATCTCCTCTTGTGAGAGGATGATACAAGGAGACTGAGAGTCAGTGGCTGTTCTCTGACCTCCCCACTGAGAAGCCCTTTTTTTTTGTTGTTATGTGACCTCTCTCTTCTTGCCTCTGCCTCCAATTTATCTCATTTCCAGTCTATAACACCTGTGTCAGCAAAGGCTGCTTTGCAACTCCTTCAGATGTTATGATCCACAGCTGTGGATACTCAAAGAATTGATCTGTCCCTTAACAGAAGACAATGGGATTAATTAAGACTTTGAAAGCCTTCTTATAAAAGGTGATATTTAATGTCAAACTTGAAGGAAGCCACAGAAACCAGGTAAGAGTAGAGGAGATAAAGCCTTCCAGGCATGAGGAATAGCCAGTAAAAATGCTCATTAGGGAACAAGATGTCTTGTGCAAAAAAAAAAAAAAAAAGAGGAAATCAGTGTTACTGGATAGTGTTGTGATATGGGAGCAGATGACCCCTGAATCACAACAGGATGTGAGTACATTGGGTGTATGAAAGATTATAAGGAATAAAAGAGTAAATAGGGTAAGATGGGAGAACTAGATTATGAAAGACTTTAAATGCCAAATAGAAACATTCAAACAAATAAATACTTCTATTTTCCTATTTCTATTATTTCTATAACTATTTTATTCATATATTATTTCTTCCATTAACCAGTTCATATGAGCATAGAGTTCAAGTAATAGACATTTCTCTTCATGTTTGTATAAATATCTCCTTATATATCCTTATTATGTAAAATAATTTTCCATATCTTTCCTTTCTCTTCCCCCTCTACTCCATTTCTCTTTCCTTCTCTTATCATTTTTAAGTTCATCAAGATATATTAGAACCACTTCTGGATCTTCTTAAATTAGACTCCCTCTATTACTACTGATAATTATAGGGTTCAGAAGGGACAGATATAATACTTAATTATATTAGAATGTAAGCAGCTTATCATTGTTTAAGTTTTTTCACTTTTTATTTGTGGCTGTATTTTTATGTTTCTATTAAATTTTGCATTTGAACATCAACGTTTTTACTCATTGCTGATATATTCATCAAAAATATTTAGAAAAAAATTATTTTATTAAATATATATTTTCATCTGTAGGATTATGCTCAGTTTTGTTGGATAAGTTATGTTTGTTTGTAGATCTAAATATTTGTCTTCTGGAATATCGTACTCCAACATCTTTTGAACTTTGTGATAATGATTGAGGATACTCAGTATTAGAATTCTTTCTGTCTTGTTGTTTGCAGTATATATGTATTTATGTATGTATGTATGTATATATTTGACCTGGAAATTCTGAGATTTTTGTCTAGGAGTTTTCTTTCAGGAAGCTAACAGTGAATCCTTTCTTTTTCCACTTTTTTTTCTCATTTCTAAGCTTTTGGGGCAGTTTTCATGTAAGGTTTCTTGCACTCTGATGTCTAGGTTCTTTTTTGTCATGGGTCTCAGGTCATCTAATAAGTCTTAATTTTTTTCACTTTAAATCATTTTCTGAGTCAATTGTTTTTACCAAAAGTGTGTGTGTGTATACATGTATACATATATATATATATGTATAGAGAGAGAGAGAGAGAGAGAGAGAGAGAAAGAGAGAGAAAGAGAGAGAAGAAAGAGAGAGAGAGGGTAATTATTGCCATTTATTCTAAAAAAGGACAAAAATGGCATAACTATGTTAGAATCAATTTACAATGTATCCTCCTGTGATGGGTCAGATAAATATGAGCTCAGGATACTCTACCACAGGTCAGACAAAAATTGTCCATGTGAACATTTGGCTTAATTTTCTAAATTTGTGCCCACTTCTTTGAGCTACTTCAATTCTGCTTTGCTCATAGAGCATGGCACTTTTTTGATGAGGGCTTGCCATACTAAGAGGGCCTGTGCCAGGATCTCCCATGTGATTTAGTCAATTCCAAAGTTCTTTTAGGAGAAATCTTGAGAGTGTCCCTATATTGGTTTTCTTGACCACCCATATGAATGCTTGCCCTGTATGACATCCATAAAATAATATTTTAGTTAAGTGTATATTTGATATTTGAACAATGTGATAAACCCATCAAAGTTGCACTCTCTGCAATAGATTTGGTTGGAAGTCTAGTTCAAGAAAGAAGCTTGTTTTCTGTTATTTTATCCCACCAGGTGATCTTCAGAATCTTTCTAAAACTATTCAAATGGAAATGATTTAGTTTCCTGGCATGGCACTGGTATACTGTCCCGGTTTCAGAGGTACACAACAATGGGCTCAGCGTAATAGCTCTATAGATCTTCAGTTTGATGGTCAGTCAAATATTTCTTTTCTTCTACACTTTCCTGTGAAGCCTCCTAACATTGAGCTACTTCTGGCAATACATATATCAACCTCATTATCAATGTCATCCCTAGGAAGTATATGGCCAAAATAAGTGAACTTAGCTACAATATTCAAAACTTCTCTTTTTTCTATAGCAGGTGGTTCAAGTTATGGGTGTTGTGGTACTGGCTGGAAATTGTGGGTTTTTTGCTGTTGTTAAGTCAAAATTAGCACAAGCAGAAGAAAATTACTCCATATGTTGTTGTACCACAGCTTTAGAGACTATATTGAGTGCACAATCATTTGTAAACAAAAAATCATTCACCAACCCTCCATTTTAGTCCTTCCTTGTAGCCTTCACAAGCTATAATTTACAATCAGTGGTGTAGCTGATATTGATGCTGTTGAAGGCATAAAATAAAATAAAGCTGAAAACATCATACTAAAAAGTATGGGAGCAAACTCACAATCTGACTAGGGAAATATGAGAGAGCACATCCATTATCCAAAATCCAGGAAAGTATGCCATCATGAAATTGATGTATAATACTGATGAACTTCTCTAGACAACCAAATTTTAAAATAATTTTCCATAATCCCTCATGACTCACAGTATAAAAGGCCTTTGTCAAATCTACAAATGTGTACAAAATTCTGTTCTGCTCCTAGCATTTTTTCAATGGTGTTAGCTCCATATTGATGAGGCCTTTTTTGAAGCCACACTGACTGTCAGGTAAATGATCATCTTCCAGATGAAGAATTTTGCCAATAATTTATTTTTAGTGTATTTATTTACTTAAAACAAATACAAAATAAGAAAAAAAAGAAAGGAAAACAGAAAAAAAACCACAATGATTTTCCTGTATATTTTCCTTGTAGAATCTCTGAGGTATCAATTGGTAGATTTTTTTAATAATTGTTCTATAACTTTAGGAAAATTTTCTTTAATTATTTCTTGAATTATTGTGTCAATGTTCTTTTTTTTTTGTCATAGTTTTCAGGTATGCCAATTATTATTATGTTTTTTCTTCTTGATCTATTCATCAGATCTGTTGTTTTTCTCATGAGACATCTAACATTTTCTTTTGTTTATTTTTATATTCTATTATTTCTTGTTCTCCTATAATTTCATTGAGTTTTCCTTCCCCAAGTATAATTTTCTTTTTGTTCCCTCTCCTCAGAAGCCTCTCATTCGCACTCTCTTTATATCTCAGCTCCTTCCTTTTTCTGGTCTCATCCCTCTCTCACCTCTATAAGCACTCTCCCATTCATTCCTACTGATATTTCCCTCCCATCTTCCTGTTCTTCCATTCCTTTTTTCTTCTCCAAACCCCTCATAACTGCTCCCACTTATTGCCATGATTGCAGCAAGCACCACCACTGCAGCAGCAGCAGCCACTTCCTGCCCATGTGACACCAATTCTAATTTTCAAATATTCATTTTCTACTTTAATACTTTGGATCTCCTTTTCTAGTTGGTTGGCTTTCTTTTCAATAGTCTTATTTTTCTCATATTATACTTATTTTTAAAATTTTTTTCCTCAACATCATTTGATTTTTAAAATCTGTTTCTTGAAGTCTATAAATTATTTTTAGTCAGATAACCATATAATCTTCTTCTTTGAGGTAGGAGAGACTTTTTTAAATTTAATATTCTCCTTGGAGACTAAACCCAGTCCTTCCCTATACCTATAGTCACTTTCTATGATTGTTTCTTTCTCCTTTAACCACTTCTCTTTTTTCAAATAAGAACACATTAGTATAATTAACTCTAGTCCTGGGTTGGGGGGCACAGTGCCTCTGACCTCACTTCAGTTATCTCCTTTTGCCTGGAAGCCAAAATAAAGAACTCTATCCTCCTGTAAGTGCCTAAAGCCAGCAGCTACTTTGCCCCACTTCTTCTGCACTGCCAAGTGCACTTATTGAATGAATGAATGAATGAATGAATGAGCTGGCTGAGTTTTTCCCAGCTTATATACTCTATTATAATTACATTATCATAGGTGTGAATCTTGTAACATAGGTGTCAATCTTATAGAACTATATTAAGTACTAAGTACATGTTAGTGACCTAGAGAACTATTAATCACAATGCCAAACTAGATAACCATTGTATTATCTTATGTAAGAATCTTTGTTTCAAGTATAGAGTTCTGACCCATAACACTTATAGTTAACACATGTACAGTATGCTGTGGTGATATAATGCTACCATGGTTAGCATTTATGCAGTGTGCTCTGATGATGTGATGATGTAATGGTTCTACAATTAGCACATGCTCAGTGTGCTGTAGTGATGTAATCCTACTAAGGTATTTAAGGGCTGAGAGGACTTAAAATAAATGGGCTTCATTTTTGACCACTCTCACTAGTCTCCTGCCTTCATCACTCCTCCATTAAGACCAAGGATTCAGGCTGGTCCTGAGGTTCTCCAGAAAGCTAGTCTGGACTGTATATTTTAATCATCCCAGTGTGGGGGCTCTGGAAAGCAACAGTATGTTTTGTCACCCCCATTTGGGGGCTCTAGAAAGCAGGACATTTTCACCCTGGTATGGGGGCTCTAGAAAGCAATGGTACATTTTGTCACCCCAATTTGGGGGCTCTAGAAAGCACACTACATTTTTGATACAGAAAGACATCTGATTGCTGCCTTCATCCACCCTTATTTGAGAGGTTCTTGCAAACCTTGCAAGTGCTTGGCCTGAGTTTTAGTCTAAGAAATAATAGACTATTCTAGATTCAACCCATTCCCCCCCAGGTATGTAATGCAGGACTCAAGATGAAAATAGCTGTCATTTGGCATTTGTTCACAAGGAAATTCCTTGGTATGTTTCTGGCACCATTTCTTGGCCTGGAGAGAAAGAAAGCCTCGAATGCTCTGCATGGTATGATCCTGACCAGATCATATTCTTTGTGTCCACAAATTTCCCTGTCTGTTTCCTTGTAGTAACCAAGGCTAGAAAAATGACACACAGTTATATTTTCTTGGATTTCCACATCAGGACTTTGGTGCATTTTCCAGATTTGCTTGGCTTAATGTTTTTGTTTTTGGAGGAGTGAGTGGAGCTAATTATGTTGCCTTCCTGCTCCAATACTATTTTGTTTCTGCTTCTCTCAGAATCCATTTTTTCCCATTTAATCTGTATCATTAACATTTCTTAGCGCTTTCTAGAAACCAACAAAATAATATGTGATTCTTTGATTTGTAGTGTTAATGTATTTCCATAAGGTGAATTTCAATACTGAAAATTTAATGATTGCCTCTTGTGAACTAGTTCCATCTGCCCTCAACAAACCTAGGGGTATAAATGTTAGGAGAAAGATTTTTAGAAAATGACTCAGTAATGTTCAAATACCCACTATATCTCACTTTGGTGTCAGTTTCCTGTATCTGGCCAGAAAATTAGTAGTCCTTTATAATACTTTTGTCTCTATTGTTGTTATTTTGTTCTGACTCACCTTATCTATGTAGATCTATCTCTTTTTTACATTTATGAATTCTCAAAGAACCCCAGGACCAGTTCCAGAGAATTCCAATTCTAAAAGGGAACTTTTAATCTACTCTAATCTACTTCTTCATTTTGCATATTCGAAACTTAATCAGAAATGCAGAATATCCAAGGTTAGTCAACCAGTAACAGGCAAAATTAGAATAGAACTATGATCTCCACAATACTTTTCAATCTTCTCCATCAAGCATTTTCTTAGGAACCTACAAACACCATCACCAATGCAATCACATGCCTATTCTTTTGGAGAGTTAATCATTATTCAGTACTCATTCAGTAAGATAGGTAGTACTGTATAGTGAGGAAAATGCTAGATTGGGGACCAGAAGAAATGAGTGTGACTCCCATTTTTGTCACTTTCTATTTACATCATATTGAGACAGTTAATTTCTCTGAATCTCTGTTTCTTAATTTGTTAAATGAGGCATTTCAAGCAGATGATCTCCATAGTCCCATTGCCACAAAAAAAAATGGCCTATTATGCTAAGATGTCTGCTTTCCCTTCCATTTGATATATTTATTTTGATTTAGGATCTCATTTTCTTTTCGGCCTCATAATTTTAAGTACCAAGTTAATTTGGGAATTGGCACTTAATAAATATTTATTGAATTAAATTTACTTGAATTTCATTTGCTTTTCTATCCCAGAGGTTTTGCATTCAGAGAAGGGCCAACTGACTGATCACTGATTGACTGATACTCACTTCTTCTTGGAAGATTTTTACTATGGATAATGACCAAGTGAGCTTTAATAAACTATATATTTCAAACTTTACTATAGCTCAATCTTACACTGACATTTAATAAGAAGAAGAATATAAAAGTCTGGACCTTACAAAAATTACAGTCTCCTTTACTAGAGTATAAAATGCATTATTAAGGACTTTCTGAAAAAAAATGTTCTGGTAGATCTCTTAAGTTATAATTATTTTGAGTGAAAGTTAAGTAGTAAAAGAATGTAAAACTATCATCTCAGGTTCTTTTTGGAAGAAAGTACAAAATGTGAAAAATATTAGTATCTTTACTAGAGAAGTGGGTTAGCTTTGCTCAGGAAATCAAAACATTGCTATTGATTGGACTTTAATAATCAATGTTTTGGTTGTTAAGATACTCTTGCTCACCCCCTCTTTTTTAGTAAAAAAAATCTCACTTATATAAAAAATATCAGAAGAATTTTACAGATATTCACATTTTTGCATCAAGTATGTGTGAACTGTTTGAAGAATTAAAACTGAAGAACCCTGGTTCAGGGTTTCAGTGCCTCAACTAAATTGTGTATCATTCTCATGTGAAAGAGATGGGTATTACAGATTAGAAGAACTTACTCATTGGGAGGAGGAAGATACAATAGTAGAAAAGATAAATTGGGAACTCAAAAGTGAGAACAAGAGTTTGAAATAGTGAACTAGATGGCTGACCTTCTATGGGAATCTGGTAATTTGTGAAAAGTCACACTCCTTGGCAAGAATTCTATGAATAAATTTCCTTCAATTTTAAGTGTTTACTCCCTTTACTAGTCAGTCATCAGGCCTATGCCTATAGATAATAAATTATTTGTTTTTGTTTTTTTCTTTTTATTTATTTACTATTTTTTTAAACACACATTGCTTTATGATTCCTACTGGGAGAGAAAAATCAAAGCAATAGCGAAAAACATGAGAGAGATTTAAAAAAAAGAAAAAAATGAGTGAACATAGCATGTGTTGATGATTTACATTCACTTTCCTTTATTCTTTTTCTGGATGCAGATGGCATTTCTATCCAAAATCTATTGGGATTGCTTTAGATCACTGAAGCACTGAGAAGAACTAAATCTTTCATAATGGATCATCGCACATTCTCACTGTTACTGTATACAATGTATTCCTGATTCTCATTGTTGTTAAGATACTCTTGCTCACCCCCTCTTTTTTAGCAAAAAAAATCTCACTTATATAAAAAATATCAGAAGAATTTTTTTGCTCAGCATCAGTCCATGTAAATCTTTCCAGGTATTTCTTTTTTAGTATTATTAAAGCCTTTTATTTTCAAAAGATATGCAATTTTTTCAACAATGACCCTTGCAAAACCTTGTATTACAAAATTTCCCCCTTTCCTCCTACTCCCTCCCCTAGATATCAAGTAATTCAATATATGTTAAACATGTTAAAATATATATGTTAAATCCAATATATGTATACATATTTATCATGTTACACAACAAAATCAGATCAAAAAGGGAAAAATGAGAAAGAAAGCAAAATGCAAGCAAACAACAACAAAAATATTGAAAATGTTATGCTATGACCCACACTAAGTTGCCACAGTCCTTTTTCTAGTTGTAGATAGTTCTCTTCATCACAAGGTCATTGCATCTGACCTCAGTCATCTCATTGTTGAAAGGAGCCACGTCCATCAGAATTGATCTTCGTATAATTTTATTGTTGCCACGTACAATGATCTCTTGGTCCTGCTCATTTCACTTAGGAATAATTCATTCAAGTCTCTCCAGGCTTCTCTGAAATCATTGTGCTGATCATTTATTACAGAAATTCCATAACATTCATATGCCATAATTTATTCAGTCATTTCCCAATTGATTGCATCTACTAATTTTCCAATTCTTTGCTTCCACAAAATGAATGGCTATAAACATTTTGGCACATGTGGGTCCTTTTCCCTCCTTTATGATATTCTTGGGATACATACTCAATAATGGCACTGCTGAGTGAAAGAACATACACAGTTTGATAGCCCTTCATGCATAGTTCTAGATTGTTCTACGGAATTATTAGATCATTTCACAACTCCACCAATAATGCATTAGTGTACCAGTTTTCCTACATCCCTTCAAAGATATGCCATTGTCTTTTATTGTTATCTTAACTAATCTTAGAGGTGTAAGGTGGTACTTGAGGGTTGTTATAATTAGCATTACTCTAATCAATAGTGATTTGGAGCATTTTTTTCATATGACTATAGATGGCTTTAATTTCATCATCTGAAAAATGTCCGTTCATATCTTCTGACCATTTATCAATTGGAGAGTGATTTATATTTTTATCAATTTGAAAATCAATTTGAAAATTTGAAAAAAAATTGAAACTTTTTATATATTCTAGAAATGAGATCTAGATTTTCTTTTAAATAGGAATCATTTTAGGAATCTATCCACTATTCAAAGATAATATTTATTTAAGTCAATAGTCACATTGCTTTATTGAACATTAAATATTCTTAAATTTATTAAGACCCTCTATGTACAATTAACTTAGAATAATTCATTGCAGTACAAAGGATATTTTCCAGAGAATCACAAATTCCTAGACTTGTGAGTGCTGGTGGAAATTATTTAGTTCAACTCACACCTGAATGGTATATTTCCGTAATACATACATACTCATTTATTATATACGCTTTGCTGATTTCCTGATTGGGAAAACCCTTTATTAAATAAGATTTCATACTACTGTGGGGATAAATTTAATTGTTAAGAAGTGGATTTGTTGTTGTTTGCTTTATTTCTTTTTCTTTTTTGTTTTTTACAATAACATTTAAATGGTTTTTATGCAATTTCTGAAGAACACTTGTAGTTCTTTTCATTAGGGCCATGCAAAATAGATCTCTACCATTTTTAACTTGACAATTCTCTCAAATTTAAACACAGCTATCATTTTCCCTCTAAAATCATGATGAAACTAGATGAAATACCGCTAATTCCATCAAGAATTTATCATGAATTTGTGGGTCGTCAGCAGGAATGTTCTAGAAATAGATCAAATAGATACATTCTTAACATTTTAATGTGAGAATTTACACCTTAGAAATCAGCAAATACTATACAAAATGATTTTATTTATTGTTTTCTTGATTGTCTAGAATAATGCAGCCCAGATCATCTAGTTGATTATTTAAAATAATAATTATATATGATTAATACAATTAAAATAAAAAGTTTATCAGGGCTACTTTGTTTGTTTTTTTGGAAAGCAAATTATTAAGCATTTATCAGAATTCCACTTGCTTTACCATCCTGGTTATACATTTCTACAGCTTTATAACTTATTCATTTACTTCTAAGCTAATGGAACTAGAACTTAAAACCCTATTGTGCAATCATTATCTAATCAGCATGTGAAACAACAAAACTATCACCTCTGTTTTAGATGCTAGGCTTCTCTTAATGTTCATAGGTTTCATTTAGTCTTATCACATTTCTGAAAAATATTTAGTTTACATTCCACTAGAACTTAAAGATCTTTTTTTCTTCCTTTTGGAAAAAACTGATGTATATCTTATATGTAAAGTTCACAGAGTACCTTCAATAGTGTGCAGTTTATTCTGGGAGACTGCCATATAAAGGAAAAATTCTTTATGTGCTTATTCAGAACTAGCCAGTTACCTAGTAGTTCAGGTTTGATAGTGGAAAAAAAAAAAAAAAAACACAAACCACTTGTAGGTCATTCAGCAGTAAACAAAAACAATAAAAAGGAGTACTTAGTTATAACAAAAATAAATTTCACCTATTTTGGGAGCATTGAAGCTACCTTACATTTTTCCTTTACATTTCACTACTCATTTGTGTCATTTATCATGAGCTCCCAGTAAAATCTGAGAGTCCATGACTGGAGATGACCCTGTTTTTATCTCCAGCTATGAAAAAAAAAAAAAAAAAAAAAAAAAAACAGCATCAACTATCTGAGTCTTCAAGGAAAACAAACAAACAAAAATAGTTTAACATGCATTGGGGAGACATCTGGATATCACTCATAACACAGTGCTAAACTTAAAAAAATAATTGATTGAATGCAAGTGCAAGATATCTCTTTTATTCGTATTAATGTCATCTCCTAAGATTCTTTTTCTTCTCTGAGGCACAAATAAAAGGTAAAAAATAAACCCGATAGAAGGAGATAGCAAAGTTTTTCTCTTGATAAAATACAACATCAAAGTTATTCAGGAAATATATGATTAACAAATATAATGCATGATAAGTGAGTGGAAAAAAATAACCTTGAGCCAACCATTTGCAAACTTTGGCATCAATTTAGGACTCTTCACTTTTTTCAAACTAAATGTATCAATGATATTCTTTTTTTAAACATTGTTATCACTTCTCAATATTTTGGGGACAATAAATTTTGCTAACAATAAATTAAAATATAATTTGCTCCTGAGTCTTATCTCTTCTGCTCAATTGATTATTGTCTCTGTGTGAGTATGTATAGTTAGAATAAAATAGTTATCATAATTATATCTTTCTGATATAAATTGAAATTTGGCAATGCTGGAGTATTTCATTTTCATCATTTCTTTTGAGATTCCTTATCTATTCTCTCTCATTTAACATTATTTTCCCTAACTTTATTAAAACATGCATGCACATAAGCATATAGAAGAACACACATCCCTTGATAGCTTTATTGGGTATGGATATCAAATTAGTAAATTAATTTAGATTTTTTCATCATTATATTGTTGTGGCCCAACAAAAAAATAATAAATATTCAAATATTTTCCACTTTGATTTCAATTATATTATTATGTCTTGAATTGTCATTTGGTGGGTAAAATCCCAAATATTATATTCATATTGTGATAATTTTTACTATTTCTTTTTTCAACTAACAGAGCTTTTAGAAATAATACATAGAAATATTGATTTTTTGTGGGTTACTTTTATGTGGCTTTACTTAAGTTATTAATTATTTTAATATTTTGTTATTCATGATCTCTAAGAATTTTTATTTTTAAATCACTTAACATAATTCCTGCCTAGTAGCAAGCACACAATAAATGTCATTGACTTAATTAAGATTATTTTGGTAAATTATTATATAATCTGCAAGTAGAGATTTGACCTGCAATTTGCCTAAACATATTCTCTCTCTCTCTCTCTCTCTCTCTCTCTCTCTCTCTCTCTCTCTCTCTCTCTCTCTCTCTCTCTCTTTCTCTCTTTCTCTCTCTCTCTTTCTCTCTTTTGCTTAGGCAATTGGGGTTAAGTGACTTGCCCCAGAGTCACACAGCCAGGTTGTGTTAAATATCTGAGGCCAGATTTGAATTCAGGTTCTCCTGACTTCAGGGCTGGTGCTCTATCCACTGAGCCATCTAGCTGCCCCTCATCTCTCTTTTTAACATTTACTGCACTAGTTTATTTGATTACTTTTTTATTCTGACTAAAATCCATTTGCATTGTTTGCATGTTAAGCCAGAAAGAATTTTAGGAATTTCCAGCCTAAAGCTACATAATTGTCCAAAACAAATACAGGAATTAAGGAAAATATTAATTATACCCTAAGACAATCTTCATGACTTTTGTTCTTTGAGTCTAGTTCAACCGTTATTATATTTTGAAGGAAATGCTCATTCATAGGAAAGAACAGAGATGACTGGTAAAAGGTCCTGAAGAAATGAAGTCCAGAAGCAGTGAACTAGGAGTACTGTAAAGACCATGAAGAGAGAATAATAACATCTCCACAAAAGAAGAGAAAAGCCCAAGAGAAAGAGAAAGGCAGTAGCTAAGGTGTGATATCTAGCAGAGAGTAAGCCCAAAGAGAATAGCCTGATAATTTAGAAATGTCAATGATCCTGAAATATTAGAGATGTGAGTGTTTCCTGTTCATATACATTCACTGTATGTGTATGACTCAAAAAATGTACCATTAGTCTTTAAGTTCATGTCATTCATGTGATATCCTTTGTCTGCCCATTGATAATATATGAATTTATGAGAAAATCTATTCCAATTTTATGAATAAAATGTTTTGGTATAACCTAATATTACAATTTATTTTATTGATTAAATTGTTTACAGAGCTACATTTTCTGCCAATTACAATTTTGGCTTAATTAATTTTTTTTTTGGTATTTCTCTCATGTTTGCCATTTCCTTTGATGAAATTATCTCTTTTTTTCTATTATTTATTCTTTTCCCACATGTTTTTCTAGATTTTGTCATTATCTACTTTTCATTTTGATTCAAATATTCTTTATTTTTTGATTTTTTGAATATTTTATTCAAATATTCATTCATTGCTGTGTATAAAGTGTTCAAGAAGGACAATTACTTCTGGGGGGACTTGCCAAGCCATTTTCAGTGTTCCTTAATCATCTTCTTTGGTGTTCACCTATCATCTAATACTCAACTGCAGTTCCAAGAAGCTGTAGCATGCATAGCAGACACACACAGGTAAAACAAACTTAGCAGATGGGTTGAAACATGTTAAGGGTAATCAATAGGTCTCAAACCCATAAGTCAGAGAAACATCTACCCCAATATATGATGACATATCTTTGCAGAATTAAAAAATGAAAACAATTTGTTCAAACAACCATGAAAGCTGCTAAAGCAGGTGCAGTGGAGAACATGGAGCTTGGTCAGACAATGAAGATGCCAAGCCTATCCATTGCATCCTAGGCTATTCCTATTCATTCTGACTTTTATCTTGCAATTGTACTCTGATTACTCTGGAAGATAGAATGAGACTGATAACTATGCAACTTTGCCTCACTTAAAAATCAATTCATTTGCAAGTCAAAATATCACCCATGATATCATTGCTTTCTTCAAAAATGAAGGATGAACAACAACACTGACAATTATTCATAACTTCATTAAATTGTGATCAATAAAGAATACATTTCAGAATTCAGTTCCCCTATATTTGCTTAGGTTGTTATGCAGTACTATGTAGCATATGTTTGCCAAAGCACCACTCAATGCTTAGAAATAATTTTACTGCTTTCAATTCTCATTCAGAAATCAACAGAGATTTATTTTATCTAGATTTAAAAAAAAATCTCCTCAGATTCTTAAATTCATTCCTGTTTTTTGTTTTTTTTTTTTTTTTTGTGTGTGTGTGTGTGTGTTATTTGTCAAAGTATGAAAGAAATACAGAAAAATTCCCTAACCACTCTAATTTTGTGATTTCTTTCTATAACTCAATTAGCTTTTCCCTTTATATTTAGATTCTATGCATTTAAGTATGTATTGCTATTATTTTATTATATAAGATATTTTTAGGCAAAATCCAGTTTTCAAGCATATTTTTTATCCATGTGTACCCTTTCTGAGATAAGCCAGCTACCCTGGCTTATTTTTTTTTTTAATTTCAAATGAAGAATAATAAATTCTGCACCAATCTCTTATTGAATCTTAAGGCTTTGGATGTGTTTCTCATATACTTTCTATTTTTTAAACCATATTGGTATTCTCCAATTTATAAACAAGTTCATATTTTTCACAGGCATGTTTAGGATTATTGGGTTTTTTTCCTCTCCATTTTTTTAAAACAGACTGTAACCTCTAGTTCTAACATTTTTGTTCTTTTCAATTATTCATTTACAAAAGTCTAATTCTTAACAATTTTTGATTGTGGCTATTCCTCATCTCTGTTTACTCTTTTAAAATAACATATACCTTTCCCTTGTACCAAACAATTTCACTGCTTAATTTCATGTATATTCCAGAAATTGTGACTGAGTATGTGTGTATATTCATTTCTCCTCTGCCCATTTCAGATGAAGTAGAACTCCTGAGATGTCAATTCTTCTATCTCACTCAAAGCTTGTATGCACATCTTCTGCAAAAACATTTCTAACATTCTGTTTACCTTCTTAACTTTCTTGTTTATTTTGTTGTTTCATTTATCTAGTTCTTAGAGAGCCTGATCTATTTTTGCTATCTATTTCTTATTGCATCTCTCTTAACTGCTCTAAGAATTTGGCTGCTATAAGACTTGGTGCATATATGTTTAGTATTGATATTGCTTCATTATCTATGGTACTCTTTAGTAAAATTTTTTTCCCTTATCTTTTTAAATTAAATCTATCTTTGCTTTTACTTGACCTGAGATCAGAATTGCTATACCTGCTTTTTCCCCTTTATCTGAAGCATAATATATTCTGCTCCAGCCCTTTACCTTCACTCTGTATCTTTCACTCGGCTTTAAGTGTGTGTGTGTGTGTGTGTGTGTGTGTGTGTGTGTGTGTGTGTGTGTTTTGGTAAACACCATATTGTAAGATTCTGGCTTTTAATCCAGTCTGCTATCGGCTTCCATGGGAGAGTTCCTCCCATTCACATTTACAGTTAAAATAATTAATTCTGTATTTCATGCCATCTTATTTACCTTAAGTTATGTTTTTCTCTTTCCTTTCCTCCTTTCCTTCTCCCCAGGATTTTGTTTCTGATGACCACCTCCCTCAAACAGCCTTCCTCCTTTAGAGCCCTCCCCTTTTTTATGCCTTTTTCCTAATACTTCTGCTTCGCCTTCTATTAATCTTTTCCCTTCTTTTCCCCTCTTCCCTCGCACTTCCATATAAGATAAGACAAGTTTCTCTGTGAAGCCATATATGTCTGATATTCTTTCTTTGAGCCAAATCTGATGAGAGTAAGATTCACACAGTGCTCATCTCCCTCCCTTCTTTCCCTCAATTATAATAGGTTTTCTTTGTCTTTATGTGAGATGTAGTTTCCCTTATTTTACCTCCCTTTCTTCTTTTTCCAATGTGATGCTCTTTCTACCTCTAGTTTTCTTTCATATTATCATCACAAAATTAAATTATACCAATACTCTCCAAGTATACCTATAACAGAAATGTAGTTCTCAAGATTTCTTTCTTTTTTAGCTTTTATACTTCTCTTGAGTTATGAAAGATAAAACGGACAGTTTTAATTACATTAAACAAAAACTTTTTGTACAAACAAAACCAACAAAAACAAAATTAAAGAGGAAGTATAAAGTTGGGGAAAACTTCTTTATAGCAGCATTTTTATTAAAGGTCTCATTTCTAAAATATATAAGTAATTGTGCCAAATTCATAAGAATGCAAGTTATCTCCCACTTCATAAATGCCATCTTATCTATGGATAACCCCAGACAATTTTCTGATGATGAAGTTAAAGCCCTCTAATCATCTTAGTAATGAGTGATAAAGTTCTTAGAGATTATGTCTATTATCTTTCTATTTACAAATGTAAAGAGTCTAAATTCATTTGGTTTCTTATAGTTTTTTAAATGATTTTTGTTTCCCTTTATATGCTTCTCTTGAGTCTTCTTTTTGAATGTCAAATCTTTTATTCAACTATGAGTTTTCATCAGGAATTGAAAATCTATTTCATATAAATATATATATATATATGTTTACCATCTTAGGATAATACTGTTTTTTTCTGGGTTGGTGATTCTTTTTAAAATTTTTCTTTGTTTTACAGAATATAATATTCCTACGTATTATATTCTTATTTATATTTGTAAGTACTTAATTTTATGTTATTTGAATTATTTATTTCTGCTGCTTTTTGTATTTCCCCTTTATGCAAAGGCTATGGATTTTGACTATAATATTCCTGGGAACATTCATTTGGGAACTTCTTTGAGGAAACTATTGGTGGATTCTTTCAATTTCCTTTCTTAAAAATAATTAATTACTTCATTTGTTTTTAACATACATTGCTTCAACAATTATATTGGGAGAGAAAAATCAGAACAAAAGAGAAAACCAAAGGAGAGATTTTTTTTAAAAAAACAGAAAAAAGAGGTGAACATAACATGCGTTGATTTACACTGTCTCCTTAGTTCTTTTTATTGATGCAGATGATGCAGTCCAAAGTCTATTGAGATTTCATTTGATCACTGAACCATTAAGAACCACAAGAACCACTAACCAAGTCTTTAATAGCTGATCATTGAACATTTTTTGTTTTTATTGTGTACAATGCATTCTGGGTTCTGCTTGTTTTGCTGAGCATTATTTCATGTAAATATTTCCAGGCCTTTTTAAAGTTATTTTATTCACCTTTTTATATAGAACAATAATATTCCATACTTTTATATACCACAACTTGTTCAGCCTTTCCCCAATTGATGCATATCTACTCATTTTCAAATTCTTTGCTACAACAAATAGAGCTGCTACAAACATTTTTTCACATGTGGGTCCTTTTCCCTCTTTTATGATTTCCTTGTGATACAGACCCAGTTATGACATGATTCTTTACTCTGATTTGCAGATGCATAGACACTTTTCCATTTTAACTTTTTAAACTATGTTATTTAGGCTCATTTTTTGCTGATGGGTTTTAATAGTCCAATAATTCTTAAATTATTTCTCAATATATTTCAAGGTCATCTTTTTCTGATGAGATATTTAAAATTACTTTTTGTTTAATCTTTTGATTTTGTTTTCCTGTTTCTCTATATTTATGGAGTAATCAGCTTCCATTTGACCAGTTCTATTTTGTAAGGAACATTTTTCTTCATTTAGAGTTTTTTTTTCATTTTATCATTTGGCTAATTCTGATTTTTTAAAATAATGTTTAATTTTTCTCCCAGGACATGCAAAAACCATTTTAACATTCTTTAAAAAAAGTTTTGAATTCTCTTCTTATTCTGTGAGAGTAATCAATTTGATTCAAGTTATATATGTGCAGTCATACAAAACATGTTTCCATACTAGTCATATTGTGAAGAAAGCATGAACAAAAAACGTACAAAAATGAAAAATGGTATATTCAATCTGAATCCCCTATTCTTTCTCTGAAGACCGGTAATATTTTTCAGCATGTCTAATCTTGGCTCACTGTATTTACTCATCATTATTGTGCTTTTATCTTGTCCAATGTTCTCCTGCTTCTGCATCTTCAATCTGCATCTGTTCATGACAGCTTTTCCTGGATTTTCTGAAATTAAAACTTATCATTTGTTACAGCACAATAGTATTTCATTACAATCATAAACCACAATTTATTCAGTCACTCTTGAATGAATGATCATCCCCTCAATTTCCAATTCTTTGATGTCATAGCAGTTTTATTCCTTGTCTCTTTAAATTAACTATTTTTGCCTTTCTTTTTCTGAGATCATGATTGCTATCCCTACTTTTTATTTTCAAAAACTTTAATTGAAGCATAATAGATTGTGCTCCAGCCCTTTATCTTCACTCTGGGTGTGTCTTCCTGCTTCAAATCTGTTTCTTGTAAACAATATATTAGGAATCTTTTAAAATCCATTTTATTATCCACTTATGTTTTATGGGTGCATTTATCCTATACTTTTCAAAGTTATAATTAATGTTTATTTTTATCCATCCTGCTTTTCTCCATTTATCCTTTTCTCTCTCTTTTTATACTGTCCCACCCCAAAAGTGTTTATTTCCTCCCTTTTGTCATTCCCAAACTTTTATTATCCCCTTCCCTTTATGCTTTTCTGCAGGAAAAGATAGATTTTTATACTCAACATAATATGTATATTATTTTCTCAATGAGCTAATTCCAATGAAAATAGGGGTCAAGCATGCCCTGCTACCATCTCTATATTCTTCTCTCTGGTAAAAACTCTTGTAGGTTTCTTTAAGTGAGAAAATCTATCCCATTCTACCTCTCTGTTGCAGTTTCTTCTAGTGCATCTTTTTTCTTACCCCATAATTTTATTTTTTAAATATCATTCATTCATAGTAAACCCACATTCATGCCCTCTGAATTTGTACAATTCTGTTAACTGCACTAATAATGAGAATAATAAAAAAACAAAGTTCTTACTGTTATAGCTGACATCTTCATATCATGTAGGATATAAACATTTTAACCTTTTTGAATCTCTAATAATTTCACTTTCCATTTTATCTTTTAATACTTCAGCTTTATGTTAGAAACTCAAATTTTCTATTCATTTTTCATCTTTTCATCAAGAATGCTTGAAAATATATTTCATCAAATTTTCATTCCCCTTCCAAAAACAAAAAAATTACTCTGTTGTACTGAAGATGATTCTTGGTTGGAATTCTATTTTGTTTGTTTTTTGTAATATTATATTCCAAATTAATTATATAATTATTCTTACTGTGGCTACTATTTGAATTATTTCTTTGTAGCTATTTATAATATTTCCTCCTTGGTTTAGGAGCTCTGAAATTTGTATATATTACTGGGGATTTTTCTTTTTAGATTTCTTTTAGGAGGTTATTTAGATACTTTCAATTTCCTTTTTTTTTTTTTTGTTAAATCTTCCTGTTCTAGGATAACAAGGCAATTTTCTTGCCTTGATAATTTCTTGCAAGGTGTCTAGCCCCCCCCCCTTTTTTTTTGGTTTTCCAATGATTCTTAAATTATATCTCATGAATTTATTTTCTGTTACAGAAATTCTTATTTGGTTTGCACCTAAACTGCAACTTTCTGAGCTTTGATTGTAGGCATTTTGGAGTCATTGTCTTCTTAGTATGAATTTTGCACTTACTGTAAACTTTATGTTGAAGATAGCAAATTTAAACTTCTGTTTGTTTTATTTGTCTGGTACTTTCACAGTTCATCTTATGATCCTGTAAGTTTTCAGCGCTTACACTGTGATGAGATTCTGAAAGACTTCTGTCTGCTGTCCTCATGGTCTGTTGATGGTTCTTTACACAGTTAAGACAGCTACTTTCTTGTTCCTGTGACCATTACTCTCTTCCTTGGAACTGGAACTAGCAATGGCTGTCAGAATTACTAGATGGCAGCTATTGATGATTCCAGTGATATTACAAGGATCCTATGGTATTTTTTTCTTCTCAGTTATTCAATATCTTTACCATTCATTGACCCTTTGTTTTCTTCAACTGATGCCACAACTGTAGCCTATTGTCAATTCTCCTGCTACATCAGGTCTTGGTGCCAGTCTTGTTCATTATTCCAGTCATTATGCCAGTGACCATAGACCTCTTTGTCCTTCTAAGCTGTCTCATACTGAACCAATAAGTCACTGTAATTTTTTCTTCACTTTCCTTTTTAAAATTAAGTTTGGCCATTTTCTAGGTCATTGTGGATTAAATTTTTGAGGAGCTTAGATAAAACTATTTTTTTCTCACTCCCCCATATTGATTTCAAAATTTTGAAAGTAATCATAAAAAAGTATAGCAATTTTTACAAAAATGCTTTTCTATGCCAAAGATAGAGATATATCATTAATGAAAGAAAGCCTCATAGGCAAACATCAAATAGAATAAACCTTATCACAAATAGAATAATTTCAAACTATCTATATCAGAAAGGATTAAAAAAAAACTTGATAAAACTTGGATAGTCATAGATATTGAAGAACCTCTCAACATGATAAAAATATCTAAACAAAAGTTGGCATTATTTTTAATGAGAAAATGCTAGATGCATTTCCCACAAATACAGCAGTAAAGGAAGGAGGCTTCTTTCTCTACTATCTTCTGCAAATTTCAAAAACATAGTGACAGTGATATTCCAAGGGAAAGAAATTAAAGGGCTAAAGATAACCAAGGAAATAAGAAAACTTTCCCTGTCTGGTTATTATGACTTAGCAATTCTAAGGGAATTATCTAAGGAAATAATTAAGATAATTTCACTAAAATTACAAAAACCTATAAAAATCAACATTTCTATGTAGGACTGCAAAATTGTTATAGCTGTAAAATTTATTAGAGAACTATTAGTTAAATTTCTTCATTTTCTAGATAAGAAAATTAAAACCCAGAAGAAAATGGGTTTCAAAACTATTAAAGAAATAATAAGAGTCACAGTCTGAATTCAAATGCAATCTTTTCTTCTTCTAAATAATTATTTTTCCTTTTCTGTCATAGTAAAATAGGGAAGCATAAACATGTTTTTATCTTTATTTATTTAATATTTCCTCCAATTACATTCAATACAACTTTTTTATATTTCTTTCTAATTTTTTTCACTTCTAAGTTCTCTTCCTTAACCCCACCTACAATTAAAATGTAAAACATTTCCACAAAAGTCAAATTGTGGAAAAAAATAGATACCTCATCGTAATGAAAATGAAAACCTCAAAAAAAATTAGGTTTTAAAAAAGAGAGGTAGATGAGAGAGAATGCTTCACACAATCAGTTCCTTCTCTGGATATGGATAGGATTTTTCATTATAAGTCCTTCAGAGTAGTCATGGTTGATTGTACTATTAAGAATAGTAATGTTATTCAAACTGATCATCCTGGAATATTGTTATTAATGATGTATATAGCATGTTTCATTTTGCTTGAATTCATGGAGGATTTTTTTTTCTTCCTAAGAGTATTCTGTTTATCATCACATAACAAGAATATTCCATCATAAACACACACAACAGTTTAGTGAGTCATTTTTCCACTTGATGGGCATCTCCTCAATTTATAATTCTTCTGCTCTAAAAAGAGAATCACTTTGAATATTTTTGTACATATAGGTCATTTTTCCTTTTTTTAAATCTCTTTTCATGTTTATGCCAAGTAGTGCTGTTGATAGCTCAAAGGACATGAACAAAGGACATGAATTAATTTATAACCCTTTGGTCATAGATCATAAATTCTGATCATTCATCAATTGAGACATGGTTCTTTTTTTTTAAAATAAATTTGACTCAATTCCCTGCTTGTGAAAAGAAGACCTATCAGAGAAATTTGCTTAAAAACTTTATCTATAACTATCATTGCTAATTGTTCCCCCACCCCATTTATTCTGCCATTTCACCCTGTCCCTTCCCAGACCACTCTTTACCACTCTGTCTCTCAACATGTCCTCTCCTTCACCCTGACCCCTTCATATATCCCATTCCCCTCCCATTTTCTTGCAGGAGGATAGATCTCCATATTTACATTAAATGTATATATTGTCCCCTCTTTGAGCCAGTTCTAACGAGAATAAGATTCACTCACTTCTCCTCTCCTTCCCCTCTTTCCATCATTGTAAAAGCTTTTATTTGCCTCTTTTTTATGGCAGATAATTTGTAACATTCCACTTCTCCCTTTCCCTTTCTCCCAGTACATTCCTCTCTCATGTCTTAATTTCATCATTTAAAAAATATATTATCCTTTTGTATTCAAATCACATCTGTGGCCTCTACTCTCTCTCTCTCTCTCTCTCTCTCTCTCTCTCTCTCTCTCTCTATATATATATATATATATATATATATATATATATTCCTAACTGATATAATAATGAGAAAGCTCTAAGTTGCAAGTTTCATCATCCCAAGAAGGATGCAACAGAGAAACATTATTAACTTCCTTATGATTTCCCTTTCCTGATTATCTCCTTATGCTTCTCCAGAGTCCTACAGCTGAACATCAGATATTTTATTCAGCTCTATTCTTTTCATCATAAATGTTTGAAAATACTCTATTTCATTGAATGGACCACCTTTTCTCTGAAGGATTATACTAAGTTTTGATTGCTCTCTATAATATAATATTCTAAGCCCTCCAGCTCTTTAATGTAGAAGCTGCTAAATTTTGTGTTATTCATTACACTTGAATTGTTTTTTTCTGTATGCTTGCAGTATGTTCTTCTTGATGTGAGAGTTCTGAAATTTGGCTGATATTCCAGGAGTTTTCATGTTGACATATTTTTTCAGTATGTGATTGGTGGATTTCTTTCAATATCTGTTTTACCCTCTGCTTCTAGAATATCAGGACAGTTTTTTTTTTCTTATAATTTCTGGAAAGATGATGTCCAGGCATTTTTATCATGATGTTTTGATCCTCAAGGAGACCAATAATTTTTAAATTATCTCTCCTGGATCTGCTTTTCAAGTCTCCAATGAGATATTTCACTTTTTTCTATTTTTTTTTATGTTTTTGGTTTTGCTTTATTGGATTTTGATTTCTCATACAGTCATTAGCTTCCATTTTCTCAATTCTATTTTTAAGGAATTCTGTTCCTCAGTGAGCTTTTGTGACTCCTTTCCCAATTGGTCACTTTTGCTTTTTAACACATCCTACTCCTCATTAGCTTCTTGCATTTCCTTTTGCACCACTTTTAATTCTTTTCCTAACTTTTCCTCTATCTCTCTTACTTGGTTATCAATAGCCCTCTTGAGCTCTTCCATGGTCTAAATCTAGTTCCTTTTTTCCCCCTACAAGGCTTAGGATGTAGGAGCTTGGACTTTGTTATCATATTATGAATGTGTGTTTTGATTTTCTTTATCACCATAATAACTTTCAATGTTCAGAAACATTTTTGTTGTCTGCTCAATTTTCTAGGCTATTACTTGGTTTCAATTTTGTTAAAGTGGGCTCTGTTAACAGGGTGGAGGCTGCACTTCCTCAAGGTTCTGTGGTTTTCTGGAGATTCTTCAAGGAATATGACCACAAGCTCTCTTTTCTTCCCGGGTGCTCTCAGAAGTGTCCCTATCCAACTGCAGTTGTAATATATAATGTGCTAAATCAACAGAGTTTTGCTTTGCTGATGCTCAGGTCCTGGAGTTGTGCCAGGGTTGTGCTGGCTTGACCTGCACTAAGATTGTACAATGGATTCTCACTCTGTTGTCACAGATATTTCTGAATCGTTCTTGGTGTTCATGGGATGGGAGGTGCAGAAGCTTCTGGCACTGCTGGTGATTCAAAGCTCCTACCTCGCTGATGATGTGATGCAGCTGAGATTGGATCTGGGGCCCAGCTGAGTGAGAGTTGGAGTCAGGATCGGTGGGGCTACAGGCTGCACTGGGATTATGTGATACAATTCCCGCCCAGCTATTGTAGATCTTTCCTGCTGACATTCTAAATTCTTTTCACTTGGAAAATGTTTTAGTCCATCTTTTGGAATTTTCTGGTGTTCTAAAATTTGTTTGGAATCTTTATTTAAAAGAAAATTTGGGTAAGAGTTTCTATCTTTACTCTGCCATCTTGGCGCCACCTCCATAAAATACAATTTATTTTAAATAAGGAAATAGGAAATCAAGTTACAACACTTGCTAATAAAAAATCAAAATATGAAGTTTCAAGTTTGCAGCTAGTTTTGTGATGGTGTATATTTCATAAATGCGATCATTGCCTAACGCTTCTGGCCTCAATGATTAGTTAAACTTTTACAATAATTTCCCCAACATTTTTACATTTAAGGGTTCTGATAAAGGCCTCATTTCTAAAATATATAAAGTATTGACGTAAATTTATAAGAATTCAAGCCATTCTCCACTTGATAAATGGTCAAAGGATATGAACAGATAATTTTCAGATGAAGAAATTAAAAGAATTTCTCGTCATATGAAAGTGTTCTAAATCACTATTGATCAGAGAATGGAAATTAAGACACTATTAAGTATTAAGATACTATTACATACCTCTCAGATTGAATAAGATGACAGGAAAAGATAATGAATGTTGGAGGGGATATGGGAAAACTGGGACACTCATACATTGTTGGTGGAACTGTGAATGGATCCAACCATTCTGGAGAGCAATTTGGAACTATGCTCAAAAAGTTATCAAACTGTGCATATCTTTTGATCCAGCAGTATTTCTATTGGGCCTATATCCCAAAGAAATCTTAAAGGAGAGAAAGGGACCAAAATGTGCAAAAATGTTTGTGGCAGCCCTTTAATAGTGGCTAGAAATTGGAAACTGAGTGGATGCCCATCAGTTGGATAATGAATGAATAAGTATGATAAATGAATGTTATGGAATATAATTGTTCTATAAGAAACAAACAGGAGGAAGATTTCTGAGAAGCTTGGAGAGATATATCAGATGAACTGATGCTAAGTGAAATGAAAGAACTGGGAAATCATTGTACACAGCAATATCAATATTACAGGATGATCAATTGTGATGAATGTCTCTTTTCAACAATGAGATGACTGATTCCAGTTCCAATGATGTTTTGATGAAGAGAGCCATCTACATCCAGAGAGAGGACTGTGGGAACTGAATGTGGATCACAACATAACATTCTCACTCTTTTGATTGCTGTTCACTTACATTTTGTTTTCTTATTCATTTTCTTTCCTTTTTGATCTGATTTTTCTTGTGCAGCAAAAGAATTATATAAATATGTTTACACAAATAGGATTAACATATATTTTAACATGTATAACATATATTGGATTGCTTGCCATTTAGGGAAGAGAGTGAAGACTATGCCAGGGTAAATGTTGACAAATTATCCATGGATATGTTTTGAAGATAAAAAGTTTTAAAATCCAAAAAAGAAAAAAAAAAGGGGGGGGAGATTTTTCCCCTGGTAATCTCATTCATTCTTTTGGTTTAAATATCATATTCCTATAGATAACTTCCCAAATTGTATCTTTAGCCTCAACCACTCTCAAGAATTCCCATTTTTATTTCCATTTTTCTATATAACACTGATACATTTACTTTACTATCCTAATAACAATACAAATTGATCATATGCAATACTAAATTCAACAAATATTTCACCAAACTCTTACAACATTCCTATTTCCCAATCTCCAATACTCAAAACTAGAAGTCTTTTATTCTGTTCGCCTTACTTAAGGCTCTCTTTAATTCTAATATACATGAATGCAATGACTTTCCAATCAATATCTCAGGCTCTTTTTTCCCTCTCCTTCCAACCAATTTTAACATAAAATTACAACTTAATCATTGCTTTGAAACTCTAATAATATGCTTCTACTTCTCATAAGCTTTGCATGAGCTCCTAAGGCCTACAAAATAAATTCCAAATTGTTCAGCCTTATATTTAAAATGTTCTACCATTCTGTTTTAGTACTACTCAGATTTTCATTTTCTATCTTGGATCATGGTCTTCCAAATGTTTTTGTCCACATTACCAAAATCTAAAATGTTTTCTTCTATTCCTAATTGTTTCAAGTTTTAATCCTGTTTTTCCTTCAGGGCTCAACATAAATGAATTTTCTATAAATCATCCCATTATTTCTTCAATTTTTGCTAAGTCAAGGAGACAGGAAATAGCGCATATATGACAAATAAAAAGGGAGCCAGTTTGGCTAAGGCAGACAAATGAAGATGATTAATAGATGATAAGGCTGGAATATGCATTGGGGTGAAGTTCTAAAGGACATTAAATGGCAAATAATGGAAGTTCATCTATTATTAAGATAAACTAGAGCCTATGGTTAGAAATATGCTGTGATTGGACATTTGAGAAGAGAGTTATTTGGGGCAGAAAGATAGGAGCTTGTTGCAATAGCATAGGTGAGATGTGTTGAAAACCTGGACTAAGATTGTACCTATGTGAGCTGAGAGAAGGGAATTTATGCTAAAAATACTGTATCAGTAGAATCAATAAGATTTTCCAGTTGATTGGAAATTGAAGTGGGAAAGAGAAGAAAACCTGAAAATGATTCTGAAGTTGACAATTTGAATAACTATAAGGATAATGGTACTAGTGACAAAAATAAAGAATTTTCATAGTAAGATAAAATTTGAGGGAAAATAATAAATTCTATTTTAGATTTGTTGTACTTAAATTTGTGCTTCATCCTTTAGTATTCATAATATTTATTGTAATTGAATTTAAATATTTAAATATTCCCATATTTGTAAATTCTCCAGGTACAATGAAACTGAATCTCTTTCTTTTTTCTTTAAAAAAAAAATTTCTGCTTATACATGTATACTCAAGTATTTTTTTTAACACATTTCTTTATGAAATTTGGAAGAGAAAAATCAGAACAAAATGGAAAACCATGAGAGAAAAACATAAGAGAAAAAATGAACATACATGTGTTGATTTACATTCAATGGCCTTAGTTCTCTCTCTGGAAATAGGTGACATTTTTCATCCAAAGTTTATTGGAATTGCCTTGGATTACTAAACTGCTGAGAAAAAACAAATCTGCTGTAGTTGATCATCACACAGTCTTTCTATTACTGTGTACAATGTATCCCTGGTTCTGTTTGCTTCTGGGATCCAAACTTACCTCAAGTTCTGTTGTCCATATTAATTGTAGAGACTCTCTCCCCAGATCTGTAATATTCTTCCTGTGCATTTCAACCCATGGGGATGCTTCTCTCTTTTAAACTTTGCTCAAATAATAGTGGTTTATGAAGGGTACTATTTTTTTAACCTGGAACTAGAAAGACTTGGATTCACGTCCTGCTTCAGACACTTCTTAGCTATGTGACTTTCTGTGAATAGTCAGTCTTTCTGAGCCTCAATCTACATATGTAAAATGGAGAGAGAGTATTCAATAATCTTGAAGATTCCTTCCAGTCCAAAACACTTTATCCTTATGGCCTCATTCATAGTCTCTTGAAGAAGACAAAATTGATAGATGAAATCAGTTTGTACTTTCAATACTAAGACTACATCATACACAGTGTTGTATCATCTCTTATTCTTTTCTTAGACTCGGCCTTTCCCTCAAATTTGAAGTTAACTATTTATATATATATAATATAGCTTTATAATTAAAAAGAGACCAAGTCTGATCTCCTCATTATACAGATTAGGAAAATGAGATTAAAAAAAGAAATTAAGGAACTTATCACAACTTGTAAGTTTTTGAGGTAGGATTTGAAATTGGATCTTGACTCCAGATCTCAGAATTCTATGAATACTCGACCTAACTATACATCTTATTCCTGTTATGTTGTAAATTTTTTGCAGACAGAAAGTATATAATTGTATTTATCTTTGCTTCCACAGAGAATTGCACATAGTATTGAATACTTTTAATTAATTGAATTATTTATATCTCCATTTTAAAGTTAAACCTAATATATTTATTAACATTGTTATTTTTTTTTCTTTTTTATTTCTAGTCAGCTCTTATAAACCAATGTAGATGCTGCTTCCAGTGCTTCCTTGAAACTTTCTCTGATTCTCTCTAGTTGGTAATGATCTACCCTGATCCCTATTCTGGTACCTTACATAACACTATTTTGCTTTTATACCTTTTAAAATAATTTCCTTAATATTATTTTGTATCATAGTTATTTATGAATTAATAATATCCTGCTAGCATATAGTAATTTCTGTGAGGTCAGATAGCATGTCTTATTTAAACATATCTCTTGGAGGTCCTAATACAGTGGTGAACATACAGTAGACTTCATAAAAATGTTTATTGATATAACTTATGTCTTGTAATCACAGCTCACTGAGAACAGTTTAAATGTTAAATACTTTTCAATATTAACTTTTATGTCTTCTGTTAGCATTATGAAGAGAAATCATAGGAGCATCTAAATTTTGCCTTTTTTTATTTTTGCAAATATTTCCAGATCTACAGTCTCTATTCCAGTTAGCATTGCAAGCCAACATCAAGCACTTAAACATATGCCGAGCTTATAAAAAAAACTACAAAACAAATGATGGGACTTCCATCTCAGTCCAAATAGAAAGGAAATACTTGTACCACTTTCTAGTTAATGTCATTTTCTTTCTTCTTCCAAATGCTTTTCTTTAGCAAACCTTGTATATAAAGGGTTGAAACCCTGAATAGGTGTACTGGAATCAGACAGCTGAGCACTTAAGACTAATTACCTATTGGACAATACTCTTTTAGCATATGTTTTGAAAATGGCCCTTCCCACTATTCCATGCTGGCTCAATCTTTTCATGTATGCAGATAACCGTAGGAGGGATTAGAGAGTGGAATAAGACAAGCCAGTCTCACTTTGCAGGAGGACGAGGAGAAGGAAGGTTGGTGGAAAGCTTGTAATAGTTTTATACATCTCCTTCACTTCCCCCCCCTAAGGACCAAGGACTTTTGCTTATCCTGACTCTGGCTGACACTGAGGCCTCCAGGGAGCTATCCCGGACCTTACATTTTGGTGCCTAACATGAATCAAGGATCCTAATTTCAATGAAGAAGTCCCTGGTGACTATGAAATAGGGTGAGTATTTTAATAGACAAACAGGGAACTTACTTTGTTAAGGGCTAAACTAGTAACCTTTTCTAACTGAAATGGGGCAGACATTAGGAAAATATTCTCCCCCACCCTCAAAACCACCCCCACCCCCACCCCAAAGGAGCGCTGTAGAAAGCATACTTAGATTGTTCAAGAGACAAAGTTTGCTTTTAATTTGGGAGTAGATCACTGGACTCTTGGATATATTAGAATGCATGTCCCCTTGATTCTTCAAGGAAGAAGATATAGAGGCAGATAATTGGAAACTAGTAGGAGATCAACTATGTGAAAATTACAATAATAAAGGTCCTGATTCAGTGTCTAAGGAAACATTCTATATATACAACATAATACAATTGGCCTTAAAGAATCCTGCAAATTATAGAAAAAAGAAAAGTTTTAAGAACAGCCAGTGTGAGGAAAAAGAGGAAGACAAAGGACAGATTAATGGCAATATCACCAGAGGGCTTGAGGACTTAAGTGAACTGGAAGGGTATGGTGATTCTTTCTCTCACAGCCCAGCTTCAACTCCTACACCAGAGCAGGTCCTTGACATGCCCCCATCAACTTCACCTTCAGGGATGGAGGGAGGAGGAGTAGTGGGAGGAGCAGTGATATCACCAGCATCTTCCCCCAAGCAATCACCCCCTCCTATAACTAGATGGCAAAAAGTATTACTTAAAGCCACAGAAGAAGGGCAGACTACAGCTGATTTGAGAATAGAAATGTATCCTGTGATTCAACAGTTTAACTCTTCAGGTCAAGAAAATAGAAGGTACATTCCTTTTGATCTAGAAATCCTCAAAAACCTGAAAAAGGCTTGCATTCTTTATGGGGCTACATCATCTTATGTTAAGATGTTACTGCAGAATTTGGCTTATGAAGTCTTAATCCCTATTGACTGGAAATCTATAGCAAGGACATGCTTAGAACCTGAACAAAACTTGTGGCTTTCTGAATATAGTGAGCTCTGTAGGATACAAGCCCAACAAAATAGTCAAAGTGGAGTTAATGCTCCTTCATCAAGGAGACGGTGTGATAGAGTGGGTGAACCTCCTGGCACAACCAGAACAAAGCCTTACTCCTTACCCAGTGCTTGTGGCTAGAATTTTATTAAACGTCATTAAGCAAGTAGTACAATTATCTGGGATAAGACCTGACAAGATATACACCTTTTATACTAATGTACAAATTAATGTATGCTGTGAAGCCATCCCAGAGTGGCAAATTTTATTAGCCATGGATCTAAATTTTACACATGGGTCTCCATTAAAAATAACCAGACTATTACATAATTGGTGATGAATTCTTGAAGAAAAGATTTCTGAAGTTCCTCTTAAATGACCAACTATCTTTACAGATTTATCCAAACATAATATTTGTACTGTATACTCTTGTGACTTAACTATAAAGAGAGTCAGAACTCCTTTTCAGTCCACTCAATAGAATGAATTGTATGCAATCATTCTAGCTCTTATTTATTATTCAGTATATATAAATATAATACCTGATTTGGCCTATTCAGTAGATGTAGTACAAAGAATTGCCACAGACCAAATAAAATTTGTAGCTTCCAATATATACCAGGTCTTTAAGAAACTTCAAGAGCAAGTGAGAAAGCATTCAGGTACGATTTATATCTTGCATGTCCACTCTCATAGTGGACTTCCAGGTACTGTTTTTGATGGTAATTCAAAGGCAGATAGCTTTCTAACTATGTTGGCCACTACTCCTTTATTTCAGGAAGCCCGAGAATCTCATTCTAAATATGATCAGGCTGCTCGAGCTTTACATTTACAATTTGGAATAACAAGAGAGGAAGCTAGGAGCATAGTAAACTTGTACAGTTTTCCTTCCTTTCCACACTCCTATGTTCCCTCTAGGGAAGAAGCCCCATGGTTTGAGACCCAATGAAATTTGGCAAATGGATGTGACCCATTATAAATCTTTTGGTCATCTATCTTTCATCCATGTTGTGGTAGACACCTTTTCAGGATTCACATTTGCAATACCAGCAGCAAAAGAGATAGCCCGAGTGATCACTGAATTCCTTATATAAGCATTTGCATTTATGGGTGTGCCACAAGCCATAAAAACAGACAATGGTCCTGCATATACTTCTAAACATTTTGCACACTTTTTTGCACAGTATATGATTTTACACACTACTGGCATTCCCTTTAATCCTCAAAGACAGGCAATAGTAGAGAGGAGAAACAGAGACATTAAGATGCTCCTTCAAAAACAAAAGAAAGGGGGAGCCACAGGTAAGCCTAGAGAACTTCTCAGTCTAGCTCTTTATACTATTAACTTCTTGAATTTTGACAAAAATGCACTGGCTCTGGCAGACAGATTTTATAACCCACTGGAAGGGCAGTGTCCAGTGCGAGCAGCTCCACTATCTTTAGATAATTGCCATTCAACAATGAAGAAAACCAGCTACACCCAGTGGAAGAACTATGGGAAATGAATATGAACCACAACATAGCATTTACACTCCCTTTGTTTTTATCTGCTTGATTTTTGATTTCCTTCTCAGGTTATTTTTACCTTATGTCTAAGTCTGATTTTTCTTGTGCAGCAAAATAACTATATACATTTATTGTATTTAACATATACTTAAACATATTTAACATGTATTGGTCTACCTGCCATCTGGGGGAGGGGGTGGGAGAAAGGAGGGGAAAAATGGAACAAAAGGTTTTGCAATTATCAATGTTGAAAAATTATTTAACATATATGGGTCTAACTGCCATGTAGGGGAGGGGGGTAAAAATGAATAAGAAATCACAAAATACATCATCCTCTTCTGCTGAATTTCTAAAAGATAGATACTTTACAGGGTTCTGAGAGAAGGTAAACAGTGGAGGCACAATCACCCCAAGACCTAGTAGCTTTCACCTTAAAGGATCGAAGGGCATGGAATGTGATATTATGAAAGGCAAAGGAACTTGGATTACAGCCAAGAATAAACTATTCAGCTAAAATGAGCATTATCTTTCAGGAAAGAAGATAAACATTCAGTGATATAGATGAATTTCACCTATTTCTAATAAGAGAACGCAAACTAATGGAAAATCATTGATGCTATAGGAATACTGATATGAGTGCTTTTTATTTATTTTGTTTTCTAAATGAAACTATGGTATGTCTGAAGCCTTGTTCATCTAAGTGTTTATGGTTGCTGCCCTTTGTTCTCAGAGCATCAAATTGACATCACTATGTTGGAGTCAAAGATACATGGGTTTGATTTTGGCTAACCAGACCAACACCTTCTTGAAAGGTTCTACCATAGGTCTGTAACAAATAATCCATATGAACATTTAGAATTGATACATTTCTAAATTTGTGCATCTCATATTTCATTTGAGCTACAGTAACTCTTCTTTGCTTATAGAGCACAATGTCTTCTTTGTTTGAGACACTTCCAAAGTTCTCCAGAGACACTTTGAGAATATTCTTGGATTATTTCTTCTGACCATCATATGAACACATATCTTGTGTGAGTTCTGTATAAAATGATCTTCTAGGCTTATGTTTGGCATTTAAAAAACTTGACCAGGCCATCAGAGTTGTGCTCTCTCCAGTAGGGTTTGAATGCTTCACAAGCGCCAGAGAGAGCCTCAGTGTTTGGTAACTTTTGTTGTCAGATGATCTTCAGAATTTTTAAAGAAAATTTATATTAAGTGTATTCAGTTTCCTGACATGCCACTGGTTAACTGTCCAGGTTTTACAGTTTACACATTGAGCTCTCCACAGCAGTTCTATACTCCTTCAGTATTATGGAGTCTAATATCTGTTGTATCACTTTTCTTCACAGTCTCCTTAACCACTGACTAACTCTGGTAATACATGGACCAACTTCATCACCTATGTGTATATCACTGAAAAGTATAATACCAAATGATAAAAAATTTCCTCACTTTATATGATTTGGACATAAAGACTGATACCATAAACACATTAGAAAAGTAAGGGATAGTTTAACTACCAGATGTTTGGAGAGGGGAGGAATTCATGAGCAAAAAAGAACTAGAGAACATTATGAAATGCAACATGGACAACTTTGATTAGATTAAATTAAAAAGACTTGGCACAAACAAAATAAGAGAAACAAGTTTAAAAGGGAAGTAGAAAGCTACAGCCCGTGTTTCTGATAAATATCTCATTTCTAAAATATATAAAGCACACTGTCAAATTTATAAGAATATAAGTCATTTCCCAATTGATAAATCCTGATTACAGGATATGAATAATTTTCAGATGATGAAATTCAATCCATCTAAAGTCATATGAAAAAAGCTCTAAATCACTATTCATTAGAGAAATAAAAAATGAAAAACTCTGAGGTACTACCTCACACCTCTCAAATTGACTAAGATGACAAAAGATAATGATAAATGCTGGGGGAGATGTGGGAAAACTGACACAATAATGCATTGTTGATTGACATGTAAAATGATTCAACCATTCTGGAGAGAAATCTGGGAACTATGCCTAAAGAGCTATCAAACTGTGCACACTCTTTGACCCAGCAGTGACATTATTTAGTCTGTATCCCAAGGAAATCATAAAGGAGAGAAAAGGATTTACATGTGCAACAATGTTTGTAGTAACTCTTTTTGTGGTAGTAAAGAACTGGAAAATTAATAGATGCCCATAAATTGGGGAATGGTTGAAAAATTTGTGGTATATTAAGGTAGTAGAATATCTTATAAAAATAATGAACAAGATGATTTTAGAAATGCCTAGAAAGTTTTACATGAACTGATGCTGAGTAAAACAAGAAGAATCAGGAATACACTATACACAGTAATAGCAAGAATGTGCAGTGATCAACCATGAAACCACTTGATTCTTCTCAGTGGTTCAGTGATCCCAATAAAAATACCAATAAAATTTGGATAGAATATACCATCTGCATCAAGAAAAAAGAATTATGAAGACTGAAAGTAAATCAATGCATGCTATGTTCACTTCTTTTTTTTTTCTGTTTTTCTCTCTCTCACATATTTTACCTTTTTGTTCTGATTTTTCTTTCCCAACATGATTCATAAAACAATGTGCATTAAAAAATAAAATGAAATAAGGAAAAATAATGCCCTGGCTTGTTGTAGCTGATGTTTCCATGTATGAGTAGTATTGTAGTATCTGATGGAAAACCTGTTTCCTTGGTGTTAATTGTTAGACCAAAATTAGCACAAGCAGAAGAGTATTCCAAATTCTTTTAGCATCTCAGCTTTGGAGACTATTTATTAATGTGCTTATAAATTAACCTAGTGCTTACATTGGGGGAATGAAAAACACTAAATTTCTTATATTTCATTTAAGTCAGGAAAGGGTCAGAGAAATGAGAAGCCAGGGAATCCCAGCACTTAGAATTAGAAGTTTCTTACATGAGGATTATATAAGTTCATGTTAATGATACGTTTTTTTAAGTTTTTTAAAACCATAAAACACAATGATATTTCAGTTCCAATTTTAAGGAAAGTTGCCCTAATTTCTTTAAAGACATGATTATATATGTGATCATGACAAAATCATTTTTTCTGTCCTTTGTAAAGCAAAGGCTACATTATTATGTAATTTTGCCATGTGATCCATTGAGTGGTCAATTGAGCAGTTCTAAACTTCTTTCTCAGTTTATTTTTGGTCCAATGATATTGCTATTTTACTAGTTAACAGATGTATACATTTGCTGGATACTAATGTTACATCTATTGACAGAAAACAATTTACAAAACAAAACAAAAACTAAAATATAGCTACTAAATTCAATAAAATCATAATAAATTTTAAATACAGTATCTGATGGTTTGAATAAACTTATTTTTTTTTCAGTCATAGGGACTGGTAATAATAGCGATAAGTAGCATTTATTTGTCACTTTAAGATTTGGAAAGTGACTTGCATTCATTGTCTCATGTGATATTCATGATTGCCCAATGATATAGGGATTGCTATTATTGTTCCCATATATATTGGAAGAAACTGAGGTTGCAAGAGGTTAAATGACTTTTTATTCCAAATCCAAGCAATTATTATTTGGAGCAGGATTTAGAATTCCTTACTTCAAAATCCAAGACTATATCTACTATGCCAACCTATTGTCTAATAATGTACGAAAAAGTCATGGAACTAGCATGCTAAATTTATCTGTTATATTCCATGTAATGCTCTTCAAAGCATTAAAAAAGTAACCAAGCCCCCTCCTATTTGGATTTTTTAATTGCTTAATAATTTCAAAGTATCTACTTTTTTGAAATTTCTATGATTTTCCTACATGAAAATGATTGTAGTCAATGATGGCCTGCCATGCAAGGAAATCTAACTTGATGCTACTTTTGAAAGGACAATAAACAGACCTAATGATAAATGAATAAAGAAGAATTCTTAAGTGACCCATATGTTCCCTTGCAGATTTTTTTCTTCCTACTTTCAACTAACATAAATTGCCCCAACAATAAGACATTCACTGAACAGCTGGTACAAAAGTTAGGAATCCTGTGGTTTATCAAACTCAGATTTGGCAAGCAGCCCTAATGCAGTGGTAATAGAGGATTGTTGCAGTAAGCAAGATGGTGGTTACTGATGAATTTCTATGTTTGTCTGATTCTCTGGAGAGTCATTTCAGTCTGATCTGGAATAAACTGAGCTTTGTTTTTTTGGTAGCATTTAATCCTTGAAATGAGTATAGTTACTATGTGACTGACTTGCCAAAGAAACTCTCTTGTTTAGAGCTCTGGGATTCTCCCTTTGTACTTCAAAATCACATCTGGTAACAGATTGGAAGTCTTTCAACCCAAACGTTATTTTCCCTTTTGCTAAAAAAGAGGACCATTAACTACCTAATTCAAACTAATATTATCGCTTTTAACAGAATTAATGGGTTGCTATAATTGCCAATGCTGTTTACCTGCTTCTCACTGAAAATTTTTCAAAGGAACATGAATTAGCCATTGCCAGCTTTACAATTAGTAGGTGACAACTTTAATTTCAACTGCATGTTTAATCAACAGCAACAGATGGAACTATGTTCAGTGTTAAGTCATCCCCTTCATAACAACTAATGGCAGGTGTACTCTTTTTGCTCTTAGTGGTGAGATCTTTTGCATACCAAATGCTTTGTCACTGGCCATCTTAATGGCTTTAGAGTCAAATCATGTCTTCATAAGTATAGCACAGTCATGAAGTAAAAACCTGAAATAATTTGATTAGCCTATGAAATATGCATTACAATTCTCTGAGATCACTAGAAATGAAAGTTGGTATTATCTTCCTCAGATAGAAGACAAATAACTATTTGCAAGGTAAATTAGAGATTTGGCTTATGCTTGTTTTTACAAGCAAACAGTTTTGTTACTCTACATTTGAAGTCCAAATCATGAGTATTATTATCCATATTTGTACCTAGCAATGGTTTAATTCAAGAATCCATTAAAGTATAAAACAACACAAAAATCATATAATATAGTGATTTTTAAATATGTAGTTTTGTTGCTCTCCACATCCAGAAAAAGAAATATGGAGTCTGAATGCAGATTGAAGCATACTATTTTCACTTTTTTTTTCCCCTAGTGGTTTTTCCCTTTTGGTCTGCTTCTTCTTTCACATGACTCATGAGGAAATATGTATAATATGAGTGTACATGTACAACCTATATCAGATTGCTTGTCACCTTGGCAGGAAGACGGCAAGGAATGGAGTGAGAGTGGAAAAGAAAACAATTTGGAATTTAAAATTTTATAAAAGTGAATGTTGAAAACTACATTTATATGTAATTAGAAAAAATAAAATGCTATTAAGTAGAGAAAATTTAGCTTTTTTCAAAACATTTCATGACAAATTTTTAATAAAAATAATGAATGAGCTAACGTTCATTTTAGATAAAAAAAATCAATAAAAATCCAGATACGTCATAAATATTACCTTTTCAAATCCTAAGATTTGTAGGATCTCATTGTTACTTAATAGCTCTTTTGTGCATAGGCCTTGTTTATTTTGGTAATATTGTTAAAGATCACAAGAAAATGCTAAAAGTCATGGGAAATTCAAGTTATATATGGTTAGAGCAATAAAGAAATTTAAAGAAGATCTGGTAACATCTTCTCATTTGTTGCATGGGGGAAAAATCGAGGCCTAAAAGTATATATCTGAAGTATTTTTTAAATGATAGCTAGTTTATGAACATAGGTTTTCTGATCTCAGTTCCAATGTATGCTATACCACACTAAGCCAACTTTCCTTTACTTTGCTTAGTTCATTTGTTGCTGAATGGGTTTAGCAGGGTTAACATCTGATCTTCATTTCATCATTTCTAAACATGCAACACAATTCTTTATGGTTCTCAGAAAAGGGAACAAGAAATTGATGTGAACTGGTAGAACTATATTTCCATACAAAATCTTCACATTACCATGACTGGGCATGCTAATACAAATATCTCAGTAGGATACAGGAACACTCAGATGTGCTGATGAATGTTACGTTTTAATGAGTATGTAACCATATATATACACAAGTATTTTAATTAATTAATAAGCATCCAGAAATTATGGGTTATTATAGCATGCACAAAGACTTCCTTAATAGAATGAATGGCACATGATGATAAGTTAGTTTTGCTGTTGACTTTTCTGTTTTTTTCTCCCAACATATTTCTATTTTATTAAATATTTCTGAATTGCATTTAAATATGTTTCAGTTTATTTTTTTTTTATTTAGGATTTTATCTCTCTTTTATCCTATACTTTTATCCCTCTTCTAACCTCATCTTGAGAAAGCCAACAAATTGATATGAAATGTACATGTTATATAAGAGTCATGCAAAACATTTCCATATTAGCCAAATTACAAAAGAAAACATTCTCCTCCTCACTTCACCCCCTTGGAAGGACCTGGGGGCCAGGGTTAGGAAACAATAACAAAAAAATTTTATAGTATGCTTCAATATGTAGTCAAAATCTATTAGATGTTTTTTTCTGGAGGTAAAGACTATTTTTCATCAAAAAACTTTCTGAATTGTTTTGGATCATTATATTGCTGAGAAGGGTTAATCATTTGCAATTTTTCATCACATAATATTGTTGTTACTGTTTTCCTTAAGTACATTCACTTCACTTTTCTTCAGTTCATCTAAGTCTTCCCAGACTGTTCTAACATCCTACTCCTTATTTCTTAGAGCACAGTAGTATTCTATTACAAATAAATACAATTTATTTTATCATTTTCCAATTGATAGGCATCCCTTTCAGTTTAAAATTTTTGACGTCACAAAATGGTATTAAAAAATATGTATCATTTTTATTTTTCTTTGATCTCTTTGGAATACAGCCATACTAGTTATATTGCTGGGTCAAAGGATATGCATAGTACTATAACTTTTTGAGTGTAGTTAAACATTATTCTCCAGAATAGTTTCACTTCACAATTCCATGAACAGTGCATTATTGCACCAAAACCACATTCTACTCAATATTCTTCACTTTCTTAACTGCATTCTCAAAGTTGTGAAGTAGTATTTCAGAGATGTTTGAATTTGCTTTTCTCTAATCAATAATGATTTGGAACATTTTTTTCATATGTCTATAGACAGCATTTATTTCTTCATCTGAAAACTTCCTGGTGATATTCTTTCACCATTTATCAATTGTGGAATGACTTCTCTTCTTATAAATTTGATATAATACTCTATATATTTGAGAAAACAGGCCTTTAACAGAGAAACTTGCTGAAAATTTTTTTCTTACTTTACTGTTTTCCTTCTAATGCTGGATACACTGATTTTGTTTTTGCAAAATCCTTTTGATTCCATGTCATCAAAACTATTTTATATCTTATAAGCTGTTGTTTTGTTATAAATTTTCCCTTTCCAGTTTGGAAACTTTTTTTTTGTTGTTGAATAATGAATTTTTCTTCTGAAAATTTGGATCATTGGGTTTATCAAATACTAGATTACTATAATCTCTTACTACTATATACTATGTATCCAATCAATTCTATTAATCCACTAAAATACTCTGGTGCTAGATTTTTTTTTTTTTTTGATGATTAACACTTTCTAATAGAAAAGACAGAAAATGGTATAATGGATAGAGTGTCAAGCCTGGAGTCAAGAGGACTCAAATTCCTGAGTTCAAATATGGCAACAGACATTTAATACCCTAAGCAAATCACTTAATTCTATTTTTCTTAATTACTTTATCTGTAAAATGAGCTTGTAAAGGAAATGACAATGTACTCCAGCATATTGGCCAGAATAACCCCAAATGGAATCAAGGAATGTCAGACAAGACTGTAAAGCTACTGAACAACAACAAAACATTGAAAAAAAGTTAGAGATCTGGCAATGCAAACTCACCTTCCTTCACAATTCTTGATTGATTCCCTTAAAATTCTTCACCTTTTATACTCCCAAATGAATTTTGTTATTATTTTTCTATCTCTATTTTTTTTTAGTAATTTGATAGGCATGGCACTGAAAAGTAAATTAATTTAGTTAGAATTATAATTTTTATTAGATTTTTTCAATTTTACTTATGTATTCATTTATTTTAATACATATTGCTGTATGAATCATGATGAAAGAGAAAAATCAGGGTAAAAGAGGGAAAAAAAACATAGGATAGACAAAAAAACAACAAAAAAGTGAACATAACATGTGGAGATTTACATTCAGTCTCCTTAGCTGTTTTTCTAAATGTAAATGGCATTTTCTGTCTAGTCTATTGGGATTATTTTGAATTACTGAACTCCTGAGAAGATCAAGTTTCTGATGGCTGATTACAGAACAATCTTGTTGTTATTATATACAATGTATTCCTGGTTCTGCTTATTTTGCTCAGGATTAGTTTGTGTAAATCTTACCTTTCTAAATCAGCTTGTTCATCATTTTTGGTAGAACAATAATATTCCATTAATTTCATATACCGTAATTTGTTCAGCCATTCCCCAATTGATGAGCATCTCCTCAAATTTCTGATTCTTTGCTACCACAAACAGAGCTGTTATAAACATTTTTACATATGTGTGTTCTTTTCCCTCTTTAATGATTTCCTTGCTAAACAGAATCAATAATGTCTCACTTCTGGGACAAAGGTTATGCATGGTTTTTGTGTGTGTTTTTGGTTTTTTTATTCATAATTATTTCCTTTTTATTAAAGCTTTTTACTTTAAAAATATATTCATGGATAATTTTCTACATTCACTCTTGCAAAACCTTGTGTTTCAGGTTTTTTTCCCTTCTTTCACCTCACTAGCTCTCCTAGTTGACAAGTAACCCAATATATGTTAAACATGTACTATTCTTTTATACATATATCCACAGTTATCATGAAAAATCAGATCAAAAAAGAAAGAAATGTGAAAGAAAACACAATGCAAATAAACAACAACAAAATTATGCTGTGAACCACACAGATACACAGTTCTCTCTCAGTGCAGATAGCTCTCTTTATCACAAGACCATTGGAACTGTACTGTATCACTTTGCTTTTGGAAAGAGCCATGTCTATCACAATTAATCATCATATAATCTTGTTGTTGCTGTGTACAATGTCCCCCTGATTCAACTCACTTCACTCAAGATCAGTTATTTAAGTTTCTCCAGTTCTCTTTAAAATTATTCTGCTGATCATTTTTCTATAGAACACTAATATCCCATAACATTCTTATATCACAAGTTATTTAGTCATTCTCCAACTGATGAGGATCCACTCAGTTTCCAGTTTCTTGACACTATAAAAAGGGTTACCACAAGCATTTTTGCACATGTGGGTCCGTTTCTCACCTTCATGATCTCATTGGGATACAAGTCTACTATAAACACTGCTGGATCAAAGGGTACACACAGCTTGATAGGCCTTTGGATATAGTTCCAAATTGATCTTAAGAATGGTTGAATCACTTCACAATTCCACCAGTGATATATTAATGTCCCAGTTTTCCAACACCCCCTCCAATATTCATCATTATTTTTTCCTGTCATATTAGCCCATTTGAGGGGTGTGTAGTGGCACCTCAATGTAAAGGGCTGAAACTCTTGAGTCATTGCTGAGGTCGGTTCAAGCACTTAGGGCTAATTACTGATTGGACAATACTCTATGGGCATATGCTTGGAAAATGGTCCTTCCCACTATCCTGTGATGGCTCAATGATTGGTGTATACAGAGGATTGTAGGAAAGACTAGAGGGTGAAGTAAGACTAGCCAGAATCACTTTGGCTTTAGAAGAGGGAGAAGCAGTTGCTGAGATTCTGCTTTCATCCTGTTCAATCCTGTATCTAAAGACCAAAAATAAAGACTAAGGATTTTTGCTTATCCTGACTTTGGCTTATTCTGGAGTATCCTGGGTGCTAGTGTGGTCATCATATTTGGCACCTGAGCATGGGGCCTGAGGACCCTAACTTCATTGAAGAAGTCTCCAGTGACTAGGAAATAGGGTGAGTATTTAAATAGATAAACAGGGAACTTACTTTCTTAAGGGCTAAACTAGTAACCTTTTCTAGCTGAAATGGGGCAGATACTGGAAAAAGCTTCTCCCCCAGACCCAGACCCAGCCCCAACCCCACACTTACCTCCACCCCAAGCAGGTGCTATATAAAGCATACTTAAGCTGATCAAGGGACAAGGCTTAATTGTAACTTGGTTGCAGATTGCTAGACTGTTGGGTACTTTAGAATACATGTCCCCTTGGTTCTTAAAGGAAGAGGAGATAGGGCTAGATAATTGGAAGCTGGTAGGAGAGCAATTATGCAAATACTACAATGATAAAGGTCCTCATTCAATTTCCAAGGAGACATTCAATACATACAACATAATACAATTGGCCTAAAAGAATCCTGAAAGTTATAGAAAAAAAGAAAAAAAAATTTAAGAATGGCCAGATGAGGAAGTGTGAGGAAAATTAGGACAAAGGAGGGATTAAAAGCCATATCACCAGAGGGCATGAGGAGTTAAGTGAGGACGAAGGGCATGGTGAAGGGTGTGGTGATTCTAGCTCTCACAAATCAGCTTCAACCCCACCTAAACTGGAACTGGTTCTTGATATGCTCCTATCAACTTCACCTTCTAGGATGGAGGGGGGAGGAGTAGTGGGAGAGGCAGTGACACCACCAGCACCGCCCCCCTCTCCCCAATCACCCCCTCCCATGACTAGATTGCAAAAGGCAGTACTTAAAGCTATAGAAGAAGGCCAGAATTTAAGTGATTTGCAACTGGAAATGTATCCAGTGATTCAACAGTTTGACTCTTCAGGTCAAGAAAGTAGAAGATACGCTCCTTTTGATAATGAAATCCTCAAAGACCTGAAAAAGGCTTGCACTCTTTATGGGGCTACATCAGTTTATGTTAAGATGTTATTACAGAATTTGGCTTATGAAGTCTCAACCCCTAGGGACTGAAAATCTATAGCAAGGACATGCTTAGAACCTGGACAAAACTTGTGGCTTTCTGAATATAGTGAGCTCTGTAGGATATAAGCCCAACAAAACAGTCATAGTGGAGTTAATCCTCCAATAACCTGTGGTCAACTAACAGGTATAGGTTCTTATGCACACATTTCAGTACAGATTAATTACCCCTTAGCAGTATATGGGCAAATTGCTGCTACTGCTATCAAAGCATGGACTTTGCTCCCCCCAAAAAAACAATAAAGGTGAAGCCTTCACAAAAATAACACAAGGGCCAAATGAACCCTTTGCTGATTTTGTGGGATGTCTGCAGACTGCTGTCGTATGAACTAATGGTGAAAATGCAGTAACAGACATTATGATAAGGCAATGTGCTAAAGAAAATGCTAATGAGGGTTGTAGAAGAATTATATTAGGATGCTCCTTTAGAGGAAATCATAAGATGCTGTGCCACAGTGGGCACAAATACTTTTTATAGCCAGGATATGATGCAGACTTCCCCGAATCCAAACATGGGGAGATGGGGTCCCTTTTGGCAAAGGACTTCCAGAGAGACTCATCAATGCTTTTCAATGTGGTAAAGTGGGGCATCTGAAAGCTCAATGTTGGCATAGAGACAGAATGAGAAAACAGAGTGAGACAACAAGACCCAAAACCTCATGTTCAAAATGCAACAGAGGCTTCCATTGGGCATCAGAATGTAGACTGATTCAGGCAAATGGGATGAGGGGGCTAGCCCCAGAGCCCAAGACAAAAAATACTTGGGGCATGATGGCAGCTGATGGTACACCCAGAGAGTGCCTAGTAGTGCAGTCGTCAGACATGACCAATCAGCCAGGAAGCCATATGATGGGAGAAGGGGATTATACAATTAGCCAGAAAGCAATCTGATGGGAGAAAGGGATTACAATTGGGGAGAATAGAGTTGTATGCAGCTGGGACAACTGAGATACCCCTGGAGAAGTGGAATCTTTTCCTCTCCAGCCTACGGATCCCTTGCCTCTAGGCACAGTAGGCTTGACCATTTTACCTCCTAAGAATATGTACAAAACCGAGTCCATCCATATACTGATGTAGGAAACTGGGAAATGTGTAGATAATATCCCAGTCATTAATCCAAGCAGACAATGTGTGACTTATCAACCAGGAGAATTAGTAGCATCAGGTTTACTAATACAGAGTCCTAATAAGCAATCTGGTGATAGTCGCCCAGTACTGACTCCAAGCAACAAAATCCAAGAATATACTAGATAGCAGCTGTGACAGCTAACCGACCTATGCTCACTATCTATATAAATGGCCTACCATTAGAAATATTGGTAGACACAGGTGCAGATCATACAATCATTAGAGGTGCCAACTGGCCCATCACTGGCCAAAGATTAAGGCAAACACCTATATGTCTGGCGTAGGGGGATCAATAGCAGTTGAAGTTAGTGCTAACCCTTTGAGATAGACATTTGAAGGTGAAACAGTTTTTTATTCCTTTTATAGTTGAAAACATCCCCATCAATCTGTGGGGAAGAGATTTTACAACAATTAGAATTAAAAATGAGTACTTCAGTTTTTTACGCAGGGCTGCTGTTGAAGTCCTACCAACACTTTCACCTGTTCTATCCAATGGAAAACTGATACACCAGTGTGGATAGAACAGTGGTCCTTAAGTAGCAATAATTTCAGTGCTTATTAGATATAGTACAGGAGCAATTTGACCAAGGACAGTTACAACCTTCTCTAAGTCCTTGGAATTCCCCAGTATTTGTTGTAAGAAAGAAATCTGGAAAATGGAGCATGTGGACTGATTTAAGAAAGGTAAATGAATATGTGGAAACTATGGGAACTCTTCAGTCTGGGCTTCCATCTCTACTCAATTACCTAGAGAATGAACTCTTTGGGTTATAGTCATTAAGGATTGTTTCTATTCTATCCCTCTAGATAAGGAGGATATGAAAAGATTTGCCTTTTCAGTGCCTAGCATTAACTTATCTGAGTCTTATAAAAGATATGAATGGACAGTTTTGCCACAGGGAATGAAAAACAGCCCTACTATGTGTCAAATGCATGTTGCTACTGCTCTTACTCCAGTAAGAAAAGCATTTCCAAAAGTTCTTATTATATTATATGGATGATATATTGGGATGTGCATCTGAGGAACAAATGTTAGACGCATGTCTACAAAAAACCATAGAAACACTAAGATACCACAAATTGTACATAGCTCCAGAAAAAATTCAAAGGCATGCTCCTTTTCAATATTTAGGACACGAAGTATATCCTAAGCTGCTTACAGTACAAAGCTAAACACCTTAAATGACTTTCAGAAATTGATAGGAGATATCCAATGGATGTGTTTAGTATTAGGCTTGACTACCTATCAATTGCAACCTCTACATGACATTTTAAGAGGAGACAGTACTTTAAACTCACCACGCCAGCTTACAAAAGAAGTTCAAGAGGCTTTGAGCAAAGTTGAACTAGCTTTATCCAATGTAGTTGAAAGAGCCACTCAAAAACCCTTGGAAAATCAGTTTTTGCTACACAAGAGACACCCACAGCAGTCCTTCATCAAGGAGACAGTGTGATAGAGTAGGTAAACCTCCCAGCACAACCAGAACATAGCCTCACTCCTTATCCAGTGGTTGTGGCTAGAATTTTATTAAAGGCCATTAAGCAAGGAGTACAATTATCTGGGACAAGACCTGACAAGATATCCACCTTTTATACTAATATACAGATAACAAATAATAAATATTACTATCTCCATTTCCTTTCCCCTTTCCCCAGCTATTTCTTTATAGGGTGAAACACAATTCTACATTAAACCAAATATGTCTGATATTATCTCTTTGAGACAAATTCAGTGAGATTAAGGTTCAAACAATGCTCATCTCCCACCCTTACTTCCCTCAAATATAATAGTTCTTTTTTGCCTCTTCAAGGGATGTAATTTAGACCATTTTTCTTCCCCTTTCCTCTTCTTCCAGTATAATCCTTTTTCCACACCTGGTTTCTTTGTTATATCATCATATTAAACACAACTTAGATCTACACTCTAAATATACCCCTAAAAATGATAAACTTCTCAAGAGTTATACATATCATCCTCCTATATTGTAATGTAAAAAAAAAAATCTTAAAAAAATAAGCTTTTTCTTCTCTTTATACTTTCTTATACTTCTCTTCAGTTCTGTTTTTGAAGATCAAATCTTTTATTCTTCTCTGGTCTTTTCATTAAAAAAATGGTTGAAAATCTCTATTTTATTGAATGTCCATCAGTTCCCCTGAAATATAATACTTGATTTTGCTAGGTAGTTGCTTCTTAGCTACAGTCCAAGCTCCTTTGCCTTTCAGGATATCATATTACAGGGACTTTGATCCTTTAACATGCAAGTGGCTAGGTCCTGGGTAATGCTGATTATGACTCCTCAATATCTGATTTTTTTTCTTTCTTCTTGCTTTCAGTACTTTCTTCCTGATCTGATAATTCTGGAATGTAGCTACAGTATTCCTTGGGTTTTTTATTTTAGGTCTCTATCAGGAGACAACTGGTGGATTTATTCACTGTCTTTTTATGCTCTGGCTCTAGGATATTGGAGTGGTTTTCCTTGATGATATCTTGAAAGATGTTATTCAGGATCTTTTTTAAAATTATGGTTTTCAAATATTCCAATAATTCACTAATTGTCTTTTCTTTATCCATTTGCCATATCATTTCTTTTTTCAATAAGACATCTTATATTTTCTTCAATTTTTTTTTCATTTTTTTGGTTTTGTTTGACTGCTACTTGAAGTTTCATTGAGGCATTCACTTCCATTTGTCCAATTATAATTTTTAATGATTTATTTTCTTTAATTACCTTTGTTAACCTCCTTTTGCATTTAATCAATTGAACTTTTGAAGGCATTGCTTTGTTCATTGGATTTTATTTTCCATTTCACCAATTCTATTTTATCACATCTATTTTTAAGATGTGGTTTTTTTTTGTTTGTTTGTTTGATTTTTAGTATATATTTGTTCCCCATTTCACCACATTGTTTTTAAGGACTTGTTTTTTTTTTTTTTTTTTTGTTCAGGAAATTTCTGTATTTCCTTTTTTAAACTTTCCTTCAAAGCTCTTGTTTCCTTTTCCCATTTTTCTTCTTACTCTCTTTTAAGATTTTTAATGAGAGTCTTTTTAGTTGGAGACCAATTTATAGTCTTGAGGATTCATCTAGAGGCATCTTCCCTTTAATATTTTCAGGATTTTGAGGTCTGTTCTTCACTGTAGATCTGTAATAGTTATCTATGTTCAGAGCTCTTTATGATTGCTTTGGCTCATTTTTAAAGGTTGAGGTCAGTTTCTTGGGCACAGGAGAGATTCTCCCAAGCTTCCTCTACAGGGTGACAGGGGTTTTACCCTGTCGTAGTGTCAGGCTCTAGGCTTCATCCCCACAATGGATGGATCTGGCCAAGTTCTGCATGTTATGAATGTTATGCTGGGGTATCATTTGCCTTCTGTGGTTGGGTTATAGGTGTCACAGCTAGTCTGCTGATCCTCTGGCTTCTGAACCAGCACAGAGTATCCAAGGCTGCTGCATTTTGGCTAAGAGCCTTCCACTAGATTCCCTGAATGGTGGCCTCTCAGTTCTGGGTCTCCTCGTGATGCTCCTGTCTTTGTACTGTCCTCCCCTTTCCACCCGCATTCCTCTGCTTGATTGAGAAAGACATTTTCTGAAGTCCTTCCAAGATATCTTCTGCTGGATATTTGTTACACTCCAAATATTTGTGGGTTCTGTCACTTCAAAATAAGCTCAAAGTTTTGTTCTAGTGTTGATTCTGTGGAAAGCCAGGAAAAGCACCAGCAAATTTCTGTTAACTTTCTGCCAAATTGGCTCCATACCCTTCCATTTTTTTTTAAAGAGAAAGATAATGACACTTTTGGATAATCATGAAAAGCTGGAGTAGGTTCTATTATTAGTAAGATCATAAAAACCAGGAAAGTATTCTTAAAAGGTCCCTGTACTTGCTGATATGATACTAGGGATCCAATATTAAAAACACAAATCCAATGATTCAATGGTTATTTTTAGTGTGTATACATGGGTCATTTGTAGTTTTTATGAAACATGTAATTATATTTTATATAAACTAACAAATGTTAGCCTGCCAAGTACAGGATGGCATCACTTACATTAATGTCATTTTATATCACTGCACACTTTACTCTGTGCTAATAAGTGACAAGCTCATTGATATTTGCTTCCCAGGCTGGTTTAGAAAAAGAAGGAAAAAGAAAAAAGAAAAAGAAAACACACAGAAGGAGATGGTTGTATCAATCAGAAAATAAGGTTTTTTATGTTGCTAGACTTAAGGCTTAGTACTGGGGTGGAGGTGAGGAAGAGTCATAAAATAGATCCTTAATAAATATTTTTGGTTAGTTTATTGATATATACTCATCTCATGGGTTAATTCAGACTAACTCCTTGTACTCTCTACCTTCAAGATTGGAATTGAGTTGAAATTTTAAATATAATCCTTAATAAATATTTTTATTAGTTTATTGATATATACTCACCTCATGATTGGAATTGAGTTGAAATTTTAAATATAATGAAAGAAAAATGAAACAAAGTAATTTACTGTATTAAAAAATCATGTCAAGTTAAAAATATTTAATTTACAAAACCAGGAAGGCAAACAACTGTGTAAAATTTTAGAGATAGAGTTCTTATTCTCAAACAATTATTTGACTGTGTTTTTGAAGATTCCAATAGTTATATCTGAATATAAATGTATTAATATTGGTCCTATCTATAGTGTTTTTTCATTCCTTAATGTTTTTTTCTTATAATGTATCTTTTAATCTTTAATCAATCATTTGAATTTAATTAGTTCCTTTGATCACATTACTTTTAATTCAATTATTTACTATTGATCCATATCATCCATAAAGCAAAGAAAAGAATCTTTCAGACAAGAGCTTCAGAAAACAACTACCCTTCGCTTTAAAAGGAAACACTATTTTGGAGAAACTTTAGGGGTTCTAAGTCTGAAGACATTTTATAAATACCCCCTCCAGGTTTTGAATCAAGTCTATAGATTGCTTGTAGAAAATGAAAATAATACAGATGCATTTAAGGAAATAAGAATGATTTATAAGAATCAGGGACAAAATTACTTATGAATAGCCTTCCATAATTGTATACAGTATAAAATAAAACCAGAGCTAACCACTGGTTATAAGGAAAAGGCTTCCTTTATTCTTTTGAAGAAAGAAAAATAGAAACATAAGCTTTGAGCCTTTTCACTAGGAAACCCAAATCTCAGTGAGCTGTAGCCCTGAAATAAAGGGTAACAGCAACAATTAGGTGAGTTTGATTCATAGTAGAAGTTCATGAACAGTACATGGATATTGCAGGTGCTTGTCTTTGCTCAGGGACTATCTGGGATGGTATGAAACAATTCTAGGATTTTCCTGGGTCTGGATTCATACAGAAGGTGAAAATAAAGGATTGTTGTCATGCCAGTCTCAGGGCATGCCTACAGTACCTTAGCTCTGGAAAATGGCATGTTTTCAATAGTAAAAAGAGAGGAGTAATCTTAGCATGAGGACACCAACACAATTTCAACAGCTTTTGAGGAATTTTGTCTGAATGGAGAGCAACAATTGTCCCATACCTTATAGTTTCAAAATACTTGGGGTAAATTGAGACTAAAAGAGTAAGCTAAAAGGTACAGAATCAGCATGTGTCAGAGCAAAACCTTGACCCCATATCTTTTTCACTGTACTTTCTCTTTTCTTACATCATACTCTCTTCTGAAAGTTACCAAAAATATCTGGTTCAAAAATAGCTAATTATATATGCTGCAATACAAACTTTTGTCATCCTTTTAGCTAGAACTGAACCACAAAGTACCATCTTCATAAGTGAATGAGGCTGTGAGCACAAGGTCTGGTATGGCTGAGAGCAGCATCTGTGATTACAGTTGGGTCATTTGTATTGCTTGCTCTTGACTTTTCCTTCTCTCATACTTGCTGTTTTATCACGAAAAGTCTGCACTGAATCTCTGTCCTAGATTCTTGCTCTGTCAAAAGATGGAATACAAGATCCTAGTAATTAATTGTGTTATAATCCACCAACCCCAACCTTAATTTTGGGCAGAGGTATCAAAGACTGCTGGTGATCTAAGGAACAACCAAAAATCAACTTAATCCTTTACACTTTTCCCCTTCTTTCTCTTTGTGCTAGAAAAGAGGTAGTTCGTGTTTCTTTCTACCAGTTCATGACTCATTGGCTCAAGGAAAGGTGTCAATAATTTTGCATCTTATATTCTTGCAACTGTTGTCAAAGTTTTGGTACTCATTTTATAAATGTAATTTTAGATATGTTTGTATGTTTGTGAGTAAATTAGTAGTTCAATTTATTGCCCATTTGCTTGGTAGTTTAAACTACTTAAGTGTTTTTGGTCCTGAGTAAAAATTTGACTACATTATCATATGTTGATAGACCCCCCACACACACACATTAAATGTCTCTCTCCAGAAAAAAAAAGAGATAGATATGTATATGTATATGTATATGTATTTGTATATATGCATAGTGTGTATGTATGTTACATGCTTTAAGTTTGCAGAGGCACTATGTCCAAGATCTAAAAATAAAGCTGAATATAGTGACTCCCAACAGATTTGAGTGTTCAGTAGTCACAATAGACAGTGAAAGTTAGGCTTTTTTTTTTCTTATAGTAAGCTCCTTAACAAAGACTTAATCAAATTTATTGGCACAAATGTCTAATTGTTTGGTCATGTAGCACTGTATCACAGAAAGACAACATTGATCCAATTGATTCAATCACATATAAAAAAAAGTGGTTGTAACTCTTCTACCACTGAAAATAAAGACAGCCTTATTCTTAACAAATCCTATAAACTGTGCCCTAAGGGTTATCAAACTGTGCATGTTCTTTGATCCAGCAGTGTCTCTTCTGGGTCTGTATTCCAAAGAGATCATAAAAAGAACCCACATGTGCAAAAGTGTTTGTAGCAGCCCTTTTTTAATGGCAAGGAACTGGAAACTGAGTGTGTGCCCATCAATTGGGGAATGGCTGAATAAGTCCGTCAAAAGCCTAAGAACTTAAGATACAAAAAGACTTGGACTTAGAACTTTATAAGACTGCTATATTGAATTAAGGTGTGAATTTACTTCTCCCTCCACTCCCCAGAAATTGATGTGGCATAGGGAGAATTATGTTCCCAGCTAGGAGTGTGTGGGTGAATGGTTTTATATTTGTACTTTCTATGTTTTTGAAATAAACACTCCTTTGTAAAAGCCAATTGGGGAATGTAATTTTTAGCCATTGGTCCAAGCTTTTACTGATTGTGTTTTTTGGTTTGAATGTTTGTTTGGGTTTTTTGGTGGGGGAACAGAACTATATTCTAGTTCAGTTAAAGTAAATAACAATTCATAGATCACAGAATTTTGAAATTGGAAGGGACTTTAGATAGAGACACAACTCTGTGAATATCTGGATTTTCTAGGGTCCTATATTTCTTAATATGCATTTTAAGTTTTGTCACATATGTTTTTTCTCTAATTCTTTTTTTTGGGGGGGTTAAAAATCCAGCAATTACTACTTCAGTGCCTACTGCCTGAGTGTCAGATGTACTAAATTCCATCCTTCTATAGGATTTAGGAGCAGCAATATTCAATCTAGAATTTTAGCTGGAAAGCCATCATGGCTGGAGTTCCAAGACCTGGGATTCCATGACTGTAGGCATAGAATTGAAAAAGAACAAATGAAACCAAGTTATATCTCACATTCTTTTTTTGGGGGGTCACAAGACCTAAATATGGGAGAAGATAGCCCTTCTGCACAACTGGATTACTACAAGTAACTGACCCTTTTGTGAATGAACAGGAACTTTCCTACCTTGACATCACAACTAGAGAGAATGTTACTTTTTGATCATTTACAGATACAAAAGGTGGCTATCACTCAAACGATGAGGAAATTAAAAATATCATGTCCCAGAAGCAAGTCCCTGCCATATCCCACATGGGTTACAATATTACAAATAACATGAATGTGTATGAAGCCCTATTACAAAATCAAGCCTAACAGGATCATAGGTAAAATCACTGATCATCTAAGGAATAAATGGTGACATATCTTTTTTCTGACAAGAAAGACCTCAAAAAAGTAACTACACTTAGTATTTTAATGTTTTGCTTCTTCCTACCTCTGCCCCTTGTTCATTATTATCATGTAACTATATTACTTTGCTGAAGGCTTACTGCAGAATATAAACATCTACTTTATATACATGAAGTCTCTTGTAGCATAACAGTCACTCATGAGGAAATTGTATTCAATAAAATAGACACTCTCAAATTCTAAACTTTCAGAGAGCTGTAGTTTGATAGATCATGTAAAATGAGAAGAGTACCCAAAGTTGTAGTGAAACACTTTTTTAATTTATGGGTTATTTTGTTGATATAAAAATATGTAGTTGTGTAAATTTTAAAGACATAAATGCAAATAAGCTCTACCTAAGTGCACATCTTCATGTTTATCTTAAATGCAGCTGAGATTGTATAACAATAACATTTAAACAGAACTTGAATGAAGTTGACTGGTTTGCATTTGCATGAAAGCAGTAAAAGTAATGAAATTTGGAGATAAGGGTTTTATACAAATATATTTGATAATGATGAACTGTGTACTTGCTGAACTGTAATCCAAATCAGAACAAAATTACATTAAATTTTTGATGATTATATGCTTTTGTTTTTGTTTCTCCTTAAACAGGATTGAAAAGAAGAACAGTGATGACCTTGAAAAAATGAAATCATAAGTTCAAATCCAGGGTCTGTTTCAATTTCCCTGGGATCTTAAGATATTGCTCCTTTCTAGTTATTCTCTTACATAATTGTCTTTCAGAGACTAAAGCATAAGCCCTGAATGATATCAAGTTAGTAAGGTTTTCCTTTTTATGAGTGAATTTTATTTGTTTATTTATTTATTTTGAAATAACCAACTAGCATTTATAGCTGTCTATCAAATCAGTTAGATGATTAAATTGAAAGAACCTGTTTTGATTTTGAATTTATTTTATTTTTTCTTTTTACTTTTTTATTTATTTTTAAAACACATTAGTTAATGATACATGTTGGAAGGGGGAAAAATTGAGCAAATGAGAAAAATGACAGATTTTTTTTAAAAAGAAGAAGTGAAGATAGCATGTCTTGCTCTTTATTCAGTCTCCTTAGATCTGTTTCGGGATGCAGATGGAATTTTCTGTCCAAAGTCTATTGGGATTGCTTCGGATCACTGAACCACTGAGAAGAACTAAGCCTCTCACAGTTGATCATGGTACATTCTTGTTGTTATTATGTAAAATGTTTTGTTCAGCATCAATTGATGTAAATCTTTCCTGGCCTTTCTATAATTAGCTTGTTCAGCATTTTTATAAAACAATAATGTTTTGTTACCTTTATGTACCACAATTTGTTCAAACATTCCCCAATTGATTGGAATCCATTCCTTTTCCAATTCTTTGCTATTCCTCCTCCTCCCTCCCCCCCAAAAAAGCTGCTATTAATATTTTTGCACATGTGGGTCCTTTGCCCTTTATGATTTTCTTGGGATATAGACCCACCATTGGCACTGCTGACTCAAAGGGTATGCAGAGTTTAATAGCTCTTTGAGTAGAATTCTAAATTGCTCTCCAGAATGGTTGAATCATTTCCCAACTCCACCAACAATGCATCAGTGTCCTAGTTTTCCCACTTCCCCTCCAACATTTATCATTATCTTTTCCTGTCATTTTAGTCAATATGAGAGGTGTGAGGTGATACCTCACAGATCATCAAATACTAGATTGCTATGGGCCTTCGTTATTGTGTTGCCACTTATTTCAGAGTCAGTTCTACATGGTTTTGATACCTGCTACTTTAGATAGAATTGCCATTTTTCTTTTATTCACTTGGCCTAGCCATTTACGATTCATATTTTCCCAAAAGCTTAGATCTGAGTTTATTAGTGTGAAAGTATTTTGTAATTGTGTCCATATAGTTCTTGGGTTTATCTTGGAAGGTAGATCCCCAAGTATTTTATTTTGTTTATGTTAATTTAATTTAATTTTACTTGTTGACACACATTGATGTTTGAATCATGTTGGGAGAAAAAATGGAGAAAAAGGGAAAACTCATGGGAGAAATAAAAAAACAGAAAACAAGAAATTAACATAGCAAGTGTAAATTTACATTCAGTTAATTGTTTAAATATTTGGTAGAATTGTCCTGGCCCTGAAGATGGGGAGTTCACTAATGACTTGTTTAATTTCTTTTTCTAAAAGGGGACTATTTAAGTTATTTATTTCTTCTTCTATTAACTGGAGCAATTTATATTTTTGTGAATATTCAGCCATTTCCATTAAATTGCAAGACTTACTGCCATACATTTAAGCAAAATAATGCCTATTGCTTTTCTTTCTTTCTCATTGGTGGTAATTTCACCTTTTCCATTTTTGATGCTGGTGATTTGGTTTCCTTCTTTCCTTTTTCTGATCAAATTAACCAAATTTTTATCTATTTTGTTACTGTTTTCATAAAACCAACTTTTAGTTTTCTTTATTAGTTGAATAGTTTTCTTAGTTTCTTTTTTAATAATCTCTCCTTTGAGTTTCAGAATTTCTAATTTAATATTTAATTGAGGGTTTTTAATTTGTTCATTTTCTAGCTTTTTTAGTTGCATGTTTAATTCATCGATCTCCTCTTTCTCCATTTTATTCATATAGCTGTTTAAATATATAAAATTTTCCCTAAGAACTTATTTGGCTACATCCCATAGGTTTCTGTATATTGTCTCATTATTATCATTCTCTCAAATGAAATTATTAATTGTTTCTGTGATTTGTTGCTTCACCCACTCATTCTTTACAATTTGATTATTTAATTTCTATTTGTTTTTTATTCTATCTTTCCCTGTCCCTTTATTGAATGCTTTTATTGCTTTGGGGTCTGAACAGGAAGTATTTACTTTTTCTGCCTTTTTGCATTTGATTGTGAGGTTTTTATGCCATATTATGTGGTCAATTTTTGTGTATGTGTCTTGTATTGCTGAGAAAAAAAAGCATATTCTTTTCTGTTCCTGTTAAATTTTTTCCAGAGGTCTATCTTAGGTTTTCTAGGATCTTATTAACCTCTTTAGTTTATTTCTAGCTTATTTTGTGGTTAGATTTGACTGATTCTAACAAGGAAAGATTAAGGTTCCCAACTAGAATAGTTTTGATGTTTATTTCTTCCTGTAACTGGCTTAAAATCTTTTCTAGAAATTTGCCTGTTCTACAACTTGGTACATACACTTTTAGTATCATTACTATTTTCTTATGTACAGTTGTACTTTCCTCCCTTATCTCTTTTAATAAGATTTATTTTTACTTTTGCTTTAACTGAGATAAGAACTACCACCCTATCTTTTTTTTTATCATATTTGATGCATAATAAATTCTGCTCTAGCCTTTTCTCTTTATTCTATATGTGTCTCTCTGTGTCAAATGTGTTTCTTATAAACTACATAGTGTAAAATTCAGTTTCTAATCCATTCTTCTATCAATTTCCATTTTATTGGAGAGTTCATCCAACTCACATTCACAGTTATGATTACTAAATCTATATTTCCTTCTATATATTTTCTATTTTCTCTCCTATATATAGTTTCATTCTGTTTCCTTACTTGTATTATTTTAACCTGTCGTGCCCTCTACCTGTGCTTCTATCATCCTCCCCTTTCTCTTATCTTTTTTCTTGGTGTTTCTGCCTGTCCTTCTATCCAGCTCCTTCCTTTTCTTTACTTATTCTCCTTCTACTTCTTTATAGGTTTAGATAAATCTCTATACATAAGATAATGATTAACTTATTCTTTCTTAGAGCAAAAATGGATGAGATCAAGTTTCAGATTATGCTCATCCTCCTCCATTTTTTCCCCTTGAGTGTAATAGGTCTTTTGTGTCTTTTCATATGATCTAATTTGTCCCATTATAATTCTATTCTTTCCTCTTCTTCCAAAATAGACCATTTCTCACTCATTAATGTCTTTTTTTCTTTGATGTCATCATCTCAGAGTCCATTCACAACCAGATCCTTTGTCCATGTGGTGCCTTGATCTGTCTACCACCTCAGTGACACATATAGTTCATGTTCCATAACAGAAAAAAAAAAAAGATAATTGCATACAAAACATCAAATCTACTATGTTCAACTTGCTATTTATTTATTTTCATTCTATGCAGTATAATTATATTGAGGGTTTAATTATCAAAACCCAACACCCATTCCTATTAAAACCACTAGCAAGTACAAGAATAAATAAACTTTTCCTAAATTATCAGTAGCATCTATTTAAAACCATAAACAAACATCCTATATAATGGGGATAAACTAGAACCATTCTCAGTAAAATCAGAGGTGAAATAAGGTTATCCACAATCCCCATTACTATTCAATATTATATTAGATATGTTAACTTTAACAATAAGAAAAAAAAAGTAACTAGAATAGAAAATGAAGGAACCAAATTAGCACTTTTTGCAGATGACATGATTATGTACTTGAGAATCCTAGAGTATCAACTAAAAAACTTCTGATAATAATTCACAACTTTAACAAAATTCCAGGTTACAAAATAAATCCACACATATCATGAGCATTTCTATACATTACCAACAAAGTCCAGCAGCAAAGAAAACAAAGAGAAATTCCAATTAAAATAACTATAGATATTATAAAGTATTCTGAAGTCTACCTGCCAAGACTAAATAAGAAACTATGTGAACACAGTCACAAAATACTTTCCACACAATAAAGTCAGTCTAATAAATTGGAAGAATAACAAGTGCTAAATGGGTAGTTCAAGCTAATATAACAATGACAATTCTACCTAAATTAATCTACTTCTTCAGTGTCATACCAATAAAACTGCCAAAAAATTATTTTACAGATAAGAAAAAAATAATAACAAAGTTCATTTGGAAGAACAAAAGATCAAAAATGTCAAAGGAATTAATGGAAAAATGCAGATGAAGGTTATCTAGTTGTACCAAACCTAAAACTATATTCTAAAGGAGTGGTCATCAAAACCATTTGGTACTGGCTAAGAAAGAGAATAATCTACCAATGGAATGTGTTTTGTACACAAGACACAATAGTCAATAACAATAGTAATATAGTCTTTGATAAATATAAAGACCCCAAATTCTGGGATAAGAACTCACTATTTGACAAAAATTGCAAGGAAAATTGGAAATAGGTATGGCAGAAACTAGGCATTGACCCATACCTAACATCCTATACCAAGATAAGTTCAAAATGAGTTTATGATGTAGATATAAAGAGTCATACTATAAGCAAATTAGAACAAAGAATAGTCTACCTCTCAGATCTGTGGAGAAGGAAAAATTTGTGGCCATAGAAGAACTAGAGTACATTATGGAATGCAAAGTGGATAATTTTACATATATTACATTAAACAGTTTTTGTTCAAGTAAAATCAATGCAGGCCAGATGAGAAGAGAAGCAGAAAAGTGGGAATTTTTTTTTAATCCAAAGGTTTTGATAAAGGCCTAATTTCTAAAATATATATAGAATTAACTCAAATTCTTAAGAATACAAGCTACTCTCCAATTGATAAATGGTCAAAAATATGAACAGATAATTTCCATTTTCAGTCATATGAAAAAATGCTCTGAATCACTATTGATTAGGGAGATGCAAATTGGAACTACACTTAAGTATTACTACACATCTCTCAGATTGGTTAAGATGACAGGAAAGAATAATGAATGCTGAAAATGATGTGGTAAAACTGGGACACTAATATATTGTTGATAGAGTTGTGAACTAATTCAACATTTCTGGAGAGCAATATGGAACTATACCCAAAGGACTATCAAATTGTGCATACCCTTTAACCCAACAGTGTCTCTACTGGACCTGCATTCAATAGAAAACCATAAAAATGATATCATAAAAAAGGAAAAAGTACTCACATGGGCAAAAATATTTATAGCAGTCTTTTTTTGTGGTGGCAATGAACCAGAAACTGAGTGACTGCCTATCAAGTGGAGAATGGCTGAATAAGTTATGGTATATAATGATTATGGAATGTTATTTTTCTGTAAGAAATGATAAACAGAATGATTTCAAAAAGGCCTAGAGAAACTTATATGAACTGATGTTAAGTAAAATTGAGTAGGATCAAGAGAATCTTGCACACAGTAATAATTGTATGAGTATATGATAATCAATTTTGATGGGCATGGCACTTTTTCATCAGCAAGGTGATTCAGGCCAGTTCCAATGGTCTTGTTATGGAGAGAGCCATCCAGACTTAGAGGACTGTGAAGATTGAATGTGAAACACAACATACTATTTTCACATTTTTTTGTTGTTTGCTTACTTTTTGTTTTTTTCTCATTTTCTTCCCTTTTGATCTGATTTTTCTTGTGCAGCATGATATCTGAAGAAATATGTATAGAAGAATTATTGTTTACCATATTGTTTAGCATGTATTGGCTAACTTGCCATCTCAGGTTGGTTTGGGAGAAGGAAAGGAGTAAAAAATTAGAAACATAAGATTTTGCAAGGGTGAATGTTGAAAACTATGCATATATTTTGAAAATAAAAATCTTTAGAAATATTCAACATGGGAGAAAAAAGAATGTTTAATTATACTGAAAGGTATGTACTTTAAATGTTGCTTTGTCATTGATTTTTTTAAAAAATCATTGATGTATTATGTTATTGGCATTTTATTTAATATTTGGCATCTAAAGTCAGTAGGGAAATTAAATCATAATTTTCTTTTTAGGGTTATCTTTGTCAGATTTTAAAATCAACAACAAATTTAAATGTATTATGTACAAATCAGTCTTTCCCTAAATTTATAAATAACCTATTCCATATAGCCCTTAGTTCTCCTTGGAAGACTTGAAAGAGTTCTGCTTTAAACCCACTCAGGACAAAAATTATTTTTACATAATAGTTATATGAAGATTCTTCTTATTCATTCATACAAAATTAAGTCATTTAAAATTATGAATTTATTACTATATCAGTTTGACTCATTTATATTTTGTAAGTAATCACAACTTGACCCTAAATTACCTACTTTTTTATACTTCTTAGGTTATCTGTCTGATCTTACTAATAAATGTTTGTTATAGGCCAGAACTGTGTACTTAAAACAAAGATTCTTATAAGGTATTAATTAGTGGAATTGATGAGACAATGGTTATCTAGTTTAGCATAGTGATTAATAGTTCTCTAAGTTCAGTATGATTGATTTAATCTTACAACAAGTAATGGTTTCCTAGTGATATAATGATTGGTTTATACTCAGTGTAGAGCATATAAACTGGGACTCAGACTCAAAGCCAGAGAGAACTAGCAGACTGAAGGCAGGAGCTCAAGCTCTTGGAGCCAAGGAGAGGCAGATTCATTCCACCTTCATCAGCCTCATGGTGTCTGGCCTGGCCTTCTGCACTTCTCCACTGAAACCAAGAGTCTGGAAGACCTCTAAGAAAGCTAGCCGGGCCCCAGGCAAGGAGGCAATAAAGAATTTGGACTTTGGACTTTGACAACTGGCTATTCTTGTGGTGATTACTTGGCTGAAATGAAGGCTACTCCAGAGTTCTCCAGAAAAACAAAGAAGAACAATACATTTTCACACTAGAACATTACAAATGTTTTGTTTTCTTCTTTTGATTAAATTGGTTAATGGCCTCTCAATTTTAATAGTCTTATTATTCTTTTAAAATTAAATGGGAGCTGTTTTTCTCACAAAAATCATGTTTTTATTAAATATTTTTATTCTTGAATGCTGTTGTTACCACAGGTATTAGTAAATTAAATACATTTTAAAATTCATTATCTCCAAGGGTATTTGTCAGTACAGTGGAGGAGACCCAGTTTTAAAAAATTCAAGTTGAATGGATTTCCTTTGGTTGAAGATGTCATGCCCTTTTAGATTGTATCATATTGTTTATATCAGGTCCAAGAACACCATATAGTATCCTAAAAGAAATATGACAGTACTCCAGAGAATTTGAACTAACTATCCCAATAGGAATTTCTAAATGGACGGAAAATATTCATCTTCATGTTGTAGCATGAAGTTGGATGACCCAACTATAGAATTTATCCATCAGAATGTATTTCTGGGACAGACAGTACAAATAAATTAAAAGTTGGGACAAAAACTAAGGGATAAGAGCACAGGAAACTGTTCTATCTTCAAGAATTACAGAGATCTCTTTTGATCTTGAACTCTAAAATAAAGGTCTTTCTTTATATTATCAATGTTGTTACAGAACTATGAGCAAAGATCATAATAGTCTCTAAAGAATTAAAAATGTGTATCATATAAAGGGAATTAGAAAGGCATATTCTGATTTGACTAGAAAACATAATAAATGAGCAACTTCAAACAACTGGGATAATAACTATCATCAAAGAAATAAATAATGTAAAAAGGAGAGAAGCTGATTATGTGGTAGTGGTGAGGGATGACAGCTTGACAGTCTGAGTGCTCTTCTAATATGCTTCCAATGTCAGAGGGGAAAAAGAACAATTTTGCTGAACTTATTTGAACACATGGACAAGAATTGCATAACATATGTAGGCATAAATGTCTTGTGTCTTTCACAAAAGAGAAAGTCTGAATCAATGGGGTTACAGATTAGTTTAAGTATTCAAATATTGACAAACTAGACACAATGCCTATTTGAAGTACTAAGTAAAGGTCTACTGAATGATAAAAATCAATGGCCAGAAAAGGTCAAGATAGATTATGATAGATGTTGTAACTATGCTTTAAAAGGAGCAGGTGAAGGAAAAGGATGTATTTATACTAGAAAACAGAAGACAAGTGGTACATAATCATTTTCTTCAAATGCTTAAAGTTTTTTTTTTTTTGTTTTGTTTTGTTTTGTTTTGTTTTCTGAAAGAAAGAAAGATCAAACTAATTCTGTTTCAATGTAACAAACGTGAATTGGGACAAATGGATCAAATTTATAAGGTTGTTTATTTAAGCTGAGAAGAAATTTATAAAAGTCATAGCTATACAAAAAAAGCAACACATAATGTGTTACTTTATTAGAGTGCTACCTGCTTTTGGTAGTTTTCAGACCAAGTTTGGAAGACTACTTGTCAATAATATTGCAAAACTTCAAGATGCATCTAATAAAGTTAGCATAGATTTAACTGTGATTGCATGGGAATAAATGCTAGCTATGTTTTTGTCTTGCTACACAATATTTTTTCCCATCAAAATTCTCATAGACCATTGAATTTAATTAATGATATGACAAATAGGCCTCAGATCTTTTCAAAATCAACAGGATGTATATATTCATATGATTTTCATTCAGGTTTGTTGGAGTTGTTTCACACAAACAAAGCCTATGTATTGAATGGGCAATTTCTATTTTCTAGTTCTCTGTAGATTTCCACAAAAATATGTCCATCCTTATCAAACAGCTCCAATATGCCATTTAGTTATTCATTGATTAGTCACTTCCCCCAACAACATGAGGAGAAGGGTATTGACATTTGATAATGATATTGATGAAGTTAAAACAAAGCACAAATGAATAGGTGTTACAATATAAAAAGGTTTTCACATAGCCTTATTTTATAAATATATAAATATCAGTTTTGAAAAAAACAACATGTTGCCATAATTCAGGTAGAGCAAAAATAATGCTAGCCAACATTTAACTACTTCAACAAGGTTAAAATAGCAAGTATTGAAAATTTAAAACTATGTTGAATTTATTTTCCTGACTCTGTTTTCTATTCACTTCAGACCAGAGATCAGATCCAGGTTTGAGAGTAGACAATTTCAATTGGTAATTTACTTTGATTTTTGCAAATGATAAGCATAGAAGAGAAGAGAAGAACAACAAATCTCTTTCCTCTAAAATCAGAAGGGACACTTGCTTGCTTACATATTAATGGATAAGAAAGAGGTTAAGATCCTTCCTTTCTTCAATCATGAATTATTTTTATAATGGAAAAGAAATATATTGTGTATTTGGCTTCCAAATTAATGAGTGGGATAGTAAGGAGAGTAAGAGAATGAGAGAGAGAGAAAAAGAGAGAGACAGAGAGATACAAGTGTACATGCATGCCCACATGCACCTATATGTATATACATATATGTAGGTAACAATGAAATATATGTGTGGTTTTGCATGTGTGTATATGTGCATGTATATATATACACATATATACAAACTTACATATTTATACATATTCTATGTTACTATATACATGCATACATTAATATAGGTATACAAACAACTTTATGTGTGTAATTGATTTGCTTGCTGATTAAGCAGCTAATGTAGAGAGCACTGAAGAAGAAGTATCAATATGGCTTTAGAGCAGGACTATAAGACAATTGAAAAATTATTTAACCTCTGCCTCAGTTTCCACAATTGGAAAGTAAGAATAATAATAACTCCTATCTCCCAATGTTGCTGTGTAGATTCACTGGCATATTTGTGAAGCACTTAGCATCATTAATAGGAGCTATATAAATGCCATTACAATTATTATTATTATCACCATCATCATCACCATCATCATCACAACAGTCATATCTGTTTTTTATGTCTGATTGAATTGCATAATCAGTTATTTAGTTTATATATTGGCAGACATACACACACACATATATTTATACATATATAAATATATGCATGAAACATATGTGTATACATACATATATAACATTTAATTGGGATAATACTAATCAACAAGATAATTGTATATATCTCTAGATACATATACATATTTATATACACCCATATAAACATATATGTGGATATAAACACATATGAATACATGATTAAAATAAGTATTGTTTATATACAAAATTTTTCATATAAATGTTATACTGCATAAGCCACTATGATAAATGCTTTACAGATTTTATATTACCTTCTTATAACAACTTGGGAGGTTGTGGTATACACTTACAAATATATATGTTTAAGATTTGTAAAGAATTGCTAATATGTAATATGTGTGTGCATGATAAGTCACGCAAACGCAGACTTGTCAAGACCTATGATTTCACTGGCATAGGAATCAAACTCTGAGTATGAAAATTCCTTCCATCAATGGAGATCATTAATTCCTCTGTAAATTATAATACTAGAAATTGTCTAGAAGCAATAAGGGATTAAAGTAATAATAATAACAATCTTAGCTGACACCTATAGAGTACTTTAAGGGTTGCAAAATGCTTGATATAACTTATATAATATTTGTAAAAATGTTGTTAGAAAGTGCTATTATCTCCTTTTTATATATATGAGAAAATTAAGAGTAAGACAACTGAAATAACTTTTCCAAGGTCACATAGCTAACAAGTTTCTGAAGCAGAATTCAAATTCAGATCTTCTTGATTCCAAATTTGATGCTCTCTCTACTGAACCACCAAGATGCTTGTTCTTACTCACAAACTAGTATTTATTGGCAAGAGAACTTGAACACATTTCTTCTAATGCAGGTTATCTAGACATTATGTCCAGCTTCTTAAAACTGTGGATTGCAACATCAGATGGGGTCTTTTAGCTGAATGTGAGGGTTGCAAAATTATGATTTATTCCCAGCAATTGTTTGATCTGTATACCCATTTTGTATCCCTATATTCCCAGAGTCTTGTAAAAATTTCCTAAGTGAAAAGGAGTTGCAAATGGGAAAAGTTTAAGAAGTCCTGGACTATGCTATGCTGCTTCTCAATTAAATAATGGTATATGATATATGCAGCTCCATATTACAAAAGTAAGTTATCAAAATTTTCACTTGCCATAAAATTATATGAATTCATTCTTATTTCATGCTGATAAATTCTAGGGCTTAAAAATTGTCTATCTACAAACACTAACTTTGGGCATCTTATCCTGTTTTCAATGATTTATTTGAATTAGAATGAATTTCTTCATAGTAATGGAAAAGAGTCAATAAGTGTAAATATATTTGTGTCCCCAATATGGTACCATATCCATGATTTGGGATAATGGCAAAATATCATCACAGCTTCATAGGTTATTACCACATTCCCAAACAAACTCATAGTTCAAATGCTATTTGTCAACCTCTACACAAAGAATCGGGTTCTGAAGAAGATTCATATTAACAAGGAATCACTGCCTAACATCTAGGAAATATGTAAAGCACCCCCTTTGGCTTAATGAAATAGGAGTGATTGTTGAAATCACTTAATGAGGAAGAAATAGGAAAACCATTTGTTGGATTACAAAAACTCATGTACATAAATAGTACATTGACATTTACTGTAAAGAGAAAATATAGAGATCAAAATGAAGAGTATGTAAGAAGAAAGGAGTGAGTTTAGAAAATTTTGTCCCCTTTACCTACTTAAAAATGTCTTCAGAGTCTAATAGAGTAATATGATGCAATGACAGAAAATGATTGGGTACCTTTTACAATCCTCACAATAGGAGTTAAAAGATCATTAAGCAGAGTATTCATAATTTTTTTTGATATTTTCCCAGTAATTTCACTTTCTCATTTCATAAATTGTGGATGTCACTTGTTGAACACAACAGCCTTTCAGGGTAATGAATAGGATAGCTGACAAACTAGATATTTTCCATATTTGGTCATAGAAATTAGTGTTTGTACACAAATATATTTCTTATTCCATTCTAAATTTTCAAAATAGCAGTTAGGAAAAGAAAATGTCATGTTCACTAATTATACCACATGTCTCTGTCTTTATTGAATTCCACTGGTGCCTTCATTTATTTTTTTTACTCTTAACACAAGATTAGAAGTTGCAGGATGCTTTTGGATCTCGATATAGATTAGTTAAAATGGCAGTGGTTGTGAACATAATTCAGGTTTGAATCTAAAGCCATGAAAATCAGGAATATTCCTATGATCTTAAACCAAAATTATGGAAAGACCTAGGAACTTTACTCCTTTCATAAAGTGCAAAAAATAAGGTCATCCTGTAAATCATCAGAAAATTGTTTTCAAGTTATACCACTGTTGATGCAGCCTATAATAATCTTTAGGGAAATTTTAGTGTCAACTATTTCCCCCCTTTGCTTCTTGTTATAGAACATTTTCATAGCTCCAACATAATCAGCTTGTAGAAATGACCTTGTCAAACTACTTTTCATTTATGGGTGAAATAAAAAAAGACCTATAAAGAAGATGCAGCATAATATAGTAGAAATACAATTTGGATCTGAGGCAAAAGACTAATTAGAATTTTGGCTTTGGTAATTATTATTTGTGTGATCTCAAGAAAATGACTAAAACCTGTCAATTTCATTTTGGTTGTTTTTAAAATGACAGGGTTAGATTTCATGATTTCTTTTGTTGCTTCTAAATATGTGGTCTTATGTGATTTCTGCAAGGTCACATAGCTAACAAGTAGCATGTGGTGGAGTGGGGATGTAGGAAGTTTTTGACATCCTAATCTGACTGTTTGACTTATACTATACTGTCAATTTCTCTACTCCTGTAAAAGTAGACTGCATGCAATAGATATTTTTTCTTACAAGTTATGTCTCAAAAAATGTGTGACCTCTTTATTATTTATACTCAAATTTATATTATGAAAAATTGAAGTGATGAAATGAAACATATGTATATGAGAAAGATTAAAGAAAACTGGATGGTAGTATTGAAGGGGAAAACTGGAAATTTTAACTCTGAGAAATATACACTTTGCTAAATTCTTAGAATGGGAATTAGCATCCTATTACATATGGCTAAAGAAAGCAAAAACACTTGTAGATATTGAAGCTGTTCCTTTGTTATCATTTTGATAAGCCAATGTCATGCCTCCCTAACAGTAAATAGGACTCATTTTCATCCTGAATTTCTTGAGTCAGTTATCTACTGAATAAACGTTATTTTTTTAAATTTTGTTTATTAAAAAAGAAAGAAAAGGAAAACAAAAAAAAAATTTAAAAAGAATAGAACATTGCCATTTGCCAGAAGGACAACAGGGAGATTTCAAAATATATAACAATAAATTCTTAGTTTAAGAAAGGATATATAATAATAGAAAAATAGTAGAAAAAATTTTATTTGCTTTGTGGTAGGTAGTTCTTTTGTTTTCTGCTGTGTATCTATTTTACTTAAATCTTTTCCCCCCTTTCATTTACCCCAACTGCCCCAAGCAGGCTATAGTTAAGCACAGTCATATTTCATGCATATAGACATACACATATACACACCCACATCACATGCACACACACAAATAGACATTCATACCTATCCACAGAACCATATACATATATATACCATACATAAAGTAATATGCAGACATATCTACATATACTTAGATACACATATATAAAAAATATGTGTGTACATACATGCATTTACCCATATGTAAACATGCATCTAAATCAACAGTAGTAAGGCTGATTACATAATGTAGATATCTCTCTTGCTTGATTTTTGGCTTTGCTAAGATTAAAGATTATTAACCATACTTTTTTTTTTCTAATAAATTCAATACCTGATCATTGTTGCAGTGTTTCTGTATCTTCTTATCTATCCCTGTTAACTCTCCTACTTTAATTCTGCTCTATAATTTGCCTTGCTGTTACTTAACCTCACCCCACCAATAGATCCCTCCTTTGTCTTCTTCCCCAACTCTCTAGCCTTATTTCTTTGTAGATTTTAGAGGGTGCTATATCCTTGGTGATATATCTGTAGTGTTGTCCATTTAATCCATTCCCATTGTGAGTAGATTTTCAGAACTATGAGCCCACCTCCCTTCTAATGTCTCTTCTATTCTTCCTCTGCACTTTGCATAAATCTTTTTTTTTAATTAATCAATTACTAATGTTAATTTTAAACATGTGGTATAAATAATCACATAAAGAAACATAAACAATTTATCCATGTTAAGTAAATTTTCTATTGTTTGGGTTTGGTTGAGTGCTGAAAATAAGAAAGTTTGTTGAATGTCCTTTTTCTTTTATCCAACATTATTCTTCTTGCAACTCTCTTAACTTCTCCTTTAGGAAGTTAGATACTATACCACTTGGTGCATATATGTTTAGTATTTATATTGCTTCACTATCTATGCTATCCTTTAGCAAGATATAATTTCCTTCCTTATCTTATCTCTTTTAATTAGATCAATTTTTGCTTTTGCTTGATCTGAGATAAGGATGGCAACCCCTGTTTTTTTTTTTTTTTTTTTTTTTGGCTTTACCTGAAGCACAATAAATTCTGCTCCACCCTTTTACATTTACTCTGTATGTATCTGCCTGCTTTAAATGTGCTTCTTGTAAACCATATTGTATGGTTCTGTCTTTTGATCCAGTCTGCTCTCCACCTCTGCTTTATGGGAGAATTCATTTCATTCACATTCACACAGTCGATTTTAAAATGACTAATTCTGTATTTTGTGCCATATTATCATCCCCTGATTATGCTTTTCTTTTCCTTACCCCCCTAATCCTCTTTCCCAGTTTTAAACTTATGGGCCCTATTTGTATCACACTGCTTACCCTCTTCAAGATCCCTCTCTACCCCCTTTGAATCTCTTCTAATTCTAAAATTAAAAGGAGAAATTAATAATATTGAAAGTAAAAAAACTATTGAACTAATAAATAAAACTAAGAGTTGGTTTTATGAAAAAAAACAATAAAATTGATAAACCTTTGGTAAATCTGGCTAGAAAAAGGAGAGAGGAAAATCAAATTAGTAGTCTTAAAAATGAAAAAGGAAGAACTTTCCAACAATGAAGAGGAAATTAAAGAAATAATGAGTTACTTTGCCCAACTTTATACCAATAATTTTGATAACCTAAGTGAAATGGATGACTACCTCCAAAAATGTAGGCTTCCCATATTAACAGAGGAGGAAGTAAATTGCTTAAATAGTCCCATTTCAGAAAAAGAAATAGAACAAGCTATTAATCAACTCCCTAAGCAAAAATCCCCAGGACCAGATGGATTTACATGTGAATTCTACCAAACATTTAAAGAATAATTAGTATCAATGCTATATAAACTATTTGAAAAAAAAATAGGGAATGAAGGAGTCCTACCAAATTCCTTTTATGACACAGACATTGTACTGATACCTAAATTCTAGGTTGAAAACAGAGAAAGAAAATCATAGACCAATCTCCCTAATGAATATAGATGCTAAAATCTTAAATAAGATATTAGCAAAAAGACTTCAGAAAATCATCCCAAGGATAATACACCATGATCAAGTCAGATTTATACCAGGAAGGCAGGGCTGGTTCAATATGAGGAAAACTATTAGTATAATTGACCATATTAATAACCAAATTAACAAAAACCATATGATCATCTCAATACATGCAGAAAAAGCATTTGATAAAATCTAACATCCATTCCTATTAAAAATACTTGAGAGTATAGGAATAAACGGACTTTTACTTAAAATAATCAGTAGCATCTATTTAAAACCATCAGTAAACATCATATGTAATGGGGATAAACTGGAACCATTCCCAATAAGATCAGGAGTGAAACAAGGTTACCCACTATCACCATTACTATTCAATATTGTATTAGAAATGCTAGCTTTGGCAGTAAGAATTGAGAAAGAGATTAAAAGGATTAGAGTAGGCAAAGAGGAAACCAAATTACCACTCTTTGCTGATGATATGATGGTATACTTAGAGAACCCCAGAGATTCTACGAAAAAGTTATTAGAAATAATCCACACCTTTAGCAAAGTTGCTAAATATACAAATACAGGATACAAAATAACAAAATCCAACAGTTAGAGTTACAAAGTGAAATTGCATTTAAAGTAACTACTGATAGTATAAAATATTTACCAATCTATCTGCCAAGAAAAAATTAGAAACTTTATGAGCAAAACTACAAAATACTTTTCACACAAATTAAGTCTGATCCAATCAATTGGGAAAATATTAAGTGCTCTTGGATAGAACAAGCAAATATAATCAAGATGGCAATACTATCTAAGCTAATCTATTAGTTTAGTGCTATACCAATCAGACTCCCAAAAAACTATTTTAATGACCTAGAAAACAACAACAACAACAACAACAAAATTCATATGGAAAACCAAAAGGTCAAGAATTTCAAGGGAATTAATGAACAACAAATCAAATGAAAGTGGCCTAGCTGTACCAGATCTAAAATTATATTATAAAGCAGCAGTTACCAAAACCATTTGGTATTGGCTAAGAAATAAACTAGTTGACCAGTGGAATAGGTTAGGTTCAAAGGACAAAACAGCCAATAATTTTAAAAATCTAGTGTTTGACAAACCCAAAGACCCCAGTTTTGGGGATAAGAATTCACTATCTGACAAAAATTGCTGGGAAAATTGGAAATTAGTATGGCAGAAACTAGGCATTGACCCACACTTATTAACACCATACATCAAGATAAGGTCAAAATGGGTTCATGACCTAGGCATAAAGAATGAGATTATAAATAAATTGGAAGAACATAGGATAGTTTACCTCTCAGACCTGTGGAAGAGGAAGGAATTTATGACCAAAGAAGAACTAGAGATCATTACTGATTACAAATAGAAAATGTTGATTATATCTAATTGAAAAATTTTTGTAGAAACAAAACTAATGCAGACAAGATTAAAAGGAAAGCAATAAACTGGGAAAATATTTTTATAGTCAAAGATTCTGATAAAGGATTCATTTCCAAAATATAGAGAGAATTCACTCTAATTTATAAGAAATCAAGCCATTCTCCAATTGATAAATGGTCAAAGGATATGAACAGACAATTCTCAGACAAAGAAATTGAAACTATTTCTAGCCGTATGAAAAGATGCCCCAAGTCATTATTAATCAGAGAAATGCAAATTAAGACAACTCTGAGATACCACTACAAACCTGTCACACTGGCTAGAATGACAAGGAAAGATAATGAGGAATGTTGGAGGGGATGTGGGAAAACAGGGACACTAATACATTGTCACTGGAATTGTGAATACATCCAGCCATTCTAGAGAGCAATTTGCAACTATGCTCAAAAAGTTATCAAACTGTGCATACTCTTTGATCCAGCAGCGTTTGTGCTGGGCTTATCTCCCAAAGAAATCTTGAAGAAGGGAAAGGGATCTGTATGTGCAAGAATGTGTGTGGCAGGTCTCTTTGTAGTTGCCAGAAACTGGAAAACTGAGTGGATGCCCATCAATTGGAGAATGTCTGAATAAATTGTGATATATGAATATTATGGAATATTATTATTCTGTAAAAAATGACCAACAGGATGATTTCAAAAAGGCCTGGAGAGACTTACATGAATTGATGCTGAATGAAATGAGCAGGACCAGAAGATCATTATATACTTCAACAATAATACTATATGATAATCAATTCTGATGGATGTGGCCATCTCCAGCAATGAGATGAAGCATAACAGTTCCACCAGAGCAGTAATGAATTGAACCAGCTACACCCAGAGAAAGAACTCTAGGAGCTGACTATGAACCATTACATAGAATTCCCAATCTCTGTATTTTTGTCCGCCTGCATTTTTTATTTCCTTCAGAGGCTAAAGTATACTATTTCAAAGTTCGATTCTTTTTGTACAGCAAAATAACTGTTTGGACATGTATACTTATATTGTATTTAATTTATATTTTAACATAGTTAACATGTATTGGTCAACTTGCCATCTGGGAGGGGGATGGAGGGAAAGAGGGGAAAAATAGGAATAAAAGTTTTGGCAATTATCAATGCTGTAAAATTACCCATGCAATAACTTGTAAATAAAAAAGCTATTTAAAAAAGTCTATGAGATGAAATGGGACACACCCTAGCCCTCAGTTTGAGGAAGTCATTTGATTCCTATTTTCAGAGGGTAGGGCAGAAGAGATCAGACTCTAGGTCTAAACTTCAGGAAGTTGTGTCTCACAGGAAGTAGACAGCATTGCTGACCATCGATCAATGGTTACTTCCTTTTCAGTCCATTCAGTGAATCCAAGTCTTTTGTTATTTAACCAATTCATTATTTGCAGGTCCCCAGGCCAGGCACAATGCAGGGAGATGGAGCTGAAACACTCTGTTGTTGGAATCCTTACTAACTGCTAAGTAATTAGAGTTGATCTAATCTTACAAGAAGATGTTTTGGGCAGAACCTGAAACAAGGTACTAAGTAGAACTACCCATAATCCCTCTCTCTGGAAGGAGCATAAATAGGCCAATGGGCCAGTCGGAGAGTACGGCAGAGAGTGAAGAAGCTACAAGTCGAGATTTCACCGGAATGACATGAAGACTGGAGCTGGGGAGGCTGAAGAAAGTAGAGGCAGAGGCTGAAGGACCAGACCTTTGGATTTAAAGACATTTGGAGAGAGCTCTTGGAACCAAGCAGAGAGATAGGCCTCTAAGCTAACCGGGCTATATTGGAAATAATAAAAGATCTGAACTTTTATCACCTGGCTGCGTTTTTGAGAAGAAAAAGATCACCACATTTTGGCGCCCAACGTGGGGCAAACAGACTCTTCAGTGGATTTCAGTGGAAAAGCTACGATCCTGATTCAAGTGGAAAAGCCTCTGATCCTGATCCAGTGGAAAAGACTCTTCAACCCAGAAATTAGAGTGAGTACAACAAAGAAATTTTGTTAAAAGAGTTAAAGTAGAATTTCAGCTAAGATGGGACAGATATTTAGAAAACAGCCTGTTTCTGTTCAAGGAAAATGTTTAGAGAGCATTGTCAAAATTATGGAAAGCCAAGGTTTAATTATAAGTTTACAGCAAATCACTGAACTTTTACAAACTGTAAAGGACATATGTCCTTGTTTAAGAAGAAAAAGATCACGACATTTAAATGTTGTAATCTTTTTCTTCTCAAAACGCAGCCAGGTGATAAAAGTTCAGATCTTTTATTATTTCCAATATAGCCCGGTTAGCTTAGAGGCCTATCTCTCTGCTTGGTTCCAAGAGCTCTCTCCAAATGTCTTTAAATCCAAAGGTCTGGTCCTTCAGCCTCTGCCTCTACTTTCTTCAGCCTCCCCAGCTCCAGTCTTCATGTCATTCCGGTGAAATCTCGACTTGTAGCTTCTTCACTCTCTGCCGTACTCTCCGACTGGCCCATTGGCCTATTTATGCTCCTTCCAGAGAGAGGGATTATGGGTAGTTCTACTTAGTACCTTGTTTCAGGTTCTGCCCAAAACATCTTCTTGTAAGATTAGATCAACTCTAATTACTTAGCAGTTAGTAAGGATTCCAACATCTCCCCCTTTCTTTTGTTTTAAAACATAGGGGGTTTCTGAGGGGGTACACATAAATCCATCAATATGGGCCAGAACTTTGTAACAGATATACATGGTATACATAAATCCATCAATATGGGAGGCATTATACATAATTTACATGAGCACATAGCAATATAACACAGGCTAGTAGTAATGTAACAAATAACAAGAATCAATCTGAAAATTTACACATGTCCATAAGTCCTAGAAACAGTCCAATAGGATTCCATTGTCCATTAGTTCATGTGCCAGGAATCTAATAATTCTTATGAGCACAATTCTCCCATAGTGCTCTCTGGCCCAATGACTTTAAGGGAGGTGTGAACTCTCTTGAAGTTAGAAAGTGTACTTTGTGAAGCTAGCATACTTGTGGAGTCCAATGAGTAAAGGTGGGAACACAAGCCTTGTCTTGATTAGTTCTACTTAGTACCTTGTTTCAGGTTCTGGCCAAAACAACTTCTTGTAAGATTAGATCAACTCTAATTACTTAGCAGTTAGTAAGGATTCCAACACTCTGTGTCTGCTCAGTTTTTGTATTTTAATGTCTCCTTGCAAGGGCTGAATAAATGCTTCCTCTTTTTATCTGAAAAAAAAAAATCCTCCCATTATGATAGAGAAATGAAGAGGCAAATTACTTTTCTGACATATATTTACTAATACATGTATATATCAAATCATGTCAATGCATCTTTCTATCTATTTGATAGAAGATAATTTTGAAAGAGAGGCATAATCTAGAGAGAATGAGAAAGCCCTCCTAAAGAAGGAGGTTAACTCTGTTTTTATCCCCTAACTTTTCCCGTACTCAAGCTTAAAAAGAAAATGTACAAATTATTTTTCTGTGTTGCTGCCTTCATTTAGCTGTTGAAAGAATAATTTGCACTATGAACATATAGAGAGATGTGAATGACACTGCTTTCCAATGATATCTCAATTAATAATTTTCCCCTTGGGAAAAAAAAATTATCTTTCTTCAGGTCATTGATAGTATGAGATAAGAAAGAAGATATTGTAGTTTTGTTTTAAGTACATGTTCAAATTATTGAAATGCTTAATATAATGGGTATGGATGCTTTTGGGACTTATGGAGTCTTACTAGCAAAATCTGGAGAAGCCACTAAGTGCAATTTAGCTGATATTCTTACTAAGTTTCAAGCATTGTGCTAAGTACTGTAAATACAAAGAAATCCCCCCCCCCAAAAAAAAGCAAAATAAAACATGACACTATTTTCAACAAGAAGCTCACAACCTAATGAGTGAGATAACACACAAACTATTTTACACAAACCACATACATACAAGATATAATAGAGATAATAATTTAAGACAGAAAACACTAACATTAAATGAAGCTGGAAAAGCCTTTTCCCCCCCAGAAGATAAAATATTTTCTGAGACTTTAAGGAAGCCAGGAAAGTCAGTAGGGAGAGTTGATGGGAGAGTATTATTAAATGACAAATTATGTAAAGTGAGGTAAAGTGTAAGAAAAATGGAAAAATATTAAAAATCAGATTATAAAGCATTTTAAAAACCAAGCAAGGTATTTTATTTTTGATAATTAAGGTAATACAAAGGCACTGGAGTTTCTTAATAGGAGTGGTCAGATTCAGTTTGACAGATGATTAAAATATTGATTGGAATGGGAAAGACTTGACCAGGAATCAGTCTGAGGGCTATGGTAATCGTTGTTCTTGTTGTGTCCTTCAAAAAGAGCCGTGACATCAAGGATGTGATACTATGATATGCAAGTGAATTGGATTTGAGGGAAGGAGGGCTGTGCAAGGTCACCTATCTCATTTCCCTCTCCAAAGTCATCTGGGTGCAATGACAAGACATAGATCAGAATAACTGGATGCAATGAGATTATTCGCCCTTTTTAAGCTAAAGTATTCAACAAGAGACAGTTTGACTAAGGCTGCACTTGCAGGTGTGAAGGGGAAGGATCTGGACCAAGAAAATGTTAATGTGAAAGAATGTCATTCAGGAGAAAAGTTATTTAGATAATTGCAATGGGTTGGGAATAGGGAAAATAGTAGTCAAAATTGTCATAGGTTGTGAGCCTGAATGACTATTTATTTACTTCCACCCAGGACTGCAATCCATGGGCAAAGCAACAGACTCCTGCTCTAAAACTATCAAAGAGATCCCTGTAATCTCCTTTTAACTAACTGTTTAATTCCCCTCTCCCCCTTTCAGTCTATAGACTAAGAGCTCTGGAAGTTGCTGATGATGATGATTCAATGGCTCCCAAGGCCTACCTATTTTGCTGGGTCTGTGCTAACACAGTCTGCATAGGACTATTCTCCATTCTCTCCCTGCTGCAACAGCTCTTTCTTGTTGATCTTCTAAGTTTTATTTGGCATCTATGGGCTGAGATGCTTGGAAAATGCCAATAGTGCCATGGATTCAGTCACCTTCTGCCTACTTTGTTTTTGCTGGGATCTGGCTCGTGCTGGCGGCAAAACCTGAATTTCAAATCTAGCCCTATATACTACCTGTGTGACCCTAGGCAAGTCAATCTTCACTTGCCTCATATATAAAATGGATATAATCATGGTAACTACCTTTCAGAATTTTTGTGAATCTTAATTTTAAGTCACTTGTTACAGTGTTATGGACAGTTACACAGCTATTAAGTATCTAAAACAGGATTTGAATCAGGTTTTTATGATTCTGATTCCATTGTTATTATTTGTTCAATCATTCAATCTTATCCAATTTTTTGTGATCCCAGATTAATTATCCATGGTGTTTTCTTAGCAAGACTATAAAAGTTGCTTGCCAATTCATTTTCCAGTTTTATGCAGGTAATGAATTGCTCAGAGTCACAGAGTAAATAGCTGAAGTAAGATTTGAACTCTGATCTTTCTGGTCTTTCTAACTTCAAGTCTATTGCTCTTTTCACTGTGTCAAGATGTCCTATATGTAGGTAGTATTATTGTTTAGTAATTTTCAGTCATGTCTGAATCTTCATAACTCCATTTAAAAAAAATAATGAAATGTGTTCTCCAAATCATTATATAGATGAGGAAACTGAAATAAGCACTTTTAAGTGACTTGTTCAAGTTCAAATAACTATTCAATATTTGAAGTAAGATTTGAACTCATTTTCTTGACTTCAGGCCCAGAACTCTATCCATTGTGCCACCAATCTGCCTTTATATGTATGTGCATCTATGTATGTGCATGTGTATGTTTGTGTTTGTGTGATTTTTGACAAATCTATTAAAAGTTTCAGAAAGTCACCCTGGATTTGTGGTATCATTTAGGTATGTGACCTTCTTTCTATTCTGCAAAAAAATCTGGATTACCTGGATTTACAATCACCCATCTCATATATCGATAATGGAGTTTTTCTTACATTTAAGTGAAATTATTCTGGCATTTACACTTTTACTTCAGTGACCTCAAATAATTCCAATAGATCATATAAGCCTAGGACTTTTCAGCTGACAACATATTTTATTTCCACTATCTTCTTTGAGCAAATAAATCCATTATTCAAGGGGCCTAACTTAAGGATCACTTTTATGTTGAGAGAAAATATTTCTTCAGTTTGGACTAAGCCTAGTCACATCTTTTCAATATTTTGTTATCAAATCATTAGAGATGCATTATTTAAGATGTAATTTGTAAAGCACTTTGCAATATTGAGGAACTACATAAATCCTAGTTATAATTAGATATCTATTACTATTATACAATAAATAATTCCATTATTTCCAGTTTCCAAAGGAATATGCCCTCTATGTAATAGTTTATGCTTTTTACTCTGTTAGCAAGTTTTCAAAAGTAAAATTAAAAATAAAAATTCCAAAATATAGACTGATTTTCAGTAGTTACAAATCCAAAATTTTCTTCTTGGAGACAGGCAAAGCATAACCTGAAATATCCATATAGTTGGGAATGTTGAATTGACTTGAACAATTGTTTGGCAACCCACCTATCACATCCTAAATTATCACTTCATTTTAGAAGTTAACAGTTGATCTTTCCAAATGCTTGGGTTAATACCAGGCCATCTCTACATTAAGAAGAATGGGGAGGTTGGCATGACAACTGAGTGGAAAGTATAGACAGCAAAATTGACTCAGCAAAACAGATATTTCTGAGATTTTTTAAAGCTACCTAAGGTTAGAGAAAATTGTTTTCCACAAAAATCTCATTCTAAATTGATCTATTTTTCTAAACCTGTGGGGCAGCCCACCTCAATACATGGACAGTTTTGCTTCATATTGGAAAAACACTTAACAAGTGAAAATATGTCTTAAAAGGGCAGGTACTTTATGAGTCTAATTTATCTTTAACTTTTTTATGTTTAAAAAGAACATGGCTCCTTTTTGGAATGAAAATATCAGAAAAATAAATACTGACCAGCCCAAAATTAAAGAAATCAAAGAATGATGATGCTAAATACTTACTGCATTGATGTCTAGAACTTTAAACACACATGCTATGAGAGGACTAAAAAGTTAATGATATGGCCTGATTTGAGAACTTTCTTCTATCCCTGTTATCCTATCATAGTGCTTTAAATTATAAGTATTATTCACTTCTCAAAATGTAGCTGAAGAAGATGGCGGAGAGGAGGCTCACAGCTGCATAAGCTCCACGCTTTCTCTCACTATCCATTTCATTACAAGCCTGTGAATTAATGCTTGACTGAAAAAAAACCCACAAATAGTTACCAAGAGAAGCCATCTTTGAGATTCGCCAAGAAAGGTCTGTCTTTACTGGAGGGCTGGGACGGTTTTAGATCGGGCACAGGCGGCGGGCAGCGGCAGTGAGAGCACAGGAGCAGACTGGAGAGGGGGTGGGGAGTGATCGCAGCCGTCTCTGCGGAGAGAGCTTCGCTACAGGTTTGGATACTTTGCTCCGGCAGCAAGTCAGCAGCCCAGCAGAGAAGCTAAAAACACCGGGGGTGAAGAATACAACCCCAAACAGCTGGAGTCTCTCGGGACCTGGCCACTCTCCCCTTTCCCCCCCACAGTGACTCAGCACGCTCTGGGATCTCAGAGCGCACGCGCAGCACAGTCCTGCTAGTGCCTCACTGCTGCCCCCTGCAGTCTGTAGAGGAAGCTCGGTAACACACCCAGCCCCTTCCCTAAAGAAAGACTCCAGTTTTTTCTGTTTTTCTTTGCTAGTTTGTCTTTGATTATTAGACAGAATGAGCAAGAAACTGAAGAGGACTTTAACCCTTGACAGCTTCTATACAGATAGAGAGCAGACTCTAAATCCTGAGGAGACTAAAAACAGACAGTCCCCAGGTGAATCCCCAAAGGAGGAGATCATCTGTTCCTCAGCACAGATGAACCTCATAGAAGTGATTAAAAAGGCTCTCACAAGGGAGCTAGAAGAAAAATGGGGAAAGCAGAGTGAGGCTTGGCAAAAGGAGAGGGAAGCTTGGGAAAAGGAGAGGGAGGCTTGGCAAAAAAGCCTGGAGAAGTCAGTTAAAGAGAGAGTGGATAAAGAAGTAAAATCCTTGAAAAATAGGATTGGTGAACTGGAAAACAAAATTGGCGAAATGGAAAAAAATTCCACAGAACAAAAGAACTCAATGGGACAATTAGAAAAAGATTTTAAAAAGTGAGTGAAGAAAATACTTCACTGAAAATCAGAATTGAACAAGTGGAATTGAATGACTTGAGGAGACAAGAAGAATCAGTCAAGCAAATCCAAAAAAATCAAACAATGGAAAAGAATGTGAAATACCTTCTGGGGAAGACAACAGACCTGGAAAACAGATCCAGGAGAGACAATCTGAGAATCATTGGACTTCCAGAAAAACATGATGAAAAAAAGAGCCTGGACACTATTTTCCAGGAAATTATCAAAGAGAACTGCCCAGAAGTCATAGGAACAGAGGAAAAAATAAACATTGAAAGGATTCATCGATCACCCACTGAAAGGGATCCTAAAATCAAAACACCAAGGAATATAGTGGCCAAATGCCAGAACCCTCAGATGAAGGAAAAAATATTGCAAGCGGCTAGAAAAACCCAATTCAAGTATCAAGGAGCCACAATAAGGAACACCCAGGATCTGGCAGCATCCACATTAAAAGATCGAAGGGCCTGGAATATGATATTCTGAAAGGCTAAGGAACTTGGTATGCAACCAAAAATAACTTACCCAGCGAGAATGAACATCTTTTTTTCCAGGGAAGAAGATGGACATTCAACGAAGTAAGCGAATTTCATCTATTTCTGATGAAAAAGCCAGAACTTAACAAAAAGTTTGATCAACAAATATAGAACTCAAGAGAAATCTAAAAAGGTAAAGATTAATCTTGGGAACTATATTTTGACTATATAGATGTATAAAGAATACATGTATACCTTGGTCTAGAAATTGATGTGGAAAGGACATTGTACCAGAAAAAGGGTAAAGTGGGGGTAGTACATCTCATGAAGAGGCATAGGAAACCTATTATATCTGAGAGAAAGAATGGAGGGGGATGAATATAGTGGGTATCTTACTGCCTTCAGAATTGGCTTTAAGTGAAAAATCTTAAGACATATTCAATCTATGGTGAAACTTCTCCCATCTCATTGAAAAGTGAGAAGGGAAAAGTGAAAAGGGAAGGAATAAGCTAAGCGGAAGGGAATACAGGAACTGGGAGGGAAAGGGATAAGATAGGGGGAGGAACTCTAAGGCGGGGGGAGGGATACTAAAAAGGGAGAGCTGTGAGAAGCAAGGGGTGCTCACAAGCTTAATACTGTGAAGGGGGGAAAGGGGAAAGAAGGGAGAAAAGCATAAACCGGGGTTAACAAGATGGCAAGTAATACAGAATTGGTCATTCTAACCATAAACGTGAACGGGGTAAACTCCCCCATAAAGAGGAAGCGGTTAGCAGAATGGATTAAAAGCCAGAATCCTACAATATGTTGTTTACAGGAAACACACCTGAAGCGGGGAGATACATGCAGGTTAAAGGTAAAAGGTTGGAGCAAAATCTACTATGCTTCAGGTGAAGTCAAAAAAGCAGGGGTAGCCATCCTGATCTCAGATCAAGCTAAAGCAAAAATTGATCTAATTAAAATAGATAAGGAAGGGCACTATATCTTGCTAAAGGGTAGCATGGATAATGAAGCACTATCTATATTAAACATATATGCACCAAGTGGTGTAGCATCTAAATTCTTAAAAGAGAAATTAAGAGAGCTTCAAGAAGAAATAGACAGTAAAACTATAATAGTGGGAGATCTTAACCTTGCACTCTCAGAATTAGATAAATCAAACCACAAAATAAATAAGAAAGAAGTCAAAGAGGTAAATAGAATACTAGAAAAGTTAGATATGATAGATCTCTGGAGAAAATGTAATGGAGACAGAAAGGAATACACTTTCTTTTCAGCAGTTCATGGAACCTATACAAAAATTGACCATATATTAGGACATAAAAACCTCAAACTCAAATGTAGTAAGGCAGAAATAGTAAATGCATCCTTTTCAGACCACGATGCAATGAAAATTACATTCAACAAAAAACCAGGGGGAAGTAGACCAAAAAATAATTGGAAACTAAATAATCTCATACTAAAGAATGATTGGGTGAAACAGCAAATCATAGACATATTTAATAACTTCACCCAAGAAAACGATAATAATGAGACATCATACCAAAATGTATGGGATGCAGCCAAAGCGGTAATAAGGGGAAATTTCATATCTCTAGAGGCCTATTTGTATAAAATAAAGAAATAGAAGGTCAATGAATTGGGTTTGCAATTAAAAATGCTAGAAAAGGAACAAATTAAAAACCCCCAGTCAAACACTAAACTTAAAATTCTAAAAATAAAAGGTGAGATCAATAAAATTGAAAGTAAAAAAACTATTGAATTGATTAATAAAACTAAGAGTTGGTTCTATGAAAAAACCAACAAAATAGACAAACCCTTAGTAAATCTGATTAAAAAAGATAGAGAGCAGACTCTAAATCCTGAGGAGACTAAAAACAGACAGTCCCCAGGTGAATCCCCAAAGGAGGAGATCATCTGTTCCTCAGCACAGATGAACCTCATAGAAGTGATTAAAAAGGCTCTCACAAGGGAGCTAGAAGAAAAATGGGGAAAGCAGAGTGAGGCTTGGCAAAAGGAGAGGGAAGCTTGGGAAAAGGAGAGGGAGGCTTGGCAAAAAAGCCTGGAGAAGTCAGTTAAAGAGAGAGTGGATAAAGAAGTAAAATCCTTGAAAAATAGGATTGGTGAACTGGAAAACAAAATTGGCGAAATGGAAAAAAATTCCACAGAACAAAAGAACTCAATGGGACAATTAGAAAAAGATTTTAAAAAAGTGAGTGAAGAAAATACTTCACTGAAAATCAGAATTGAACAAGTGGAATTGAATGACTTGATGAGACAAGAAGAATCAGTCAAGCAAATCCAAAAAAATCAAACAATGGAAAAGAATGTGAAATACCTTCTGGGGAAGACAACAGACCTGGAAAACAGATCCAGGAGAGACAATCTGAGAATCATTGGACTTCCAGAAAAACATGATGAAAAAAAGAGCCTGGACACTATTTTCCAGGAAATTATCAAAGAGAATTGCCCAGAAGTCATAGGAACAGAGGAAAAAATAAACATTGAAAGGATTCATCGATCACCCACTGAAAGGGATCCTAAAATCAAAACACCAAGGAATATAGTGGCCAAATGCCAGAACCTTCAGACGAAGGAAAAAATATTGCAAGCGGCTAGAAAAACCCAATTCAAGTATCAAGGATCACCCAGGATCTGGCAGCATCCACATTAAAAGATCGATGGGCCTGGAATATGATATTCCGAAAGGCTAAGGAACTTGGTATGCAACCAAAAATAACTTACCCAGCGAGAATGAGCATCTTTTTCCAGGGAAGAAGATGGACATTCAACGAAATAAGCGAATTTCATCTATTTCTGATGAAAAAGCCAGAACTTAACAAAAAGTTTGATCTACAAATATAGAACTCAAGAGAAATCTAAAAAGGTAAAGATAAATCTTGGGAACTATATTTTGACTATATAGATGAATAAAGAATACATGTATACCTTGTTCTAGAAATTGATGTGGAAAGGACATTGTACCAGAAAAAGGGTAAAGTGGGGGTAGTACATCTCATGAAGAGGCATAGGAAACCTATTATATCTGAGAGAAAGAATGGAGGGGGATGAATATAGTGGGTATCTTACTGCCTTCAGAATTGGCTTTAAGTGAAAAATCTTAAGACATATTCAATCTATGGTGAAACTTCTCCCACCTCATTGAAAAGTGAGAAGGGAAAAGTGAAAAGGGAAGGAATAAGCTAAGCAGAAGGGAATACGGAAACTGGGAGGGAAAGGGGTAAGATAGGGGGAGGAACTCTAAGGCGGGGGGAGGGATACTAAAAAGGGAGAGCTGTGAGAAGCAAGTGGTGCTCACAAGCTTAATACTGGGAAGGGGGGAAAGGGGAAAGAAGGGAGAAAAGCATAAACCGGGGTTAACAAGATGGCAAGTATACAGAATTGGTCATTCTAACCATAAATGTGAATGGGGTAAACTCCCCCATAAAGAGGAAGCGGTTAGCAGAATGGATTAAAAGCCAGAATCCTACAATATGTTGTTTACAGGAAACACACCTGAAGCGGGGAGATACATGCAGGTTAAAGGTAAAAGGTTGGAGCAAAATCTACTATGCTTCAGGTGAAGTCAAAAAAGCAGGGGTAGCCATCCTGATCTCAGATCAAGCTAAAGCAAAAATTGATCTAATTAAAATAGATAAGGAAGGGCACTATATCTTGCTAAAGGGTAGCATGGATAATGAAGCACTATCTATATTAAACATATATGCACCAAGTGGTGTAGCATCTAAATTCTTAAAAGAGAAATTAAGAGAGCTTCAAGAAGAAATAGACAGTAAAACTATAATAGTGGGAGATCTTAACCTTGCACTCTCAGAATTAGATAAATCAAACCACAAAATAAATAAGAAAGAAGTCAAAGAGGTAAATAGAATACTAGAAAAGTTAGATATGATAGATCTCTGGAGAAAATGTAATGGAGACAGAAAGGAATACACTTTCTTTTCAGCAGTTCATGGAACCTACACAAAAATTGACCATATATTAGGACATAAAAACCTCAAACTCAAATGCAGTAAGGCAGAAATAGTAAATGCATCCTTTTCAGACCACGATGCAATGAAAATTATATTCAACAAAAAACCAGGGGGAAGTAGACCAAAAAATAATTGGAAATTAAATAATCTCATACTAAAGAATGATTGGGTGAAACAGCAAATCATAGACATAATTAATAACTTCACCCAAGAAAACGATAATAATGAGACATCATACCAAAATGTATGGAATGCAGCCAAAGCGGTAATAAGGGGGAAATTTCATATCTCTAGAGGCCTATTTGTATAAAATAGAGAAAGAGAAGGTCAATGAATTGGGTTTGCAACTAAAAATGCTAGAAAAGGAACAAATTAAAAACCCCCAGTCAAACACTAAACTTGAAATTCTAAAAATAAAAGGAGAGATCAATAAAATTGAAAGTAAAAAAACTATTGAATTAATTAATAAAACTAAGAGTTGGTTCTATGAAAAAACCAACAAAATAGACAAACCCTTAGTAAATCTGATTAAAAAAAGGAAAGAGGAAAATCAAATTGTTAGTCTTAAAAATGAAAAGGGAGAACTCGCCACTAATGAAGAGGAAATTAGAGCAATAATTAGGAGTTACTTTGCCCAACTTTATGCCAATAAATTCAACAACTTAAAAGAAATAGAAAAATACCTCCAAAAATATAGCTTGCCCAAACTAACAGAGGAAGAAGTAAATATCCTAAACGGTCCCATCTCAGAAAAAGAAATAGAACAAACTATCAATCAGCTCCCTAAGAAAAAATCCCCAGGACCAGATGGATTTACATGTGAATTCTACCAAACATTTAAAGAACAATTAACTCCAATGTTATATAAACTATTTGAAAAAATAGGGATTGAAGGAGTCCTACCAAACTCCTTTTATGACACAGACATAGTACTGATACCTAAACCAGGTAGGCTGAAAACAGAGAAAGAAAATTATAGACCAATCTCCCTAATGAATATTGATGCTAAAATCTTAAATAAAATATTAGCAAAAAGATTACAGAAAATCGTTACCAGGATAATACACTATGACCAAGTAGGATTTATACCAGGAATGCAGGGCTGGTTCAATATTAGGAAAACTATTAGAATAATTGACTATATCAATAACCAAACTAACAAAAACCATATGATCACCTCAATAGATGCAGAAAAAGCATTTGATAAAATCCAACATCCATTCCTAATAAAAACACTTGAGAGCATAGGAATAAATGGACTTTTCTTTAAAATAGTCAGGAGCATATATTTAAAACTATCAGTAAGCATCATATGCAATGGGGAAAAACTGGAACCTTTCCCAGTAAGATCTGGAGTGAAGCAAGGTTGCCCACTATCACCATTATTATTTAATATCGTATTAGAAACACTAGCCTCGGCAATAAGAGTCGAGAAAGAGATTAAAGGAATTAGAGTAGGCAATGAGGAAACCAAACTATCACTCTTTGCAGATAATATGATGGTATACCTAGAGAACCCCAGAGATTCTACTAAAAAGCTATTGGAAATAATTCATAATTTTAGCAAAGTAGCTGGCTACAGAATAAATCCCCATAAATCCTCAGCATTTTTATACATCAACAACAAAACCCAACAGCAAGAGATACAAAGAGAAATCCCATTCAGAATAACTGTTGATACCATAAAATATTTGGGAATCTATCTACCAAAGGAAAGTCAGGAATTATATGAGCAAAATTATAAAAAAGTCTCCATACAAATAAAGTCAGACTTAAATAATTGGAAAAATATTAAGTGCTCTTGGATCGGCCGAGCGAACATAATAAAGATGACAATACTCCCTAAACTAATCTATTTATTTAGTGCTATACCAATCAGACTTCCAAGAAAATATTTTAATGATCTAGAAAAAATAACAACAAAATTCATATGGAACAATAAAAAGTCGAGAATCTCAAGGGAATTAATGAAAAAAAAATCAAATGAAGGTGGCCTAGCTGTACCTGATCTAAAATTATATTATAAAGCAGCAGTCACCAAAACCATTTGGTATTGGCTAAGAAATAGATTAGTGGATCAGTGGAAAAGGCTAGGTTCACAAGACAGAATAGTCAACTATAGCAATCTAGTGTTTGACAAACCCAAAGCCCCTAACTCCTGGGAAAAGAATTCATTATTTGATAAAAACTGCTGGGATAATTGGAAATTAGTATGGCAGAAATTAGGCATGGACCCACACTTAACACCATATACCAAGATAAGATCAAAATGGGTCCATGACCTAGGCATAAAGAACGAGATTATAAATAAATTAGAGGAACATAGAATAGTTTATCTCTCAGACTTGTGGAGGAGAAAGAAATTTGTGACCAAAGATGAACTAGAGACCATTACTGATCACAAAATAGAAATTTTTGATTACATCAAATTAAAAAGCCTTTGTACAAATAAAACTAATGCAAACAAGATTAGAAGGGAAGCAACAAACTGGGAAAACATCTTCACAGTTAAAGGTTCTGATAAAGGCCTCATTTCCAAAATATATAGAGAACTGACTCAAATTTATAAGAAATCAAGCCATTCTCCAATTGAGAAATGGTCAAAGGATATGAACAGACAATTTTCAGAGGATGAAATTGAAACTATTACCAGTCATATGAAAGAGTGTTCCAAATCATTATTGATCAGAGAAATGCAAATTAAGACAACTCTTTGATACCACTACACACCTGTCAGATTGGCTAAGATGACAGGAAAAAATAATGATGAATATTGGAGGGGATGCGGGAAAACTGGGACACTAATGCATTGTTGGTGGAGCTGTGAACGAATCCAACCATTCTGGAGAGCAATCTGGAATTATGCCCAAAAAATTATCAAATTGTGCATACCCTTTTATCCAGCAGTGTTTCTATTGGGCTTATATCCCAAAGAAATACTAAAGAAGGGAAAGGGACCTGTATGTGCCAAAATGTTTGTAGCAGCCCTATTTGTAGTGGCTAGAAACTGGAAAATGAATGGATGCCCATCAATTGGAGAATGGCTGGGTAAATTGTGGTATATGAATGTTATGGAATATTATTGTTCTGTAAGAAATGACCAGCAGGATGAATACAGAGAGGACTGGCGAGACTTACATGAGCTGATGCTAAGTGAAATGAGCAGAACCAGGAGATCATTATACACTTGGACAACGATATTGTATGAGGACATATTTTGATGGAAGTGGATTTCTTTGACAAAGAGACCTGAGTTTCAATTGATAAACGATGGACAAAAGCAGCTACACCCAAAGAAAGAACACTGGGAAACGAATGTGAACTATCTGCATTTTTGTTTTTCTTTCCGGGTTATTTATACCTTCTGAATCCAATTCTCCCTATGCAACAAGAGAACTGTTCGGTTATGCAAACATATATTGTATCTAGGATATACTGCAACATATCCAACATATAAAGGACTGCTTGCCATCTAGGGGAGGGGGTGGAGGGAGGGAGGGAAAAAAAATCGGAACAGAAACGAGTGTCAATATAAAGTAATTATTAAATAAAAATTTAAAAAAAATTATTTTTTATAAACTTATGAAATAAAACAAGCATTTCTATAACAGACTAGAAGATGATAAAAATGATTGTACATGATGCTGCAAATCTATTATGTCCAACAAGTTATTCCTTTTAAATATATATTAAAGTTATCAAGTAAAAAAAAAATGTAGCTGAAGGAGGATAATATTTTTGACTGCAATAAATCAATGTGCTTTCTGGAATGTATAATATAGACAATCCCTTGCTAATGAAAACAATGTCTGGCTTATAGAAGTTTCTTAATAAAAAGTTGTTGATTGATTAATGAAAATGGTGTATAAATTAATTACTCTACTAGATTCCATAGAAATATAGAGTAGATTTGTGATAAATTGAGGCAGTTAGATGAAGCAGTAGCTAGAATTCTAGATTTGGAGTCAGAAGGAACTGAATTCCAAGTATTCAAACACACTCTGTTTGCATGATCCTGGGAAAACTCTTTAATCTCCCTATTCTTTTATTCCTTAAGCATAAGATGGAGTAGTTGGATTTGATGCTTATGAATGTCCTTTCCAGATCTAAATCTATGACCCTATAAATTGGGGATTTGCTTTTTGAGAGTAAGTTTAAGACAAAAATAGAGGGAACTGAACTGGAGAAACTTAGCCACAGACCAGAGTTAGAATATTCGGCAAATGAGGTAAGGTCAGAAGTGATAGGTCAAAGGTATAAAGAGACAATGAAAAGAGGTAAAGAAAGTTCCAAAGAATAGACTTCAACTCTTTTACAATTATGCATTCTTAGGCTAGCTCTTCCTATAGCTAGATCAACATGATGCCACCATCTGGTCAAATAATGCTAAAAACAATCCATAAATCAGATGTTAGGCCATAGATTGTGATAGTTGAAAGTGACATGAGGGATCAAATTCTACCTTTTCATTTTATACACACTAAAACAAAACCACAAAGAGATGAAAAATCTAATTTTATATAGCTGTTAGTAGCAGTTTTGAAAATACAAACCAGGTTCTTAAGCAGCTGACAAGGAATTAGTCATTAAGAATCCTTATCCATACTTTGCACCTTAAGTCCTATAAAAACCTTGATAGAGCTGTTCCATTTTTGTTCTCTATAAAAATAAAAGGCTTGTATTATGTGATATACTTATTTCAACTCTAAATTTGTTCAGTTTTACAAATCTCAGTCTTTCCTCAACACTGTAGAAATAAAATATTTTATATGTTCCCAAATATCAGAATGTTTGCCCTCAAGACTGATCATCTAATATTTTTATTCCATGCACCTGGGATTCTTCTGTGGGTTTCTTAGGCTTCTCTGTCCTGGTTGCAAGCAGGTGTTAGCAGATTTGGTATAAAAGGCAAATTGTAAACCAATGAGCACTGGAAATATGCCAGACCTAGCTGCCATTACCCAGCACTGAAAATCAATCAGCAGAATTGCCCCAGGGCAAATTAAAGCTGCTGTCACTCTTTTGCATTGAACGGACCTTAAGCCTAAAAATAATGAAAAAAAATAAAAAAGAACTGTCACCATAGACAGCTTTTATGGAGAAAGAGAAGAACAGACATCAAATCCTGAAGTCTCTAAAGGCAAAGCAACTTCAGATAAAGTACCAGAGGGAGACATAAGTTGGCACCCTTTTCACAAGGTTTACTTGGAAGATTGCATAAAGAATCTTAAAAGAGAGTTAGAAGAAAAATGGGGAAATGAAATGAGATCATTGCAAGATGGAATGGAAAATACATATAATGCCCTACATAAGAAATATGAAAAATACACCAATTCACTGAAAAACAAAATTTGTGAAATGAAAAAAAAAAAAGAATGCAATAAACAAAAAAATTCAATTACAAAAGGAGCAAAAGAAGGTAACTGAAGAAAATAATACACTAAAAATTAGAACTGAACAAATGGAAGTGAATGACTCAATAAGATTTCAAGAATCAGTCAAACAAAAATGAAAAATAGAAGAAAATATGAAATATCTCCAATGAAAAACAACTGACATGGAAAATAAGAGAGAAAATTTAAGAATTATTGGACTTCCTGAAAGTCATGATGAAAAAAAGAACCTAGACATTATTTTACAAGAAATCATAAAAGGAAACTGCCTCAACATTTTAGAATCAGAAGATAAAAAAGCCATCAAAAGAATTCACCAATCACCTCCTGAAAGAGACTCAAAAATTAAATCCCTAAGGAATATCATGGCTAAATTTCAGGACTATGGCACCAAGGAAAAAATATTGTAAGCAGCCAAAAAAAAAATTACATACTGAGGAGCCACAATTAGGATTACCCAGGACCTAGCAGTTTACACCTTAAATGATCAAAGGACCTAGAATCTGATATTCTGAAAGGCAAAGGAACTTGGTTTACAACCAAGAATAAATTATTCAGCTAAAATGAGCATTATCTTTCAGGGAAGAAGATGAACATTCAATTCACCTATTGCTAATGAAAAGACCAAAACTAAATAAAAAAAAAAAATTTGATCTCCAAACACAGAACTCAAGTCATAAAAAGGTAAAAGGAAAGAACTCTTGAGAACTATTTCTCTTATGAGTATACTTAGAGAATGTGGGTAAAATTTGATTTTATTATGATAATATGAAAAAGAACCTAAAAGTGGAAAAAGAATCATACTGAAAAAAAGAGGAAAAAGGAGGCAAAATAAGGGAAATCACATCTCACAAAGAGGCAAAAAAAAAAAAAATGTTATAATTGAGGAAAAGTAGGGAGGGCAATGAGCATTGCATGAATCTTACTCTCATCAGATTTGGCTCTGAGAGTATATCAGACATATTTGTTTTCACAGAGAAATTTGTCTCACCTCATAGGGAAATGGGAGGGAAAGGGGGAAAAGAAAAGAAAAGACTAATAGAAGGGAAAACAGAAGTATTAAGGGAAAGGTGTGAAAAAAGGGGGAGAGGCTATAAAGGGGGAGAGAAGTGGTCATCAAAAGCAAAATACTGGTGAGGAGAGAAGGGGGAAAGGAAAGAGAAAAGCATAACTTAGGGTAAATAAGATGGCAGGATATACAAAATTAGTTATTTTAACTGCGAGTATGAATGAGGTGAACTCTCTAACAAAAGAAAAGTGGATAGCAAATCAGATTAAAAGCCATAATCTTACAATATGTTGTTTACAAGAAACACATTTAAAGCATAGTGAAACATACAGAGTGAAGGTAAAGGGCTGGAGCAGAATCTATTATAGTTTATGTGAAGTTAAAAAAAGTAGGGGTAGCCATCTTTATCTCAGATTACATAAAAGTAAAGATAGATCTAATCAAAAGAGATAAGGAAGTAAACTATATTTTACTTCATAAATAATGAAGCAGTATCAACATTAAACATATATGCAAGAAGCATAGCATCCAAATTCCTAGAAGAGAAGTTAAGAGAGATGCAAGAAGAAAGAGACAACAAAACTATACTAGTGGGGAATCTCAAACTTGCTCTCTCAGAACTAGATAAATAGAACCACAAAATAAATAAGAAAGAAGTTAAGGAAGTAAACAAAATTTTAGAAATGTTAGATATGATAGATCTTTGTAGAAAATTTAATGGAGACATAAAGGAGTTTACTTTTTTCTCAATAGTTCAAGAAACATACAAAAATTGACCACATGTTAGGGCACAAAAACCTCAAAATCAATGCAGAAAGGCAAAAATAGTAAATATATTTTTTTTCAGATCATGATGCAAAAAAAATCACGTGCAATATAAGGCCAGGAGAAAATAGAGCAAAAGTTAATTGAAAATTAAATAATCTAATTCTAAAGAATGAATGCATGAAATAGCAAATCATAGATACAATAGTGGCAAGAAATTGGAAACTGAGTGGGTGCCCATCAGTTGGAGAATTGATGAATAAATTATGGTATATGAATGTTATGAAATATTATTGTTCTATGCAAAATGATCAGGAGGAGAATTTTAGAAAGGCCTAGAGAGACATATGAATTGCTGCTAAGTGATATGAGCAGAACTAGAAGATTATTGTACATGACACCATCAATATTATATGATGATCAATTCTGATGACCATGACTCTTTCCAACAATGAAATGATTGATTCCAGTTCCAATGATCTTGTAATGAAAAGAGCCATCTACACCCAGAGAAAGGTCTGTAGGAAATGAATGTGGATCCCAACATAATATTCTTATTCTTTTTGTTGTCATTAGCTTGCATTTCGTTTACTTACTCATTTACTTTCTTTTTTTTTTATTTGATTTCTCTAGTGCAGCATGAGAATTGAATAAATCTGTTTTATGTATAAATTGTGTTGTATATTGTATATTATTGTATTGTAGAAATATGATTTAACATATATTTAATTGCTTGCCATCTAGGGAAGGGGGTGAGAAGAAGGAGGAGAAAATCAGAAACACAAGGCTATGCAAGGATCAGTGTTATCAAATTATCCCTGCATATGTTTTGAAAATAAAAATCTTTGTAAAAATCAATAAATAAAAACCAAATACTCAACAAAAAGGTTTATAAAGAAACTTTACAATATATTATGCTAAATTTTAACAAAATAATATGTGCTTCCAACTATCTAAATATGAACATTCAACATATTAACCTGCTGTATTATTGTGCTCTTTTTTATTTGATCAGACCATTTATAATCATCAGAGATCCATAACAATATTGAGTTATATCCTAGATCACAAAGTACAAAATAGAATGTATAAAGTACAGACTGCCTTGAATAGGCGAGCCAAACTCAGCCATAGTGAACCTCATCTCTTTTATAGGCTTCACTGAGATGACATTGTAAATTTTCCTCTGTAACTACTCACTGGAGTCATATTTCCAGGTGGCATTTATGAAGTAAAAGGTAATGCATGGCCGTTAGAATATGTATGAATGATAACTATTCTGCTATCTATACACAATAGATTATTTGCACTAAGAGAATAATCAAAGTGATACTACATTTAAAGAATAATGGCAACTCAGAACATCATGACATTAAACTGCATAGGCGAAATAGGAAAATACACGTAGAGTTGAGCAAGTCTGATAAGATTGTACCAGGAGTTAGCTACTTAACTACAGCATTATATAATGGCTATCATCTAAGGAGTAATTCATCTGAGGGTCTGATTTAGGAAAGCAAAAGTTATATATGTACTTTAGGGCAAGATTTGTCCAAGGTAAGAAAGTTCTTCTGCCTTACATTCCACATGTAAGAATTCTATTTTAGTGTTGGGGACAAAATAAAAATATATTTTATATGCCATTTTCATTTTTCAGAAAGATACAAAAATTCATCTTTCTGTCTGGTGAAGCTTGAAATGGACTTATCTCATAAACTGAAGTATAAGATACATGCGTAATCACCAAAACCTGTATGTGCTAAACAAGATAATTCAATAGCACCCAACTAGAATGTTACATGATATGATATAGTTGAAGAGATTGACAATTTTGACAATGCCTACCAAGTTTTGATAGTCAGGTCATAAATATAATGGTGAATTCAGAGACTACATCTAGAATAAAAACATATGCTCTTGATATCAAATTGGCTGCTATTCGGTGACTTTGAACTTTTTTCTTTCTATTTTTTTTGTTTTATTCTAAACTTAAGAAATAAAACAAGCATTCCACAATATAGTAGAATAGGAAAAAAACATGATTGCACATGAAGCTGAAACTCTATTAAGTACAACTTGCTGTTCCTTTTATATATATGATATCATTAGCTTTTTAATGTTTTTTTCCCTTTTGTTTTTCTTTCTTTCCTCACCCTGGAGATACCTTTCATTAGACACAAATATGTACATATATATAAAATTATTCTATATGTATTATATATTCTACATATACTATATAGTATATATATATTCTAGATATAAAATTATTATATATGTGTATCAGTTCTTTCTCTGAATGTAGATATGTTCTTCATATGTCCTTTTTAGTAAATTTGGGTATTAATAATGTTCAATGACTTACTTGCTCAAAGTTGTTATTAAACAATATTGCTATTTCTGAATACAATGTTCTCTTTGGGCTTTGATTTTTTCTCTAATTAAAATTCAGTTTATTCAATCAATCAGGATGCAACATCACAGGACAGCAGAAACTGATAACCATGTTTATTTCAGAAGCTAAGACAAACTAGTCACACTAAGGAAAGACAACTTTAGGATTCTACAAGAGGTCTCAAAGAAAGGTATAATATAACTAAAGAAATTTTGAGGGTCCAACAAAAAAGAAGGAGGGACTTCTAACAAATAATAGCTGCAAGTTGCCTCTTCAATATATGCACTTTTTAAGACTGAGCATACTTTCCCTTGAATTCTGTACATAGTTTTATAAGTCTATCAAAGATGTGAAGGTAGAAAGAACTTTGTATCAACAGTTTTTAATATGCCACCTTAGTAAAATACCCACAGATTATTAAATTTAGCCAATGAATGAGCCTTAACCAATCATTGTAAAAAAGGATACCCTGGTGGAGTATTCACTTCTAAGTAGAAAGATGTTTTCAACCTTGTAGAATTATTCCCAGACCCATGAGAGAAGATATAATAGCCAATTTCTTGGACCCAGACTCTTGATATTATTAGAGAGAATCTGGGAGAATAAACTCAGAATCTTTGCTTACAGGCAAAGTTTGGAGTCAATTGAGCTATTCAATAAATTATTCCCTACCATACTTAAAATAAGGAATAAGATAGTCTGATAATTTTGTCACATAAGAAAAATCAATGAATCAGAGGCTCAAATTAGACAAGATTTTAGACTTGTAATAAGACTGTGATCAATTTTGAAGCTTTTCAAAGTCATGGGATGAAAAGGAGTTTTATTTACACAGGGAATATATTGATATTGACTATTGAAGCTTGATAATGTTCTATAGGTGGCTTATATAATAATGTCCACCAATTAAAAATCCATGAATTCAGGCTTCTGAAAGTTTATAATTAAAATATTTGAATCAAGCCTCTAAAGGGGGATTACATGAATGAGATAGGAGAAAAGCCCCAGTGTTTTTCTTTGTCTCAACTGGAGGAAGACATTGTGATCTCCAAAAGGTAAAGGGAATTTTGGAGTTCTCATAAAAATCCAAAACAGCTACATTGGTATGCCCTTTAATGGGCAGATTGGGGAAGATGAGAAAAAGTAAAATTAAAGTTCAATCGATAGCACATTTGTAAAGGAACATGGTATATTAAGTGAAGATCTTAAGATGTCCTACATACTTTCAGTTATCCTCTTTTTTATATGAAAATTCATTTATGACATCTCCATTATTTTAATTAGTTTTTTTTTAAAAACCCCATTTATCCAATTGTGAAATGGTATCTCAAGTATGTTTATAATGTCTACATTATATCTACAAATTTATTCATTTGGAACTTTTATATAAAGCAATGTATGTCCTCATTTGTAACTTAATAAAGTGTATGATGTAAAATTTTGGTCAAAGCCTAGTTTCCCCCTTAACTGATTTTCAATTTTTCCAGTAGTTGTTGATGAGTAGTGAATACGTGAATAGTTGTTGGTGTCATTTATTGAACCCATTAAATTGGATTGATTGAACTTCTATACCTCATAATTCTTGTATACCCAATGTCTTCCATTGGTTAACTTTTTAATTTTTTAAAATTCAGTTCCCAACATTTTTGGCAATAACTGTTTTATAATATATTTTATGATCAGGTAAATTTAGTGTACTATCTTCACACTTTCAAAAAAATCACTATTGTAGTTGAGATTCTTGACCTTTTTTCCTCAAGATGAATTTTAATTTTTTTGTTTAATTCTATAATGGAACTTTTTGGCACTTTGTTTTAACACTTTATGAATTAATTTCAGTAATATTGACAATATTTTTTATTTTCTCATGACCTAAACATGAACAATTGATATCTCCACAATTATTGAATCCTCCTTCACTTCTTTGAAGAATATTTTCATATTTGGTTTCTCATAATGTTTATATTCCATATACTTATATGCGTGCTTGTAAGCAGATAACCTTTGCAGGATTTTTTTTCTTTTTCATTCTGTAATTATTTTAAATGGAACTTATTATTCTGTCTTTTGTTGAGTTCTGTTGGAAATATACATTCTGAATATTTTGATAGTCTTAAAATATTTATTGTTATTAGTATATCATATTGTATTTAGGTTATTACTAATATTGAACTGTTTCTATATTATTAATGTATATTCAACTTGGTTCTATTGATTTTTTAAAATATTTTACAATAGTCTTTTAAAAGATATTCATTAAATTTGAATAAAATATATTGCTCTATAGTTTGTTTCCTATTTTACTTCTCCCTCAGAATGCATTAGTGCGATGTTTTTGTCAGAGCAATGATCTGGTAGAATGTAAAAAAAATAATTTTTACTAATAATGTATGAATCTTGAAATTAGTCTTTAAGTGTTTGTGAGATTTCAACCATAAAATCCATTTAATCCTCCCCAACCCCAAACCCACTTTCACTACATAAACTTTCTGGTGATGCTTTATGGACTTAAAATTTAATTTATCTACTATTTGACTCTAAATAAATATAATGCTGTCTATTGATACATCTGCTTCATTTAAGTTATCCATTTTGTTAGCCTGTGATTGCCTAACCCTATTGCTACAAGTTTTTTTTTTTTTTAATTTCATCATCATCTGTTATACAATATCCTGTGTATTTTTAATTTTTTCAATTTATTTTTTGTCTTTTCAATTAAATTAAAACTATATTTCAATTACTTTAAAAATAACTTATTTACTATTATTTATTTAAATAATTTTTATTTTTTTTTTACTTTTTAAAACTCTTCTTATATTCCAAATTTCTGTTTTGTAGAAGTTTTAAATTTTTTTTTAATTTTCTAGCATTTTTTGTTGTCTATTCAATATATTCTTTTGATCTTTTGTTGATATATGGGTTTAGAAATATACAGCAATATTTTAATTCCAGTAATTTTAATGATATTTCATTGCTTCATTTTTTCTCATTAAATTATCTGTTATTCTCCCAATTTGCTCTTCTATCTACTATCTTTATCATTATTCTTGCCTCAATTTCAATTTAAATCCTTCAAATTTTCATCAGCATTTATGATTACATATAAAATTAAAAAAGAAGTACATTATAAAATGTACTTATATTTTGGTAAATAAAGGATATATTTAATATTTCTGCTTTTCTGTTTATATACTTCTTATCCCATCAGATATAAACAAAATTTGTAAAACTGTCAAAGCTGAAATACACACACACACACACACACACACACACACAAGTCTTTTTATTTCCATTGAATAATTTCCAGACATGTCATATATAATTTTAAAAAAAATTATAATTAGGTGATTACCTTATTGCTTATTCTTATTTTTACATATGATCAAAAGGCATGGGTGGGTTTAACTTTCAAAGGACTATAGGATGGTCAGGTGCCCAGGAAAGGATTAAACTATTTCAGGAACTAAGACATGAGTGAAATATTTAAAAGGCAGATATCCTGGCTCTTGATATAAAATCTGAACTCCAACCAGTGTGTATAAATAGACTTTGGGTCATGAGAAGATCATCTCTTTGAAGAAGATTTTCAAAAGAGCCCAGTTTACAATTCCATGGTCCCTTCCTATCCTAGTTCCTTGTTGAAAGGTTCTTCTCTTCCCTCTTTTGAAAGTTAACCACGGGCTGTTTGATTAGGCTCTGGATTTACCAAGTTGGAGAACTACTTATTTGTTTTAGTTGTATTCAACTTAATTATCCTATTTAGGTAGTTAAGTTCCATTGAGCTCCCTATTTTAGTTTTTAAAATCCATTTTTCCCTGTGATTTGATTAACTTTACTTTTAAGTATTTCAATGTTATATTACTAGTCAATGTATATTATATGTTGGTATTACTTTATTAGCTATGCTGCCTTTAAGCATAATATATATAGTTTCCTTGCTTGTCACATTTAACCATGTTCATTTTGTATTTGCTTTGATTAAGACCATGGCTATTATCCTGCTTTTGTAAATCACCAAAATGAAATTCTGCTCCAGTCTTATATTTTTATTATGCATAAATGTTTGTTTTTCAACTGATTTTTTTATGAAGAATATATTATTGAATTTTACTTTCTAACCAATTCTGCTGCCATTCTTCCATTTTATAGATATTTATTTTTATCCTTAGGAACATGTCTCATTTAATTTATTTTGGGTTTTAGGGACAATACTGAGGCTAGGAATTATATTAATGTATAGAATGATAAATAATTGGAGTTAACATTGTAAATCATCTCATTTTATTGATGAGATGATTACAGGACAGAGAATGATATAATTTGAGTAATCTCACATACATGGTAAATGGATAAGCTAGAATTTGAATTTAGGTGTCTGAACTCAAAAGGCCATATTCTTTTTTTAATGGCAGCTTGTTTCTGGTCTAGTAAGGATTATAAATGCAGATTTCTTTCTTCAAATAAAAGGTGCTTACATTTAAATTCTCCAATTCAGTTTCCTTTGTCATTGTGTTTAGAATGATGAAATAAATGCTGAAAAAGAAAATTGAATTTTATATATTCACCATGCAGAATGATTTGCTCATGTTAAATTGTCTTTGTGCATTATGCATATTTTTATACATTTATATGAGTGTGTACATATACATGCAATCTTTGCATATTTGAACAACTCTCCAAATGCATGTGTGTATGTGTATATATATTGATAGATAGATCAGCCTCTCTGGTGCCAAATGCTCTGTTTTCACTCACAAAATGATTTGTAAGTCAATTTGGGGTTCCCAAAGTATGACTAGCTACTCTTACTTTCAGACTTTAGATGTAGATAATTCTGAGAATCTATTTTTTTAATTCTATAATTGCTGAGCCTCCACCAATGTGCTCTCCAAGAGTAATTTCTACTTGAATTAGTTTTTAGAGGAAACACTTTTACTCAAAAGTTATAGCAAAAATAGTTGGCACAGTATCTGTATACAGCATTTGAGTTCAATGCTCAATTCAAGGCTGAACTGATTCTTCAGCTTTGGTGATCTCATTGTGGACTTTTACTTATGGGGTGAAATGTGGAATGGAGAAGTGGAGTAATTAGAATATACATGAACATATATGTGTGTATATGCATATTATTGAGATGGATTATTTCATATTTGGTGAAGACACCAAAAGTATGCTCAAAATAAGGGCTCCCTTCATTCAATGTTTGTTTTGCCCCCTATACAGTTACCACATATAAGTTACATAAAATTCTAAAAAAAATTAGTTGGTACAAAAATCTCCTTTAAATTGAGGGTGAACCTCCCCTCATTGCATTTAAAATGTGTACATACATAAAAAAACACTACACATCACATAGTATTATCTCAGAAATCTTGGAATTGAGGATCCTTTTCTTTTAAAAGAAAAAAAAGTTTTCCCCAAGTCAATATTACTTATAGCTCCCTCTTGGACTATTAGCCTTAGTGGACTCTGAAAATTCATCCTCTTGTTAATTGTGTCACCAATATTTCTTGAGGGAGGGGCATCATAAATAGATTCCCTCTCTGAAGCTGTACTCCTTAGGATTATTATCACTTCTTATTTATTTTTCCTTAATGTTTATCTCTTCCAGTTGCATATGTTCATTGTCGCTTGCTTGACTCCTTTTCTATCATTTAACTCCAAGCAATGATGGGATATCTAATGGAACTTCTCTGTCTCTCAGATTCACAAAGTTATCTTGCACTGCGATTTCCATTCACAATAAAATAAAAGAAGAAAACCAAAAAGGAGACACCGCATTCCAGAAATAGGCTTTTATAGGCAGGATATGACTTGATGCAAATTCCATTTTCCTTTACAACCTAATGATCCCCTGCGCTACACGCTACATTACAGTACCCTCTGTAGGCACCGTTTCCCCCTTCCTCCCCCCCCCCCCCCCCCGGTGAAATGCACGCCACGCTCCGAGCTGCATCCAATCAGAGCTGCAGCAGTGAGCGTGTCATTCTGTTCTTCCCCAGTGATTTGCTTGCTGGTGCCATTGAAAGCAGTGCCGCGGAGGAGAGCTGAGGCAGGACAACATAAAAACCCGGTATGTAAGCGGGAGTGAGGGGGCATGATGGAGGATAAAAGGGGCATGATGGAGGATAAAAGAAGAACTCAGCCAGCACTCACCACGCTAAAGAAATGAAGAACTTCCTTGAAGAGAGAAGAATAGATCAAGTAATGATTCCTGCAGGAAAGACTACCTATCTCCAGACCCTTGATATTGTAATAAACAAGCCATTCAAGGACCATTTGCGCATGGAAGTCAATGATTAATTTGAAAATAGAATGGAAAGAAATCAGCGTGGAAACTTTGTGAAGCCCTGTCTGCAAGAAGTCGTGACTTAGGTGAAGAAATCATGGGATAAAATTACTGACAGCTGTGTCACCAAGGCACTATGAGCAGGTTACCTGGACAAGACGTGTTCATTTAAAGAGAGCTATATTGCTGGAGGTGACAGATTGAGTCCACTTCTTCTGAAGGAATAGAGGCGCAAGACATCCAGGATGGAATTCAGGGTATGGACACTTATGACGATGTTGAAGAAGATGACATGATCGTTATTGAATAAAGGTACTTTTTTTTGTTCACATTTACCTGTTTATTAAAATTGCTGTCAATGTTCATTAAAATAAGCCCTCCCCTGAAAATAAGCCCTCTGGTGATTTTCTGTCCAAAAAAATTTAAAACAGTGTCTTATTATCAGGGAAACACGGTATTTGGGAGACAACTGAACATAGCTTTCCTTCTTCAAAGGCAAAAAGGAGAAAGAAAAGAAGAAGAAGAAGAAGAAGAAGAAGAAGAAGAAGAAGAAGAAGAAGAAGAAGAAGAAGAAGAAGAAAGGATATAGTTTCAGTCATCATTTAATAAGTTATAAAATGTATTAGACAAAAACTATATTTTGACAAAGAAATCTGTTTTATTAAAAGTAATTTGGTATTAGCTTGTTTATTGAATTTTTTGGAAATAATAGTATAAGACTATATATATAAAGCAGAAACAGAAGTGGAGTTTTTTTTATAATTTGGTGAATATTTTACATAATATAGGAATTATTTAAGAAGGCATTTTAAGGGAAAAATTTAAAATTGCCACTTGTGTGAGATAAACTTTAAAATATATGTCAATATATTTTTGCTAGAAAATATATTACAAAGCTTTGTTTCCCAAATATAATAAATGAACAGGATAAGCTCAAGTAAATTAAAAATTCTACTAGGTTTTTAATCTTCAAAGCCAGTTTAAGAGACCAACAGGCAACAGGCAACATACACTTCAGATATAAAAAGTTACCCAAATTGACACCTTAACTAAAAATTACAGCTAGATTTGGGTGTTAAGTCATGAAACATATGCCACTATCTTGAAGTATCATTTGGTTTTACAAAAAATTATGTAATTTCCTTTTTCGAATTTTAAATGTTTAGCACTTATCAAAATTGTTCTGTACTAGTTATAAAAATATCAGGCACATAGCACAACCAATGAACAATCTGCAATTCAGATCCTCAAGACACCTTTCATTAAGATATTTGTAGAACTTTTTTAACATTATCTTCAGTGATTTAGTGTAATGTATTATGCCTAGAAATCTAATCATTTAAGTGGGCATTGACCTCTTATCTTAACATGTTGGCATTGTTGAATGTCCAATGTCTTAAAAAAAGAACACCTTCTTTTTGTTGTAGTAGTGATGCTTTTCTTTTAAATTTTATTTTATAATAACTTTTTATTGACAGAACCCATGCCAGGGTAATTTTTTGTAACATTATCCCTTGCACTCACTTCTGTTCTGATTTTTCCCCTCCCTCCCTCCACCCCCTCTCCCAGATGGCAAGCAGTCCTATATATCTTAAATATGTTGTAGTATATCCTAGATGCAATATATGTATGCAGAACTGAACAGTTCTCTTGTTTCACAGAGAGAATTGGATTCAGAAGGTAAAAATTACCCAGGAAGAAAAACAAAAATGCAAATAGTTTACATTCATTTCCCAGTGTTCTTTCTTTGGGTGTACCTGCTTCTGTCCATCATTAATCAATTGAAACTGAGTTAGGTCTCTTTGTCAAAGAAATCCACTCCCATGAAAATTCATCTTCATACAATATTGTTGTTGAAGTATATAATGACCTCATGGTTCTGCTCATTTCACTTAGCATCAGTTTATGTAAGTTTCTCCAAGCCTCTCTGTATTCATCCTGCTGGTCATTTCTTACAGAACAATAACATTCCATAACATTAATATACCACAATTTACCCAACCATTCTCCAACTGATGGGCATCCATTCAATTTCCTGTTTCTAGCCATAGTGATGCTTTTATAAAGTATGGTGATCAATTATCTCTCTGAATGTTTTAATCGAAATTATCTAAAATTATACTTCCTTTGAAATTATATTAGGTAATACAGATAATATCTACAGTATATGCACTGCACATGAAGCTTAAAGACTAGAATCTATACCAAATGCACAAAACTATGAAAATCAAAACATATAACAGAAGGTAAGGGAGAAGGAGTCAAGATAGTGGAGAGAAAGTATTGTTATATCTGAACCCAAATCCTCTGAAAACCTTTAAATAATGCCATAAAACAGTTAAAGACAACTTTTAAAATTGGCAGGAAACGTCTATAATACCAAGGTGAGAATGGAGTATAATTCAGCACAGGTTGTGTGAGGGCAGTCTGAGCCCGGGAAAAGATATTGGGATCCACTGAGTCAGCTGCACCAGTAGTTCTTTCAGAACTTTCAGCTCATAGATAGTAAAGAGGCCAAAAATAATTATCAGAACAATATTACAGTGCTGTCTTTACTGACTCAGGCACAGGATTCTGTTGCTTTGCTCATATTCAGATTTGCTTTCCATCCTGGGTGGCAGTTTCAGGAAGAAGAGAACCATGAATACTTATGCATTAGTGTAGCAGGAACACTCCTCACAGTTCTGGGGCAGAAAGAACATGGGTAATTGCTCACAGAATAGAACACAAGCCAGGAAAGCAGTAAACAGCTCTCTTTAGATATTTCCACCTTGGATGAAAATTTACACATGTATAGAAGTATCTCTGAAAAGAGCTACACAAAAGCCCTGAATATTCGAGTGCACCCTTCACTCTGGAAGCAGGCTCCTACTTTAATAAAGAGATAAAAGTCAAGAAATATACTGGAAGTAAGAAACAACAGAAAAAATAAAACTCAGTGTTGAAAATGACTAATATGATGAGAAAGATCAAAGCATACAATCAGAAAAAAGATAACAAAGGTAACATACATACAAAGTCTCAAAAATCAATAAAAAATAGTTCAGCACTTTCAGGAGCTTGGAGCTTTTGGTTTGGAGTTCTAGGTCAGAAGGGATAGCTAAAGTGAAGCTAGAGGCACTATCCCCAGCAAATGTAACATTAGAGGTGCTTATAGTAGTACTTCTAATTTTTTTTTAAATGAATAGGCAATGAATAAAAAGTCCAACCATAGAAACTTATTATGGTAACAAAAAAGACTGGATTTCATCTATAGGGCAAAGAAATTTTTAAAAAAATTACCCCAAAAAGTAATGTTAAAAGCTCCCTGCCCTGAAAAAAATTATAAAAGAACTCAAAAAAGATTTGAAAAATCAAATGTGAGAGATTGAGGGAAAAAATAAAAATAAATAAAATACACCAAAGATATAGAATAAGATTATGAAAAAAAAGTTAACAAATTAGAAAAGATGCAGAGTCTTAAAGAAAAAGATTATTCTTTGAAAATTAGAGTTGGGAAAGAGGAAGTCAGTGAGGTTAGAAATAACCAAGAAATAACAAAACAGATTATAATGTTTGAAAAAATAAAAGAGTATGATATATATTTTAATTTTTATTAAAGATTTTTATTCACAAAGCATGTGCATGGGTAATTTTTTCCAATATTGAGATCTGCATAACCTCTTGTTGCAAATTTTCCTTCTTCTCACCATCCCCTCCCCCACCTGGCAGGCAGCCCAATACATGACAAACATGCCAAAATACATGCCAGATCCATTATATATATACATATTCACATAGCTATCTGGTTGTGCAAGAAAAATCAGATCAAGAAGGAAGAAAAAGAAAAATTGAAAAACAAAATGCAAGCAAATAATAACAGAGAGCATGAGAATGCTATGCTTTGTTCCACCCTCTGTTCCCATGGTTCTCTCTCTGGGTGTAGATGGTTCTCTTCATCACAAAAATAGAACTGATTCGAATCATCTCAGTGTTGAAGAGAGCCATGTCCTTCAGAGCTGATCATCACATAGTCTTGTTGCCATCTGCTGATGGTTGCTGATTTGCTGGTTCTGCACATTTCTTTTTGCATCAGTTCATGTAGGTCTCTCCAAGCCTTTCTGAAACTATCCTGCTGGTCCTTTCTTACAGAACAATAGTACTCCATAGTATTCATGTACCATAATGTATTCAGCCATTCTCCAATTGATGGGCATCCACTCAGTTTCAGTTTCCTGCCACTACAAAGAGGGCTGCCACAAACATTTTTGCACATGTGGATCCCTTTTCCTCTTTTAAGATCTCTTTGGGATATAATCCCGTAGAAACACTGCTGGATCAAAGGGTATGCACAGTTTGATAACATTTGGAGCATACTTTCAAACTCCTCTCCATAATGGTTAGATCTGTTCACAGTTGCACCAACAATGTATAAGTGTACCAGTTTTCTTACATCCCCTTCAACAATCATTATTATCTTTTTTGGTCATCTTTGCCAATCTGACAGGTATGCAGTGATATCTTAGAGTTGTCTTAATTTACATTTCTCTGATTAATAGTGATTTGGAGCCCTTTTTCATGTGGCTACAAATAATTTCAATTTCTTCATCTGAAAATTGTCTGTTTGTATCCTTTGACCATTTATCAATTGGAGGATGTCTTGAACTATTATAAATTTGAGTCAATTATCTATACATTTTAGAAATGAGGCCTTTATTAGATCATTTGCATGTAAAAATGTTTTCCCAGTTTATTGCTTCCCATATAATCTTGTCTGCATTAGTTTTGTTTATACAAGAACTGTTTAATTTAATATAATCAAAATTATCTATTTTATGATCAATAATGATCTCTAGTTATTCTTTGGTCACAAATTCCTTCTGCCTCCACAAATCTGAGAGGTAAACTATTATATGTTCTTGTGATTTGTTTATAGTATCATTCCTTATATCTAGATCATGAATCCATTTCAACCTTATCTTGGTATTCAGTGTTAGGTGTGGGTCTATGCCTACGTTCTGCCAGCATTTTTTGTCAAATAGTGAATTTTAACCCAAAAGATGGGGCTTTTTGATTTGTCAAACACTTGATTTTTATAATCATTACATATTTTGTTCTGTGAGCCTAGCCTATTCCACTGATTAACTAGTCTATTTCTTAGCCAGTAGCAAATGGTTTTGATGACCATTACTTTATTATATAGTTTTAGATCTGTTAAAACTAGGCCACATTCATTTGCTTTTTCTGTTTATTCATCCCTTTTAAATTCTTGTTGTTTTGTTCTTCCAGATGGATTTTGTTGTTATTTTTTCTAGTTCAGTAAAATAGTTTCTTGGGAGTTTAACTGGTACAGAACTAAATAAATAGATTAATTTGAGTAGCATTGTCATGTTTATTATATTCACTTGACTTATCCATGAGTAGTTGATATTTTTCCAATTGCTTAGACCTGACTTTATTCGTATTGAAAGTGTTTTGTAGTTTTGCTTATATAGTTCCTGATTTTTTCTTGACAGATAAATTCCCAAATATTTTATACTAGAAAAGTCATTTTAAATGAAATTTCTTGCTGTTGAATTTTGTTAGTAATGTATAAGAATGCTGATGATTTTTGTGGATTTATTTTGTATTCTGCAACTTTGCTAAAGTTGTGGATTGTTTCTAATAACTTTTCAGTTGATTATCTAGGGTTCTCTATGCCATCATATCATCTGCAAAGAGTGATAATTTGATTTCCTCATTACCTATTCTAATTCCTTTAATTTATTTTTCTTCTCTTATTGCCAAGGCTAGCATTTCTAATACAATATTAAATAGCAATGGTGATAGTGGGTAACCTTGCTTCATCACTGATTCTACTGGGAATTATTCTAGTTTATCCCCATTACATATGATGCTTGCTGATGGTTTTAAATAAAGGCTACTGACTATTTTAAGGAAAAGACCATTTATTTCTATACTCGCTAGTGTTTTTAATAGGAATGGGTGTTGGATTTCATCAGATGTTTTTTTTCTGTATCTATTGAGATAATGAAGTGTTTTTGTTAATTTGGTTATTGATATAGTCAGTTATGCTAATAGTTTTCCTAATATTGAACCAGCCATGCATTCCTGGTATAAATCCTACTTAGTTGTGGTATATTATCCTGGGAATGATTGTCTGTAATCCCTTTGCTAATATTTTGTTTAAGATTTTTGCATCAATATCAATTAGGGAGATTGGTCTAAAATTTCTTTCTCTGCTTTCTTTTTTTTTTTTCTTTTTTTATTCATACATCTTTATTTTGTTTTTTATTATACCTTTTATTTACAAGATATTTGCATGGGTAATTTTTCTGCATTGACAATTACAAAACCTTTTATTCCAACTTTTCCCTCCTTCCCCTCACCCCTTCCCCCAGATGGCAGGTTGACCAATACATGTTAAATATGTTAAAGTATAAGTTAAATACAATATATGTATGTATGTACAAACAGCTATTTTGCTGTATAAAAAAAGTCAGACTGTGAAATAGTGTACAATTGGTCTGTGAAGGAAATCGAAAATGCAGGTGGACAAAAATAGAAGGATTGGAATTCTATGTAGTGGTTCATAGTCATTTCCCATAGTTCTTTCACTAAGTGTAGCTGGTTCAGTTTATTACTGCTCTATTTGAACTGATTTGGTTTATCTCATTGTTGAAGAGGGCCACTTCCATCACAATTGATTATCATGTAGTATTGTTGTTGAAATATATAATGATTCTTCTGGTCCTGCTCATTTCACTCAGCATCAGTTCATGTAAGTCTCCCCAGACCTTTCTGAAATCATCCTGCTGGTCATTTCTTACAGAACAATAATAGTTCATAGTATTCATATACCACAATTTATTCAGCCATTCTCCAATTGATGGGCATCCATTCAGTTTCCAGTTTCTGGCCACTACAAAGAGGGATGCCACAAACATTCTTGCACATACAGGTCCTTTTCCCTTCTTTAAAATCTCTTTGGGATATAAGCCCAGTAATAACACTGCTAGATCAAAGGGTATGCACAGTTTGATATCTTTTTGAGTATAGTTCCAAATTTCTCTCCAGAATGGCTGGATATGTTCACAATTCCACCAACAATGTATCAGAGTCCCGATTTTCCCACATCCCCTCCAACATTCTGCATTATCTTTCCCTGTCATTCTAGCCAATTTGATAGGTATGTAGTGCTGTCTCAGAGTTATCTTAATTTGCATTTCTCTAATTAATAATTATTTGGAACATCTTTTCATATGGCTAGGAATAGTTTCAATTTCATCGTCTGAGAATTGTCTGTTCATATCCTTTGAGCTTTTATCAGTTGGAGAATGGCTTGATTTATTATAAATTAGAGTCTATTCTCTATATATTTTGGAAATGAATCCTTTTTCAGAATCTTTGACTACAAAAATATTTTCCCAGTTTGTTGCTTCCCTTTTAATTTTGTCTGCATTAATTTTGTTTGTACAAAAACTTTTCAATTTTATATAATCAAACTTTTCTATTTTGTGATCAGTAATGATCTCTAGTTCTTCTTTGGTCATAAATTCATTATTCTTCCACAGGTCTGAGAGGTAAACTATCCTATATTCTTCTAATTTACTTATACTCTCATTCTTTATGCCTAGGTCATGAACTCATTTTGACCGTATCTTGATGTGCAGTGTTAAATGTGGGTCAATGACTAGTTTCTGCCAAACTAATTTCCAATTTTTTCAGCAATTTTTGTCAAACAGTGAGTTTTTATCCCAAAAGCTGGGGTCTTTGGGTTTGTCAAACACTAGATTATTAAAGTTATTGACTGTTTTGTCCTTTGAACCTAACCTATTCCACTGACCAACTAATCTATTTCTTAGTCAATACCACATGGTTTTAATAACTGCTGCATTATAATATAATTTAAGATCTGGTAGGCCACATTAATTTGATTTGTTGTTCATTAATTCCCTTGAAATTCTTGACCTTTTGGTTTTCCATATGAACTTTGTTGTTGTTGTTGTTGTTGTTGTTTTTTTCCCTAGGTCATTAATATAATTTTTTGGGGAGTCTGATTGTTATAGCGCTAAATAAATAGATTAGTTTAAGTAGTATTGCCATTTTTATTATATTTGCTCACCCTATCCAAGAGCATTTAATATTTTTCCAGTTAGTTAGATCAGACTTAATTTGTGTGGAAGTGTTTTGTAGTTTTGCTTATAAAGTTTCTGATTTTCCCTTGGCAGATAGATTCCTAAATATTTTATACTATCTGTAGTTTCTTTAAATGGAATTTCTCTTTATAATTCTAACTGTTAGATTTTGTTAGTGATATATAAGAATGCTGATGACTTATGTAGGTTTATTTTGTATCCTGCAACTTTGCTAAAGGTGTGGATTATTTCTATTAACTTTTTAGTAGAATTTCTGGATTTCTCTAAGAATACCATCATATCATCAGCAAAGAGTGATAGTTTGGTTTCCTCATTACCTACTTTAATTCCTTTAAATCCTTTCTCACTCTTCCTGCCAAAGCTAGCATTTCTAATACAATAGTGAATAGTAATGGTGATAGTGGGCAACCTTGTTTCATGCCTGATCTTATTGGGAATGGTTCCAGTTTATCCCCATTACATATGAGGTTTACTGATGGTTTTAAATAGATGCTACTGATTATTTTAAGGAAAAGTCCATTTATTCCTATACTCTCAAGTGTTTTTAATAGGAATAGATGTTGGATTTTATCAAATGCTTTTTCTGCATCTATTGAGATGATCGTATGGTTTTTGTTAATTTGGTTATTAATATGGTCAATTATTCTAATAGTTTTCCTCATATTGAACCAGCCCTGCATTCCTGGTATAAATCTGACTTGATCATGGTGTATTATCCTGGAGATGATTTTCTGTAGTCTTTTTGCTAATATCTTATTTAAGATTTTAGCATCAGTATTCATTAGGGAGATTGGTTTATGATTTTCTCTCTGTTCTCAACCTACCTGATTTAGGTATAAGTACCATGTTTGTGTCATAAAAGATATTTGGTAGGACTACTTCATTCCCTATTTTTCCAAATAGTTTATATAGCATTGGGGCTAATTGTTCTTTAAATGTTTGGTAGAATTCACATGTAAATCCATCTATCTGGTCCTGGGCATTTTTGCTTAGGGAGTTGATTAATAGCTTGTTCTATTTCTTTTTCTGAAATGGGACTATGTGATCAATTTACTTCCTCCTCTGTTAATCTGGGAAGGCTCTATTTTTGGAGGTAGTCATCCATTTCACTTAGGTTATCAAATTTCATTAGCAAAAAGTTGGGCAAAGCAATTCATTATTTCTTTAATTTCCTCTTCATTGTTGGAAAGTTCTCACTTTTCATTTTTAAGACTAATAATTTGATTTTCTTCTTTGTTTTTTTCTAATCAGATTTACCAAAGGTTTATCTATTTGATTTTTTTCATAAAACCAACTCTTAGTTGTATTTATTAACTCTTTTTTTTTACTTTCAATATTATTAATTTCTTCTTCTAATTTTAAAATTTCAAGTTTAGTATTTGACTGGGGGTTTTTAATTTGTTCTTTTTCTAGGTTTTTAAGTTGCAAGCCCAATTCATTGATCTTCTCTTTCTCTATTTAATCCAAGTAAGTTTCTAAAGATATAAAATTTCCCCTGATTGCCACTTTGGCTGCATCCCACATATTTTGGTATAATGTCATCGCTGTCATTTTCTTGAGTGAAATTATTAATTGTGTCTATAATTTGCTGTTTCACCCCCTCATTTTTTAAGATGAGATTATTTAGTTCCCAAATAGACTTTTTGGTCTATTTACCCCTAGCTTTTTGTTGAATGTAGTTTTTATTGCGTCATGATCTATAAAAGAAAGCATTTACTATTTCTGCCTTCCTGCATTTAATTTTGAGGCCTTTATGTCCTAAGATATGGTCAGTTTTTTGTATAGGTTCCATGAACTGCTGAGAAGAAAGTATACTCCTTTCTGTCACCATTGAGTTTTCTCCAAAGATCTATCATACCAAATTTTTCTAATATTTTATTTATCTCTTTAATTTCTTTTTTATTTGTTTTGTGGTTTGATTTATCTAATTCTGAGAGTGCAAGGTTGAGCTCTCCCACTATTATAGCTTTGCTATCTATTTCTTCTGGCAACTCTCTTAATTACTCCTTTGGGAAGTTAGATGCTATACTACTTGGTGCATATATGTTTCGTATTGATATAGCTATCGTCTATGCTACCTTTTAGCAAGATATAATTTTTTTCCTTATCTCTTTTAATTAGATCAATTTTTGCTTTTGCTTGATCTGAGATAAGGATGGCTATCCCTGCTTTTTTGACTTCACCTGAAGCATAATAGATTCTGCTCCAGCCCTTTACCTTTACTCTGTATGTATCTCCCTGCTTTAAATGTGTTTCCTGTAAACAACATATTGTAGGGTTCTGACTTTTGTTCCAGTCTGCAATGTGCCTCCACTTTATGGGAGAATTCATCCCATTCACATTTACAGTTAAAATTTCTAATTCTGTATTTCCTGCCATCTTATTATCCCCAGATTATGCTTTTCTTTTTCTTGCCCCTCCACTTTTCCCCCTTCCCCAGTATTAAACTTATGGGGACCACTTGTGTCATGCAGCTCTCTCTCTTTAGGATCCCTCCCTCCTCCCTTTGAATCCTTTCCCCTTTCTTGTACCCTTCCTTTATTACTCTTTTTTCTTTTCCCTTTTCCTCTCTCACTTTTTTTAATGAGGTGAGAGAAAATTCTCTGTAAAACAAATATGTAAATTATCTTCTCTTTGAGCCAACTCTGATGAGAATAAGATTCACACAATGTTCCTTCCCCTCTCTAAATTCCCTCAGATATGATAGGGTTCCTTTCCCTCTTTGTGGGCTATAGTTTCCCTCTTTTTATCTACCATTTTCCCTTTTTCTGACACTATCCCCTTTCCATTTCTACTTCCATTTTTATGTTATATCAGTAAAATCAAATTATACATGTGGTCTTTATGTATATCCATAACAGAAATACAGTTCTCAAGAATTCCCTTTACCTTTTTCTGCTTCTCTTGAGTCCTATGGTTGGATATCAATTTTTTTTTTTTGTTTAGATCTGGTTTTTTCCTTAGAAACAAATCAAATTCATATGTTTCAGTAAATGTCCATCTTCTTCCATGGGAAAAATGTTCAGCTTAGCTGGGTAGTTTATTTTTTACTTCATTTCAAGTTCTTTTGCCTTTAGGAATATCAGATTCCAGGCCCTTCGATTCTTTAATGTGGAGGCAGCCAGACCTTGAGCAACCCTTATTGTGGCACCATGGCATTTGAATTGTTTTTTCCTGGCTGCTTGTAATATTTTTTTCCTTAGTGTGATAGTTCTGGAATTTGGCCACAATATTCCTTGGAGTTCTTATTTTAGGGTTTTTTTTCAGAAGGTGTTTGATGAATTCTTTCAATGCCTATTTTACCTTTTGATTCTATTATCTCCGGGCAGTTCTCTTTGATGATTTCCTGTGAAATAGTATCTATGGTCTTTTTTTTTTTCATCATAATTTTTGGGAAGTCCAAAAATCCTCAGATTATCTCTCCTAGATCTATTTTCCAGATCTGTTGTTTTTCCAAGTACATGTTTAATGTTTTTTTTCCTATTCTTTTTTTTTTTTGTTTGTTTGTTTGTTTGTTTGTTTGTTTGTTTGTTTTTGCTTGACTGATTCTTGATGTCTCAATGGATCATTCATTTCTATTTGTTCATTTCTGATTTTTAATGAGATATTTTCTTCATTAGCTTTTTTTTTTTTTTTTTTTTTTTTTTAACTTCTTTTTGTATATGTCCAATTGATTTTTAAATGAGTTGTTTTGCTCTATGGAATTTTTTTCCATTTCCCTATTTTTTTTTTTTTTTTAGTGAGTTATTTTCTTTTTCCAGTTCACAAACCCTACTTTCTTTGGAATTCTTTATCTTTTCCAATTCACAAATCCTACTTTCCTGGGATTTTTTTTTTCTTTTCCAATCCACAAATTCTGTTTCCCTGCACTTTCTGGGAGTTTTTTTTTTTTTTTTTTTACCTTTTCCAATTCACATTTCAGGAAGTTGTTAATCGCTTGCATAACTTCTCTTTCCTTTCCCCATTTTTCTTCTAGCTCTCTTTTAAGATTTTTAATATTCTCTTCTAGGAGAGCCTTTTGTGTTGGGTACCAACAATTGTCTGGAGACTGTCTGCTATTAGTCTCCCCAGTGTTGAAAATCTGCTCTCTTTCTTTATAGAAGGTATTGATCGTCCTTTTGATTTTTGTACTCTTTTTTTTTTTTTTTTAAGCTGTAGCATCTGCCTTTATGGCCAGGAGGTTATCACCTTCATCTGCAGAGCAGTGATAGGTGTATGGACAGTAGTTGTACTACCAATGGGCTGCAAAGTGCTGAGGAGTTCCGGAGTGCTCTGGAAAAAGGTTCCCCACCAGAAGTAACTAGGCCGGGTTGAGCTGTGGAAGTGCCCTGCGAAGAACTTTGCTATGCAGATTAGCAATTGCCCTGGGGCTAAAGATTGAGCAGTGTAAGTGTCACTACCCTAAGTCAAAGCCCATAGTGGGGTTGTGGGTATGGCAGTTGTACAGCAAATAGTCCCACATTGACCAGAAGTATCTATGCCCAGGGAAGCACAGTTGTGCTGTGGAAGTTCTATTACTCTAGGCCAAGCCCCACACTGTGCAGATTGAAGGTTACCCCTGGCTGCAACCCCCTGCCTTGCAGATTAGTGACTGCCCACTAGAGCTCCATGCTGCAGATTGCAGCTGCACAGCTGTGCTGTAGTCTGTGCTGCGTCACTTCCGGTTTTGGGTGGGTATAGGCACATTTTGTTAGGTTCTGGTGTTTTTAGAGTATCCTCTACCTTTGGCTTTAATTTCTATCCTGGTCTGCTTTGTAATCAAGGCAGAGCAGTCAGCCTATGGCAGAGTTGTCTTTATAACTTTCCTAGCCACAGAGGCCACCTCTGCCCCTGGTCCGCTCCTCTCCTATATCCCTGCTTGCACTGATCTTCTCCAACCCCTCAGGACAAACCTTTCCTGTCAATCTTCCAGATTATCTTCTGCTGGTGAGTTGTTGTATTTCCAATCTTCATGAATTTTACCAGTCAAGTGCTATTTTTGAGGCTGAATTTAATAATTGGTTGTGAGGGTATGAGAGGAGCTTAGAAAGTTGTGTGTGCCTTCTCCACCATCTTAAACCTACCCAGTTTAGGTATCAGTACCATTTCTGTGGCATAAAAGGAATTTGGTTGGGCTCCTTTATTCCCTATTTTTCAAACATAGTATGGGAGTTAATTGTTCTTTAATGTTTGGTAGAATTCAAATGTAATCTAAATTCATCTGGTCCTGGGAATATTTTCTTAGGGAGTTGGTTAATAGCTTGGTCTATTTCTTTTTCTAAAATGGGACTATTTAAGTAATTTATTTCCTCTTCTGTTAATCTGGGCAATCAATATTTTGTAGGTATTAGTCCATTTCACTTAGGTTGTCAAATTCATTGGCATAAAGTTGGGCAAAGTAATGCCTGATTATTGCTGTAGTTTCCTCTTTATTGGAGGATAGTTCTCCCATTTCATTTTTGAGACTAACAATTTGCTTTCCTTCTTTCCTTTTTCTAATCAAATTAACTAAAATTTTATCTAATTTTTTTGTTTTTTTTCATAAAACTAATTCTTTATTTATTAATTCATTAGTCTTTTTTTTTTAGTTTCAGTTTTATTGATCTCTTCTTTTATTTTTAGAATTTCAAGTTTGGTATTTGATTGGGAGTATTTAATTTTTTTATTTTTTCTATCTTTTTTAGTTACAAGCCCAATTTATTGATCTTTTCTTTCTGTATTTTATCCAAGGAAGATATAAAATTTCTTCTTATTACTGTTTTGGCTGCACCCCACCAATTTTTGTATATTGTCTTATTGTCATTCTCTTGGATGAAATTATTGATTGTGTCTCTGACTTGCTATTTCATCCATTCCCTCTTTAAGATGGGATTATTTAGTTTCCAATTTCTTTTTTGGTCTATTTTCCCCTGGCTCCTTATTGAATTTAATTTTATTGCATTGTGATCTGAGAAAAATGAATTTACTATTTCTCCCTTTCTGCATTTGATTACATATTTATGTCTTAATATATGGTCAGTTTTTTTTATGTAGGTTCCATGAAATGCTGAGAAGAAAGTGTATTCCTTCCTGTCTTCATCCAATTTTCTCAAAAGATCTATCATATCTAGTTGTTTTTAGTATTCTATTTACCTCTTTAACTTTGTTTTTATATATTTTGTGGTTTGATTTATATAGTTTTGAGAGAGCAAGTTTGAGATCTCTCACTATTATAGTTTTGCTGCCTATTTCTTTTTGCAACTCTCAACTTCTTTAGGAATTTAGATGCTACACCACTTGGTGCATATATTTTTTATATTGATATTGCTTCTGGTACCCTTTAGCAAGATATAGTTTCCTTTCTTATCTCCTTTAATCAGATCAATTTTTGTTTTTCCTTGACCTGAGATGAGAATAGCTACCCCTGTTTTTTTTTTTTGTTTGTTTGTTTGTTTGTTTGTTTGTTTATTTCACTTGAAGCATAAAAGATTCTACTCCAGCCTTTTACCTTTACTCTGTATGTATCAGTCTGCTTTAAATGTTTTTCTTGTAAACAACATATTATAGGATTCTGGCCTTTAATCCAGTCTCCTATCCTCTTATGTTTTATGGAAGAGTTCACCCCCATTCACATTTACAGTTAAAACTACTAATTCTGTATTTCCTGCCATCCTATTAACCCCAAATTATACTTTTCTCTTTCCTTTTCCCCTTTCACTTCTCCCCAGTATTTTACTTAGGAACACTACTTGCCTCAAGCAATCCTCCTCCTTTAGAGACCCTCCCCCTTTCTTATACCTTTCCCCTATTTCTCTTTTCCCTTCTATTTAGCCTACCCTTTACCTTTCTCCCTTTCCTCTACCACTTTTCTATAATATGAGAGATATTTCTTGGTGAAAACAAATATATCTAATATTCTTTTTTTGGGCCAAATCTAAAGAAAATAAGATTCCCACAATATTTGTGACCATCCTTTCTTTCCCTCATTATAATGTTTTCTTTGCCTCTTCCTGAGATGTAGCTTCCCTCATTTTGCTTCACTTTCCCCCCTTTTTCCCTCTTACAATCCCCTTTCCATCTCTAGTCTCTTTTTATAACAGTAAAATCAAATTATGCATATATTTTCAATGCATACCCATAACATATATACAGTTTTCAAGAGTTTTTTCTTTTTTTTTCTTTTTTAACTCTTTATGCTTCTTGAGTTATGTCTTTGGAGGTCAAATTTTTTGTTTAGCTCTTTTCATAAAAAATACATGGAATTCACCAGTTTTGTTCAATGTCCATCTTCTTCCCTGAATGAAAATGCTCAGTTTAGCAGGTAATTTCTTTTTGGCTGTTTTCCAAGATCTTTTGCCTTTTGAAATATCAGATTCCAGGCCCTTTGATCCTTTAAAGTGGAAGCTGTTAGGTGCTAAATAATCCTCATTGTGGTTCCACAGTATTTGAACTGTTTCTTTCTGGCTGCTTGTAATATATTTTCCTTGGTCCAATACTTCTCAAATTTAACCACAATATTCCTTGGAGTATTAATTTTGGGTTTTTTTTCAAGAGGCATTCAGAGACTTCTTTCAATGCTCATTTTACCTTCTCTTTCTATGATATCTGGGGAGTTCTCTTTGAGGTTTCCTCAAATATGGTGTCCAGGCTCTTTTTTTCATTATGTATTTCAGGGAGTCCAATATGATATGATAAAGTCCTGTAGCCAGGGTAGAAGATAATGAGGTGGATACATTAGAGACCCTTCTTTAATGGTGGAGGATATTGTAGGAGTTTTCCTATATCTATCCTTTTTGACCAAAGAAGAAGGACCCTAAAGGGCACAGAAAATTAAGAAATGTGTGAGATTCAGAGGAAATGCCATCTTGCAGAATAAATACTTTCTGGAAATCATGAAGTCCAAGAGATCAGCCACATAAAAAATAAGAAGGTGACTGCCATGAGCATCCTTGTCAAATGGAGGGTCTCACCTTCTAAATCCATCAGTAATCAAATACAATGGGATCTAATATTCTCTACATTTCTCAGTCAGCTGTATAGCTCTGTGTGTCTGTTTTGTCTTGGAAAAAATGACAAAAGTCTGTCTTTGTCCTTTTTTATGTTTTCATGTCAATTTTGATAATAATTCTACTTATAATCTTTTTTTTTCTATTTTATTTTTATTTCTATTTTCTATCCCCTCTTTGGAATATCTTTAAATTGATCCTAAAATTACTTTGACATTATCACCACTAGTCCATATTTTCTTCTGGATGTATTTGTCCAAGTTCAAATGCTCTTTCCAATTTTATCTCTTATTTGTAAGATATAGATTTATTTTTTATTTAGTATTTTATTTTCCCCAATTACATGCAAAAACAATTTTAACATTCATTGATAAAACTTTGAGTACTCAATCCTCTCCCTCCCTCTTTCTGAACCAACTTCATTGGGAAGGCAAGCAATTTGAGATCAGTTACACATATGTAGTTATATAAAACATATTTCCATATTAGTCATATTATGAAAGAAAACATAGATCAAAAAAGAAATCCCCACCCCCAAATAAGGAAGGTAATTTTCATCATAATAATTTATAGTTGTCTTGAATCATTCTATTGCTAAGGATACTTAAATCATTCACATCTGATCATCTAACAAAATTGCTGTTAATTTGTTCACAGTACATTTTGCTTTGCATCACCTCAAGAAAGTGTTTCCAGGTTTTTCTCAGAGTATTATGCTCATAATTTCTTATATGACAATAATATTTCATCACAAACATATACCATTATTTGTTCACCCATTGTCCAATTTATGGTTTATGTGCAATTTCCAATTCCATGTCATCAAAAAAGAGCTGCTATAAATATTTTTGTAGATCTAGGTCCTTTTCCTTCTTTTAATCTCTTTCAGGAAACACACCTAGTAATAATATTTCTAGGTCAAAGGGTATGCATGCTTTTATAGACTTTTTGGATAACAGCTTCATCTCTTTCTCTTCAAATTAGATATTAAAGTGGTAGAATCAAAATATCTTGAATTCCCATGCACAAAATTGAAGATTAACTGTATTAGAAATATTAATATTACTGTTCTATTTCATGTCAGTTTATTTTCTACTAAAACATAATAGGGACTCTATAAATGTTTATTAACTTGCTGATAATCTATTCATATATAATACTTTGAAGTAAGCAGATTTACCTGATTTTTTTATCACCCTCCCTCTAGGTTCTTTTTATTTTTTTTAATCACTAAGTCTTTTTGATGTTGTGTGATGCACTATTGCTTGAAGTCTTTCATCTTTGTCCTCTGTAATGTTTTATAAATTAGATTTTATTCTAAACAGATGTTTTTCTTTAAGCTGCCACTAATCAACAAGCATTTATTAAGCACCAGTTAAAGGGCAGGCATTATTCTGGTTGGAAGAAATATAGATAGTATAATTTCTTTTCACTTGATAAGGATATCAAGAGTTTATTGGTTAAGGCAATTTCTAGGCTCAATGTCCTTGTGACTTGGAGCTTTAAATTGGTTAAACTTCACTAAAAAAGTCATAAGCAATGTGAATGTTTTCCCTTTTTAGGACCTATATTCCAGAGTCCAAAACTTATTTAAAAAGGTTGAATTGGACATCTTGTAGCTGCCTATTTTTCTTATGTTTATCTATTTTAAAACATCATCTGAATGGCATAACCAAAAAATGAAATTGACTTTTTGAAAACAGAAATAACTGGTTACTAATATGGATGTCTTAAGATCATTGATTGACTAGAGAAAAAATCAAAATCAATACCAAATTAAAAGGATTTATAGTATAAGAGTCTCTACTAGGCCCTCAGTAAAATGATTATTGCTAAGAAAAAGCCCCTTATGGTATGATGCAGTTTCATTTCAATATAGGCTTGCTTACATGTATTTCTGACAGTATGCAAAATGTTCATGCCTAACCTGACTTCCCACTAAATACACATAATTTTTCAATTGGAAAGAAATGTAAGAGGGCAAGTGAATCAAGCTCATTGAATTATTTAAATTTATAAATAATGTCACATATTTACCAATAATAAATGGAACATTGGCCCATTGGACAAGTTAATTTTCTTTTCATGTTTAATTAAAATTTTAAAAAGAATAATATCTGCACACTTTTAACAAATGACTTGACATTTAATATGCATTTAGGTATGTTTCATTCCTTCACTGCTTCTTAATAATATATTATGAATGCTAAAGACAACATTTCTATCTTCATATTAAGGTTAATTTATAGTTGCTTTTAGCAGTAAAATTTATGTTTCAAAATCCATCATTCCAGAAAATGTTTATTTTTAGAATATTAACTCTCCCTGTCTATGGAATGTAATTTCATTGTTTTAGGTTTAAGTTTATAAATGCCCTATTCTGATCTCTTGTTTAGGCATTGGTAGTGAGTCTAGTATTTCATAAGCTCTCTTAATAAAACACAGAATATATTACGTTTAACTGTTAGAAAAAAAATTAGTACTGACTCATCAAAGGTCTATATGAATGTCACAAAAAGATGAAACTCTGGATAGGTTGATTATCAGATTAGACCAGATAAACTTTTTTTTTGTTTGTTTGTTTGTTTTTTGTAAACACTGAAATTCATGAAGACTATATAACAAAACATAGAAAGATTAATAACTATTCTGGTGGAGTGGTTATCACTCCACAAAATGAAAGTAAGTATTGTTGAAATACAAATACAAGAGAAGAATGATTCTTAAGGTGTTTTTGTTTTATAGTTTGACAACTATAGGCAGGGCCTGTGCTAATATATGTTTAATATCTGACTTTTACAAAAAAGTCTGCCCAAAACACTTTTGAGTTTGATCTGCTTTTTATCTCTTACTTTCTTGAATTCACACAATTAACAAAACAATTGCAAATCTTAATTTGAATTAATTTCTCAAGTATAAATGTTCATGCTGCAAATCTAACAATTTGCTCTTGAAAGCTACTATAACTTGGATGCAACATAATCTCTGACATATAATTACTTTTCTTCACAAATCTATGTATTTATCTTATTTTTAACTTTATGTTGAGAAAGAGTCCATAAAGTTCAGACAACTTCCAAAGCAATTTATGATATAAAAATAATAATAATTAGTTTAAATTAAAAGATATCATTCTCTTTGTAATCCATCTTTTATCATAGCGCATATTCCACATAGCAGGTTCTCTGTAATCACTTACTGGTTGATATAAATCAGTGCACAATTCACAAAATTGCATAATAATATTTTAGGAAAAATGTATAGACTAAAAAGTACTTGATTATCATTAATATATGCAACGGATATTTTAGCATAATAAAATGATAATACCAATCGCTATGAAAGGAAAAATGGGTCAAGTCATCTCACTACATATAGTAGAGAAAAGTTCTTTGTGCTGAAGAGATGTAAGAAAAAGGTATTTTTGCATTCTGTCCATGCTATTTCCTTTGTTGCATATACTGAACATAAAGAACAGATACACACAGAAAGCTGAAACTTAAAAAGGGCTAAATGTAGTCTTACGTTTAGGTGAAAAATATCAATTATGCAGTGAGACTTGACTTAGCATAAGTTCACATTAAAAAACTTTAGACTTTGATTAGTATCATGCCCAATGTCTTAGTAATGGTGTGAGCATTATTGTAATCCTAGTTTGAAGGAATACAATTATAGAGATCAGATCATTCAAAGACATATGTGTACTTGGTGCTATTTAACCCATAATTTTGAAGGATTCTTTTCAATTCCTGATAGAATATTAACAAACTAGATTGTGATATGAAAACAATTGTAAATAGAGCTAGAAATTAGGAAAATTGGACACATACAGTATAAATAAGAAATCATGGGATGAAAAAGAATTCTGAATGTCTAATCAGGAGCATGGGGAAAAGAACTAAGCCTTAAGGTGATAAAATAGCTATAATTAATTCAGATTAGTTAGCAAAACAAATAGTAGATTTTTTAAAGGCAGTGTTCCTTCAAAGGATAACAAGCATCAGTTGTTGAAAATTATAAGAAGGCAGAAGAGAGGTTCATCATAAGAAGGATAATTAGACTTACCTGATAGTTGGTTTTTTAGGTCACAAGTTTATATATCCTCAGAAAAGTTGAAGCAGCAGAGATATGACAATTTATCAGAGATGTAAAGAGTAGATTCCTGCATTAGGACAGGGTTAAAAATAACTGTTTAATTAAACATGAAAAGAAGACCTTTGTATTATTTTTTCAGTCATGATCAACTCTTCATAATGCCACTTGGGGTTTTCTTGGCAAAGATACTGGAATGGTCTTCCATTTACTTCTTCAGTTCATTTTATAGATGAAGAAGCTGAGGGAGTCCTTGACATACAGCATTCTTTCTACTGCTTTACTTGGCTGTCCTTCTACCTTAAAGATTCTTCAATTTCATATCTTGAATGAGAAATCTGATTTTTAAGAAGTGAAATCAAATATGATAGTTCTGTACTAATATCACTCTTCTTATGGATCTATTGTCATTGCTGTCATTATCATAGCCATAAACTTCATGTGTTCTCCTGTTTATACCAAAATGACTCTACTGATATTAGTAGAAGATCAGGGTTTTGAATTATTTTCCTAGCTCTAGAAATGTATGAACATAGTCCATACTTTCTTTAGTGGTTCATTTTGTGGCTATTAGTACAGTTTTCATGACAAAGGAGCAGGGTTAGGGGTTTAAATTTACTATGTAACAAACTGAAGCTAATTTGCTCTCAAAGGAATAAAAGTCATGACTTTGTCTTCATTATCACTATGTTACATTCAGCTGAGCTAACCAATCACTGATATCATGAAAGTTTCCTAATGAAGACAACTTATTGTGAAACATGAACTTCTTAATTTCCGCTACTTAGCTGCATTAAAATTAAAAAACTTAAATAAAATTTCAGTAATATTTACTCATATGTTTAATATCTCAATAATGAGAAAAATGCTTCACTAAAGTAGAATGAATAATATTTTCAAATGCATCTATATCTAATAATATTTTTGTCTGTTCATTTGATATCTCTAACTTCAAGTCTATATAAATATTAATTATCCAGCAAAATTAAACATTATCTTTCAGGGGAAAATATAGACATTCAATGGAATAGGGAATTTTCATTTATTTTTTTATGAAAACACCGGAAATGAACAGAAAATTTGATGTTCAAATACAAAACTCAAGAGAAGCATAAAAAGATAAAAAGGGAAAAAAAACTGTATTTTATAAAGGTTAAAATGTTTACATCCTAATATAGAAAGATGACATGTTTAACTCTTCAGAAGTATATCTTTAGTAGGGGTACACTTAGAGCCGATAAGTATAATTTGACTTTATAGTGATGATATAAAAACAGAACTACATATGGAGAAGTAATTGTACTATAAGAAAAAGGAAGATGAGGTAAATTATATCACATGATGAGGCAAAACATACATAGTATAGTGGAGGGAAAGAAAGGACAGGGATGAGCATTGTGTGAAACAAACTCATCAGATTTGGTTCAAAGAGAGAATATAAAACATATTTAGTTCAATATAGAAATGTCTCTTCCTACAAGGAAGTAGGAAGAGGAAAGGAAAAGTAATAGAAGGGAGAAAAGAAGTAAAAGTAGAAAGGAATAAGAAAGGAGGAGGGGCTGTAAAAGGAGATGGTAGACTGAGGAAGGTAGTGTTCAGGAGTCAAACAGTGTTGAAGAGGGAAAGGGGAAAAGAAAAAGACAACTATAACTTGAGGAAAACAAGATGGCAGGAAATACAGAGTTAGTAAATTTTACTGTGAATGGGAATGGGATGAACTTTCCCATAAAATGGAAGCATATGGCAGACTGGAGTAAAAGCTAGAATTTTACAATATTTTGTTCCAGGAAATACATTTAAAGCAGAGTGATACATACAGAGTAAAGATAAAAGCCTGCAGTAAAATATAATATGTTTCAGCTGAAACAAAAAAAAAAAAAAAAAAAAAAAAAGAAAAGAAAAAACAGAAGTAGTGGACTTGATCTCAGATAAAGTAAAAACAAAACTAGATTAATTAAAAGAGATAAGGAAGGAAACTGTATCTTGCTAAAGGATACCATAACTAATGCAGTAATTACAATGCTAAACATTTATATACCAAGTGGTATAGCATCCAAGTTCCTAGAGGAGAAGTTTCAAGAGCTGCTAGAAGAAATAGACAGGAAAACAATACTAGTGAGGGATTCCAATCTTGCTGTATCAGAGCTAAAAAAAAGTTGTTAAGGAGATAAATAGAATTTAAGAAAAGTCAGATTTTCTTACTGGTAGACATTTGGAGAAAAATTGAATGGAGAATGAAATGAATATATTTTTTCTTGGTGGTTCATGGTGTGGTTCTTTGTGGAACCTACACAAAAATTGACTATGTATTAGACCATAAAAGTCTCAAAATCAAATGGAGAAAGGCAGAAATAGTAAATGGATTTTTTTTTCAGATATAATACAATAAAAATTATCTATAGTAAACCAAACATTATTTAAAAACTAAATAAACTAGACATGAAGAATGAGTGGGCAAAACAACAAATCCTAGACACAATCAACAATTTCACCATAAGAATGATAATATGAGACAAGATAATAAAATTTGGGAGTTGCAGCCAAAGCAGTACTTAGGGAAAGTTTTATACCACTAAATGCTTACTTATAAAAAATAGGGAAAGCAATCAATGAATTGAGCATATAACTAAAAAAGAACTATTTAATTACCAAATTTTAAATTCTCAAAATAAAAGGGGAGATTAATAAAATTGAATGTAAGAAAACTACTGCATTAATAAGCAAAACTAAGTCAATTTTATGGAAAAAAACAAAATAGATAAACTTTTAATTAATATAATTAGAAACAGGATAGAAGAAAATTAATTTGTTAGTATCAAAAATAAAAAAAAAAAAGGTGAACGTTCCAAAAATGAAGAGGAAATTAGAGAAATAAATAGTAGCTATTTTCCTCAACTGTATGCCAGGAAAGCTGATAATCTAAGTGAAATGGATGAATATTTAAAAAATAAAGATTGCCCAGATTAAAAGAGGAAATAAATTACTTACATAATCTCATTTTAGAAAAAGAAGTTGTACAAGCTATTAATCAGCTTTCTAAATAAAATTCTCCAGGGCCACATGAATTTACATGTGAATTCTACCAAACATTTAAAGAACAATTAATTCCAAATACTGTTGGAATCCTTACTAACTGCTAACTAATTAGAGTTGATCTAATCTTACAAGAAGATGTTTTGGGCAGAACCTGAAACAAGGTACTAAGTAGAACTAATTAATACAAGGCTTGTGTCCACACCTTTACTCATTGGAGTTCAATGAGTTCACACCTCCCTTGAAGCTCTTTGGGCCAGAGAGAAAACCCATAATCCCTCTCTCTGGAAGGAGCATAAATAGGCCAATGGGCCAGTCGAAGAAGTTCTTCAGAGGAAGACGCTACAAGTCGAGATTTCACTGGAATGACATGAAGACTGGAGCTGGCTGGAGGCTGAAGAAAGCAGAGACAGAGGCTGAAGGACCAGACCTTTGGATTTAAAGACATTTGGAGAGAGCTCTTGGAACCAAGCAGAGAGATAGGCCTCTAAGCTAACCGGGCTATATTGGAGATAATAAAAGATCTGAACTTTTACCACCTGGCTGCGATTTGAGAAGAAAAAGATCACCACATTTTGGCGCCCGAACAGGGACCGATTCAGATCCATCTGACAAAAGCTACGATCCTGATTCAAGTGGAAAAGCCTCTGATCCTGATCCAGTGGAAAAGACTCTTCAACCCAGAAATTAGGGTGAGTACAACAAAGAAATTTTGTTAGAAGAGTTAAAGTAGAATTTCATCTAAGATGGGACAGATAATTAGAAAACAGCCTGTTTCTGTTCAAGGAAAATGTTTAGAGAGCATTGTCAAAATTATGGAAAGCCAAGGTTTAATTATAAGTTTACAGCAAATCACTGAATTTTTACAAACTGTAAAGGACATATGTCCTTGTTTCTCTCTTGATAAGGAATTAGATCTAAATGAATGGAAATTGGTTGGAGAGGATCTTTGTCAATTCTATGATAAAAATGGGCCTAACTCAATCATTAATACATATAATGTAATACAATTGGCTATAAGAAGTTACTTAAGTGATAGAATGATGAAAAGGAAAGTACAGGAGGAAGAAGTACCAACTTTATTGGGTGAAAAGGAGGACGAATCAGATGAGAATGGAGTTAATTACAATTCTGAGTGTGATACTTCACAGCAGGAGGAATTAGATGATTCCACATCTCATGACCTTCCCCCTGCAATTAACCCTTCATGTGTGGAACAAGGGGGAGGGAGAGAGACAGAAACACAGTCAGCTTCTCCTGTAAAGCAGAATTTGACAAGATTAGAAAAAGCATTAGTTAAAGCAAAAAATGAAGGAGAAGATATATCTGATTTTATAAATGCATATCCTGTGATTGAAGAGCTCAACTCCTCAGGTCAAAAAGAGAGAAAATACACTTCTTTTAATTTGGGAAAAATTAAAGATTTGAAAAAGGGTTGCACTCTTTATGGGGCTACATCATCTTATGTGAAGATGTTACTAGATAATTTGTCTTATGAAATCTTAATCCCGAATGACTGGAAATCCATCACTAAATCATGTCTTGAACCGGGACAAAATTTATTGTGGCTTTCAGAGTTTCATGAATTATGTAGGATTCAAGCCCAACACAATAGGCAAACAGGAGCTAGTGTACAAGTTGCTTTTGACCAACTAGCTGGTGAAGGTCAGTATGCAGAGAGTTCAGAACAAATTTATTATCCCATAACAGTGTATGAGCAAATTTCTAAGGCTGCAATAAAAGCTTGGAATTCTCTCCCTGGACAGAAAGATGGAAATAATGCTTTCACAAAAATAGAGCAAGGTCCCAATGAACCTTTTGCAGATTTTGTGGGACGTTTACAAATAGCTGTAATAAGAACCATTGGAGACAATGCAGCAACAGAAATAATGACCAGACATTTGGCTAAGGAAAATGCCAATGAGGTTTGCAAAAGAATTATATGGGGGCTAGACAAAGATGCTCCTTTGGAGGAGATCATTAGATGCTGTACCACAGTGGGCACAGATACTTATTATGCCCAGACTATGATGAACATGGAAAGGCAAGGTCCTTCTTGGCAGAGGAATTCTAGAGAAACTCGTCGATGTTTTCATTGTGGAAAAGTTGGACATTTGAGAGCTCATTGTAGATATGGAGATAGAGTGAGAAGACAGGGTGAGAGAAAACCCAAAACCCCATGTCCAAAATGTAACCGAGGCTTTCACTGGGCCTCTAAATGTATATTGACCCAGAGGAAGGAGAGGCAAGGCCCAGCTCCAAAGTATCAATCAAAGGACAGGTGGGGCATGATAGCAGCTGAGGTTACACCCAGAGAGACTTTAGAAATTCAGTACTCTGATGTCATCAACCAACAGAAAAGCAATCAGGATTACAGTTGGGGAGAATACAGGCCTTTTAAGACAACAAGACAATATCCAATGCAAACAACTCCAATGTAATTACCAGATGATGAGAAGAAATCCCAAATTTGGTAAATAGAAGGGAATTAGGTTAATTGCTTGGGGAAGAGGATCTGCTTATATTTCCACAGGTGGAAAAGGCTAACAATGAGACTGTCAAAAGAACTTTAAAATCTTCAGCTTTCAGTTCCTGAAAAACCAGCAAGAATCACTGGATTCCCTGAGATGAAAAATTATTGATGAGACTTTTTGCAGTACTTCAGAGCTTACAGGAATTATTAGATTCCTGGCGCATGAACTAATGGACAATGGATTCCTTATGGACTATTTCTAGGACTTATGGACATTTGTAAATTTTCAGGTCGATTTATGTTGTTACATTACTACTAGCCTGTGTTATATTACTATGTGCTTATGTATTTTAAGCAATTGCAAGAATCATTGGATTTCTTGAGATGAAAGATTGTTGATGAGACTTTTGCAGTAGTTAAATTTTCATGTTGATTCATGTTATTTGTTACATTACCACTAGCCTGTGTTATATTGCTGTGTGCTTTTGTAAATTATGTATAATGACTCCCATATTGATGGATTTATGTATACCATGTATATCTGTTACAAAGTTCTGGCCCATATTGATGGATTTATGTGTACCCCCTCAGAAACCCCCTATGTTTTAAAACAAAAGAAAGGGGGAGATGTTGGAATCCTTACTAACTGCTAAGTAATTAGAGTTGATCTAATCTTACAAGAAGATGTTTTGGGCAGAACCTGAAACAAGTTACTAAGTAGAACTAATTAATATAAGGCTTGTGTCCACACCTTTACTCATTGGAGTTCAATGAGTTCACACCTCCCTTGAAGCTCTTTGGGCCAGAGAGAAAACCCATAATCCCTCTCTCTGGAAGGAGCATAAATAGGCCAATGGGCCAGTCGAAGAAGTTCTTCAGAGGAAGACGCTACAAGTCGAGATTTCACTGGAATGACATGAAGACTGGAGCTGGCTGGAGGCTGAAGAAAGCAGAGACAGAGGCTGAAGGACCAGACCTTTGGATTTAAAGACATTTGGAGAGAGCTCTTGGAACCAAGCAGAGAGATAGGCCTCTAAGCTAACCGGGCTATATTGGAGATAATAAAAGATCTGAACTTTTACCACCTGGCTGCGATTTGAGAAGAAAAAGATCACCACATTTTGGCGCCCGAACAGGGACCGATTCAGATCCATCTGACAAAAGCTACGATCCTGATTCAAGTGGAAAAGCCTCTGATCCTGATCCAGTGGAAAAGACTCTTCAACCCAGAAATTAGGGTGAGTACAACAAAGAAATTTTGTTAGAAGAGTTAAAGTAGAATTTCATCTAAGATGGGACAGATAATTAGAAAACAGCCTGTTTCTGTTCAAGGAAAATGTTTAGAGAGCATTGTCAAAATTATGGAAAGCCAAGGTTTAATTATAAGTTTACAGCAAATCACTGAATTTTTACAAACTGTAAAGGACATATGTCCTTGTTTCTCTCTTGATAAGGAATTAGATCTAAATGAATGGAAATTGGTTGGAGAGGATCTTTGTCAATTCTATGATAAAAATGGGCCTAACTCAATCATTAATACATATAATGTAATACAATTGGCTATAAGAAGTTACTTAAGTGATAGAATGATGAAAAGGAAAGTACAGGAGGAAGAAGTACCAACTTTATTGGGTGAAAAGGAGGACGAATCAGATGAGAATGGAGTTAATTACAATTCTGAGTGTGATACTTCACAGCAGGAGGAATTAGATGATTCCACATCTCATGACCTTCCCCCTGCAATTAACCCTTCATGTGTGGAACAAGGGGGAGGGAGAGAGACAGAAACACAGTCAGCTTCTCCTGTAAAGCAGAATTTGACAAGATTAGAAAAAGCATTAGTTAAAGCAAAAAATGAAGGAGAAGATATATCTGATTTTATAAATGCATATCCTGTGATTGAAGAGCTCAACTCCTCAGGTCAAAAAGAGAGAAAATACACTTCTTTTAATTTGGGAAAAATTAAAGATTTGAAAAAGGGTTGCACTCTTTATGGGGCTACATCATCTTATGTGAAGATGTTACTAGATAATTTGTCTTATGAAATCTTAATCCCGAATGACTGGAAATCCATCACTAAATCATGTCTTGAACCGGGACAAAATTTATTGTGGCTTTCAGAGTTTCATGAATTATGTAGGATTCAAGCCCAACACAATAGGCAAACAGGAGCTAGTGTACAAGTTGCTTTTGACCAACTAGCTGGTGAAGGTCAGTATGCAGAGAGTTCAGAACAAATTTATTATCCCATAACAGTGTATGAGCAAATTTCTAAGGCTGCAATAAAAGCTTGGAATTCTCTCCCTGGACAGAAAGATGGAAATAATGCTTTCACAAAAATAGAGCAAGGTCCCAATGAACCTTTTGCAGATTTTGTGGGACGTTTACAAATAGCTGTAATAAGAACCATTGGAGACAATGCAGCAACAGAAATAATGACCAGACATTTGGCTAAGGAAAATGCCAATGAGGTTTGCAAAAGAATTATATGGGGGCTAGACAAAGATGCTCCTTTGGAGGAGATCATTAGATGCTGTACCACAGTGGGCACAGATACTTATTATGCCCAGACTATGATGAACATGGAAAGGCAAGGTCCTTCTTGGCAGAGGAATTCTAGAGAAACTCGTCGATGTTTTCATTGTGGAAAAGTTGGACATTTGAGAGCTCATTGTAGATATGGAGATAGAGTGAGAAGACAGGGTGAGAGAAAACCCAAAACCCCATGTCCAAAATGTAACCGAGGCTTTCACTGGGCCTCTAAATGTATATTGACCCAGAGGAAGGAGAGGCAAGGCCCAGCTCCAAAGTATCAATCAAAGGACAGGTGGGGCATGATAGCAGCTGAGGTTACACCCAGAGAGACTTTAGAAATTCAGTACTCTGATGTCATCAACCAACAGAAAAGCAATCAGGATTACAGTTGGGGAGAATACAGGCCTTTTAAGACAACAAGACAATATCCAATGCAAACAACTCCAATGTAATTACCAGATGATGAGAAGAAATCCCAAATTTGGTAAATAGAAGGGAATTAGGTTAATTGCTTGGGGAAGAGGATCTGCTTATATTTCCACAGGTGGAAAAGGCTAACAATGAGACTGTCAAAAGAACTTTAAAATCTTCAGCTTTCAGTTCCTGAAAAACCAGCAAGAATCACTGGATTCCCTGAGATGAAAAATTATTGATGAGACTTTTTGCAGTACTTCAGAGCTTACAGGAATTATTAGATTCCTGGCGCATGAACTAATGGACAATGGATTCCTTATGGACTATTTCTAGGACTTATGGACATTTGTAAATTTTCAGGTCGATTTATGTTGTTACATTACTACTAGCCTGTGTTATATTACTATGTGCTTATGTATTTTAAGCAATTGCAAGAATCATTGGATTTCTTGAGATGAAAGATTGTTGATGAGACTTTTGCAGTAGTTAAATTTTCATGTTGATTCATGTTATTTGTTACATTACCACTAGCCTGTGTTATATTGCTGTGTGCTTTTGTAAATTATGTATAATGACTCCCATATTGATGGATTTATGTATACCATGTATATCTGTTACAAAGTTCTGGCCCATATTGATGGATTTATGTGTACCCCCTCAGAAACCCCCTATGTTTTAAAACAAAAGAAAGGGGGAGATGTTGGAATCCTTACTAACTGCTAAGTAATTAGAGTTGATCTAATCTTACAAGAAGATGTTTTGGGCAGAACCTGAAACAAGTTACTAAGTAGAACTAATTAATATAAGGCTTGTGTCCACACCTTTACTCATTGGAGTTCAATGAGTTCACACCTCCCTTGAAGCTCTTTGGGCCAGAGAGAAAACCCATAATCCCTCTCTCTGGAAGGAGCATAAATAGGCCAATGGGCCAGTCGAAGAAGTTCTTCAGAGGAAGACGCTACAAGTCGAGATTTCCCTGGAATGACATGAAGACTGGAGCTGGCTGGAGGCTGAAGAAAGCAGAGACAGAGGCTGAAGGACCAGACCTTTGGATTTAAAGACATTTGGAGAGAGCTCTTGGAACCAAGCAGAGAGATAGGCCTCTAAGCTAAACCGGGCTATATTGGAGATAATAAAAGATCTGAACTTTTACCACCTGGCTGCGATTTGAGAAGAAAAAGATCACCACAAAATACTATGCAAACTATTTGGAAAATAATGAAAGAAGAAATCCATCAATCCAATCAAATTCCATTTATGACACAGATATGGCACTAATATTTAAACCAAGTAGGATGAAAACAGAGACAGAAAATTATAGAGTAATTTCTCTAATGAAAATTGATATAAAAATCATAAAGATTATAGCAAGTTATCTCCAAGATAATACACTATGATCAAATAGGATTTATACCAGGAATATAGGGATAATTCAATATTAGGAAAATTGTTAGTAATGTAACTGTATCGATTTACTGTATTAATAAACCAACAGAAGTCATATGATTATCACAATAAATTCAGAAAAAGCATTTGACAAAATCTAATAGCCATTCCTGTAAAAACACTAGAAAAAATAAATGGGGTTTTCCTTAAAATGATCAGTAGCATTTATTTAAAACCATCAAAAAACATAAAATGAGGATAAACTAGAACCATTCCCAATAAGATCAGGGGTGAAACAAGGTTGTTTCATATCACCATTATTATTCAATATTAATATTAGAAATCTTAGCTTTAGTAATAAGAAAAGAAAAAGAAAGTAAAAGCAAAATAATAATAAATTATCAAATCATCACATTTTGCACATGATGTGATTAAAGAATCAACAAAAAATCTACTAGAAATAATTCCCAACTTTAGCAAAGTAGCAGGATACAAAATAAATCCATAGAAATCATCAGCATTTCTATGTTACCAATAAAGTCCAGCAGCAAATGATGTAAAGGGAAATTCCATTTAAATAAAAGTAGATAATATAAAATATTTAGGAATCTACTCACCAAGACAAAATCAGGAAATATATGAACACAATTACAAAACAATTTCCACACAAATAAAGTCAGATTTAATAATCTGGAAGAATATCAAGTGCTCATGGGTAGGCAGAATTAATATAATAAAAATTACAATTCTACCTTAATCTACTTATTCAGTTCCATACCAATCAAACTCCCAAAAAATTATTTTATAGAGATAGAAAAAAGGATAACAAAGTCCATCTGGAAAAAGGAAAGTTCAAAAAATTCAAGGGAATTCATGAAGAACTTGCAAACAAAGATGGCCTAGCTGTACCAGATGTAAAACTATATTATATAAGAGCAGTCATCAAAATCTTTTGTTACTGGTCAAGAAACAGATTAGTTGATCAAATGAATTAATTAAGTTCAAAAGACCCGATAGTCAATAATTATAGTAATATAGTGTTTGATAAACCAAAAGACACCAGTTTCTGGGATGAGAACTCACTATTTCATGAAAATTGCTGGGGAAATTAGAAATTAGTTTAGCATAAATGAAGCACTGACCACTCCTAGGACTTCAATCAAAGATAAGGTCCAAATGGAGTCATAATTTAGACATAGAATTACTATAAACAAATTAGAAAAATAAAGGATAGTCTATGGAGAAGGAAGAAATTTGTGACCAAAGAAGAACTAGCTATATTATGGAATGCAAAATAGATAGTTTTGATTATATTAACTTAAAAAGCTTTTGTACAAACAAAACCAATGCAGACAAGATTAGAAGAGAAGTAATAAACTGGACAAAAGATTTTACATCCAAGGATCCTGATAATGGCCTCATTTGTAAAATGTATAGAAAATTGAATCAAAGTTATAAGAATTCAACCCATTCAAGAAACTGAAAACTGAGTGTATATGTCCATCAATTGGAGAATGGTTCAATAAGTTATGGTATATTAATTCTGTGGAATAATATTGTTCTGTAAGAAATGATAAGAAAGATGATTTCAGAAAAGCCTAGAGAGACTTGCATTAACTGATGCTAAGTAAAATAAGCAGATCCAGGAGATCATTGTATATGGCAACAGCAATATAAACATGATAATTCTGATGTAGGTGGCTCTCTTCAACAATAAGATGATTCAGACCCATTCCAAAGATGTTGTGATCAAAAAAGACATCTACACCTAGAGAGAGGACTATGGAACTGAGTGTGGTTCACAACCTAGCATTCTCACTCTTTTTGTTATTGTTTTCTTGCATTTTATTTTCTTTATCAATTTCTTTTCTAGTTCAATTTGATTTTTCTTGTATAGCAAGATAATTGTATAAATATGTATACATATTTTGTATTTAACATTTATTTCTCCCATGCTTAACATATATTGGACTACTTGCCATCTAGGGGAGGAGGTTGGGAAAAAGATGGGAAAATAGGAACACAAGATTTTGCAAAGGCTAATGTTACAAAATTATCCATGCATATATTTTGAAAAATAAAAAGCTTTAATAAAATTTTAAAAAAATTCAAGCCATTCTCCAAGTGATAAATGGTCAAAGCATATGAAGAAATTGAAATAATTTCTATTCATAAGAAAAAATATTCTAAGTCACTATTGGTTAGAGAAATGCAAATTAAGAAAATTCTTTGGTACCACTACACACTTCTCAGATTGGCCAAGATGACAGTAAGTTTTAATAATGAATCTTGGAGAGGATGTAGGAAAACTGGGACACTAATACATTGTTGTTGGCATTGTGACCTGATCCAACTATTCTGGAGAATAATATGGAACTATGCCCAAAAGGCTATTAAAATTTGCATACATTTTTAATCCAGCAGTGGTGTATCAATCACAATTGATTATTATATAATCTTGTTATTGCTGTGTACAAAGTTTTCTTGGTTCTATTCACTTCACTTTGCATCAGATATTCATGAAAGTCTCTCCAGGCTTTTCTGAAATCACCCTGCTGATCATTTCTTACAGAACAATAAAATTCTGTAATATTTATAGACCATAATTTATTTAGAAATCTCCAACTGTTGGGCATCCACTGAGTTTCCAGTTCCCTTTCACTATAAAAAGGGCTGCTAGAAACATTTTTGCACATGTGGATTCTTTCCCCTTATTTGTGATTTCTTGATATGCAGATCCAGTAGATTAAAGGGTATGCATATTTTAATAGGTCTTTGGACATAGTTCCATCCCTCTTGATAGAGAGGGCTATCTGCACCCAGAGTAAGGACTATGCGGATTGAATGTGGATTACAACATAATATTCTCACCTTTTTATTGTTGTTAGTTTGCATTTTTTTCTCATTGGTTTTTCCTTTTTGATCTGATTTTTCTTCTGCAGCATGAAAGTTGTGTATATATGTATAGAAGGAAGAAGAGTAGAAAGAAAAGAAAAAGAAAGAAAGAAAGAAAGATTCTTGTGAAATTCATTTTCCTCTTTTTAAAAACTATTTCTAGTTCATATTCACACTTATACTTCAAACTGGGCAAGGAAGGAAGGAGAGAAAGAAAGAAAGAAAGAAATAAAGAAAAGAAAAAAGAAAAAAGAAAGAAAGAAAGAAAGAAAGAAAGAAAGAAAGAAAGAAGAAAGAAAGAAAGAAAGAAAGAAAGAAAAAAGAGAAGGAGGGAGAGAGGGAGGAAGAGAGGGAAGGAGAAAGAAAGAAAAAAGAAAGGAAGAAAGAAAGAAAAAAGAAAGAAAGAAGAAAGGGAGAGAAGGATGGAGGGAGGGAGGGAAGGACGAAAGAAGGAAAGAAGGAAGGAATGAAGGAAGGAAGTAAGGAAGAAGAAAGAAAGAAGAAAGGAAGGAACAGAGAAAAAATGAAAGAAGAAATCGTAGTATTGTCCAGTTTGAAGTATAAGTTTCTTTGACAAGTTAATCTTATGAATATGATGTCTTTGAGGTACAGCATCAAATGTAAGCACCAACTTTGGGCATTTGGTCATGTGAAGAATTTATAATGGCCATTCTGTTTGCCATAAAGTAGGTTTATTTAGGAGAAAAAGTTATAGACAAAATGAAGAGATACACATTAAGACTAGAAAATTATCCATTCTGGTTGTGGAAGAAGAAATTTTTGGTCATATATGAAAGAGGTCTCTTCCAAGACCAAAATTATATTATTCTCTAATTGCTGCATTGATATAAAAAGTTTATTATAAAGAAGTCAGATAAAGATCTGTTAACTTTTACCTCTCCATTATGGATATTTAGATAAATACTCATTTTAGGTCATGCTCACTTCAAAACCAAGTTCCCTACAAAATTTTTTCTATTACCCCCTAGAAACTGTCTCATGCTGACAAAGTTTTCGTGCCTACAGCATCCATATATGATTGAGGAGTTCATTACTGTCATTCACTTTGATGAAATTATTGAGTGTTTCTCTGATTTGTTAATCACTCACTATTTCTTGAGAATTAGATTATTTTCCAATTGGTTTATGGTCTATTTTTCTATGGATTTATATTACATTAATTTTTATTGTATTGTGATCTAAATTTTTTTTTAATATTTCTACATTTCTGGATTTATTTGTAAGGTTTTTATGCTCTTATACATAGTTAATTTTTATGTAAGTTCCCTCTACCACTAGGGCAAAAAAAAAAAAAAAAAAAAAAAAAAAAGATGTATTCCTTTCTATCACCATTCAATTTTCTCCATAGGTTACTCATATTTAGATTTTCTAAAATTCTGTTCACCTTGCCTTCTTTTTATATTTTTTATTAGCTTTATCTACTTCTGACAAGGGGTATTTGAGGTCTTCCAAAGATATAATTTTGCTATTTCTTCCTATCACTTACTTAACTTCTCCTCTAAAAATCTGTATGCTCTACTATTTCATGCATATATGGTTAGTATTGGTATTACTTCATTGTTTTTGGTATCCTTTAGCAAGACATAGTTCCTTCTCTCTCTCTCTCTCTCTCTCTCTCTCTCTCTCTCTCTCTCTCTCTCTCTCTCTCTCTCTCTTTTTCTATTTTCCTGAGGTAATTGGGATTAAATGTTTTGGTTAGGGTCATAGCTAGGAAGTATTAAATGTCTGATACCAGATTTGAACTCAAGTCCTCCTGACTTCAGGGTTGGTGGTCTCTCCACTGAACCACCTAGCTGTCCTTTCCTTATTTCTTTCAATGAGATCTCTTTTTGCTTTGTCTTTGAGATCAGAATTGTTACCTTGTCTTTTTTTTTCCTTTTTGCAGGATCTGAAGCAAAATGCACCCAGCTCTAGCCTTTTACTTTTATTTTATGTGCTTCTATGTTTCAAATATATTTCTTGTAAACAATATATTTTAGGATTCTGGATTTTTTTAAAATGCTTCTGCTATCTACTTGTACTTTATTGGAAAGTTCATTCCATTCACATTTGTATCTCCTTCTATCTTATTTATTCTCCATTTATATTTTTCTATCTTTCCATTTTCCCTGTCCCTTCTTGCCAGTATTTTGTTTTTTATCTTCCCTCCTTCAATCTACCCTTCCTTCTAGCAGCCTTTTCCCCTTTCCTCTTTTTTTCCCCTTCTACTCTCCTATAAGATTGGATAAATTTCTAAATCCAACTTAGTGTGTATGTTGTTCCCTCTTTGCACTAAATAGATGAACTTTTACAACTCTAGACATGATATAATGTATCCTATTCTGCTTTCCTGTTCCCTTATCTCCCAATGCAATCCTCTTTTCCATTTCTTAATTTTTTATATTAGGAACATTAAAGGTAATTTATGTCTACACCCTTTCTATATATACTCCTTCTAACTGTCTTAATCGAGATAAAATTCTCAAAAGTTACAAGCAGCATCTTTCTGTGTATATATGTAAACAGCTTAACATAACTGTATAATATAGTTTTTTTGTTGTCTTTCCTATTTACTTTTTAGTAGAGTAATTTTAGAGTGAATTTTACTCATATTTGAAGATCAGATTTTCCACTCAGCTCTACTCTTTGCATCAGGAAAGTTTGAAAGTTCACTATTTTGTTGAATATTCTTCCTTCCCTCTGAAAGTTTCTTCTAAATTTTGCTGGGTTAATGCTTTTTGGTTGTAATCCAAGATCCTTTGCATTATGTAATATCATGCTGCAAGCCTTCTGTTTCTTTAATGTAGAAGATATTTTCTACAATTAGCTTTTGTATCACCTTCAATTTACTTTTGTATCTATATTTCATTAGCTTTTGCATCTCCTACTTTTTGATGAGGAAAAGGAGGGGGAAAGAATATAGCTATGTCATTATTCTCGGGCAGGATGAGATTTTTTAAATCATTTTTTTCTTTTTTAATAAGAACTCACTTCTTCCAACTTTATATTTCTATTTATTTAGACAATGATATGGTTTCCTTTTTCTAATAAGTCCCAGTTATATAGATTTTAGGGAATATGCATGGAAAAATAAATTGGTAGGATATGAGAGAGGATTAACAGATCTAACCTGTTGGACCCATTGATTTCCCCTCCCCCAAAGAAAGTAGGGGTTTTTCTGTACTGCATAAATAAATCTAATACTTCATCATGAACCTAAGCACCATTAGTAATAAATAGCATCTGTCTCAAGTAAACTTAAGGTTTTTTTGCCATTATTTAATAAAGTCACAATTTTATTTTCAGATTTTTCTTTGCCTTTGCAGTGTTCATAATGACCTGTTAATGATCTGATAGTTACTGTACTTATTTAAATTATAAGGTTGCTGATCCTAAAGTTAAAGTGTGCTACTTGCAAGGACATGAGATCAATCATTCTGATATTAATAACTACCTAACTATGTGTCCTTCATATGCATGCCATTTCATATTCTCTTCAGCATAATTCATGCCTTTAATGACTTTGAAAGTTTTGAAAAGATGGAACATAGTATTTCAAATGTGTTTTATTTGAACCATGCCAGGGAATAAATGTTTGGAGAAGTAAAAGAGTGTAGTGAGGATGAAACATTTATATGACCTGGTTTCTTGTTTCTCCTTTAGCCCCTACATACTCTAAGTCTTCTTACTCCAACTTTGACTCTCGAATATGGATCTTGCATCCTTGAATAAGGCTCTATTTCCCCTTTAGTGTTATAAGATTGCTCCTAATGAGCTGGGTGTATGTGATTACTTGCCATCAGTTTGAGTCTCCCATCATTATGCTACCCCTCCATCAAGATTATCATTTAAAAATCAATTGGAAGAACCAGCATTTGATTTTAGGATGGGTCACACAGCATGTGATGCAATAAGAAGGGCTAGCTTAAAACATTCCCAAAAATTTGTAATAAGCTTTTACATAAATATACACAGAGTGTAAAGGAAAGTAGGCCCAAAAATATAGAGTACATTTGACAAATGGATACCCTATACTTTCTTGTACAGGAAAGTCCTTTCTCCTCTTTTACAGGGTACTAAAGAATTTACTGTTAGGGTATAATATGTTTTGTAGTTTCCCAGGCAAGTTATGGATTTATATATCTTTTGATTTTAATGACCAATGCAGACATTGCAATCAGATCATCTAAAGATGCTACAAACACTAATCAGAATGTGAGAAGGCTAGCATCTTTCCAAACAATTTCCAAAATGACCTTTTCTGGTCAATGAGGGAAGAAAGGCTTGACCAAGAATAAAGTTGAAGCATCTCCTTCCCTATTAGATCAGTGATCTATCAGGGCATTTTCAGGCTTTCCACATTTGCTTCAACTTCCTAAATGAAGTCCTTTCTCAGATTTCTTAAAAATGTATTCAAATTCTCATTTAGTCTAAAGTCTATGGTTAACTGAATATTTTAAATAAATTCTATGAATGAGTAATTGATTTATTGACTCTCATATAGTTACGTTACCAGGGCATCTTATCATTTAAGTGAAGTCAGGCGAACTCAAATTCAATCAAATCAAACCTTATATTAGATTGTCCAAAAGGTGAATCTTTAAGGAGAGGCTATTTTGTTTTGCTTTTTTTTTTTTTGCAGCTTATCAATTATTGGAGTCTATATCTAGGCTTTTGAGTGATTTGTAAAAGAACCATGTAAGCCAGGAAATAACTAATACTTCAAAACTAGGGGAATTGTCATGTCTACTCCCCCACTCACATATACACACACTATGGGGAAGTAAATAACTCTAGATCAAGATGGAGACACTCATCAAAGATAGATAATAATGGAGGCTTAGATATGATTATCCTTAAGTAACAGCAAGAAAAACAATCCGAGCTTACAAGTTTTGGTATAGATGGCAATAAAATTTTGTATTTCACCAATGTAATTGTGTGATAAATTACATCAAATTATTATCACTTTGATGAGTAGGAAACATAGGTATAATTTTACTTTAAGAATAAAGGAAGCTAAGTGAGTGGTGAATCTTAACAAACTCAAGAACAGATATTTTATTTGGAGGGAGGAAATTCTCTTGCATCATATATAACTAGTTCACCATTTTTGAAATAACATACTAAGAGAATAGTAAGAAAGGTAAAAATTTCTAAACTAGAAGTTTCTAGTCATAGACTTTTCTACATTGAAGGATGTCAAAAAGAGAAGTAGTAGGGGGGAGGGCCATGATGCAATGGAAAAGAAGAGGCAAAGTTAGCCTTTTGGTTAAATCAAACAAACAAAAAACTAGACCTGGATGAAGGAAGGGGAGGTAAACAGCTTTATCCAGCATCAATATATCCACTATCATTACATGATACTAGGATTCTACAATAACTTATGCAGTAGATGATATTATTTTTCTGAATTTTTATAGAAGGTCAGGGAAATCCTATGTAAGAAGGGGGAATCTATGTAATTATATAGTTTGGAAGTTAAAGATATACATAAAACCAGTATTAAAATCTCAAACCTGAAAGAATTAGGCAAATAGTATTGTCAAAATGACCTAAAAACAAAAAGGTTCACATGATGTGATTAAAGAATCAACAAAAAATCTACTAGAAATAATTCCCAACTTTAGCAAAGTAGCAGGATACAAAATAAATCCATAGAAATCATCAGCATTTCTATGTTACCAATAAAGTCCAGCAGCAAATGATGTAAAGGGAAATTCCATTTAAATAAAAGTAGATAATATAAAATATTTAGGAATCTACTCACCAAGACAAAATCAGGAAATATATGAACACAATTACAAAACAATTTCCACACAAATAAAGTCAGATTTAATAATCTGGAAGATTTCCTTAAAAGGTGTGCCCTGAGCAGCAGGAGCAGACCAGCTCAAGCAGGGAGAGAGAAGGAGAGGATAGCATACTGAGCAGATGAGGATGGGGGTGGTCTCAGTGGCTGGAAAATTTCCAGGGAGAACTCTACCACATATTGGACAATATGCTTTGGTTACAAAACTGTAGACCAGTAGAGAAATTAAAACCAAAGGTAGGGTATACTCCAAAAACCACGAGAATCTAACAGGATATGGCTACACCTACATAGCACAAGAAGTGAGTGACTCAGCACAGGTCACAGCACAGCTGTGCAGCTGCATTCTGTAGCATGGGGCTTTAGCCCAGGACAGTCACAAATCTGCACAGTTGGGGGGCTCAGCCGAGGGCAGCCTCTAATCTCCATGAGGGGGGAGAGAGAGGGAGGATCAGCCTGAGGCAATAGAACTTTCACAGTGCAACTGCACTCCAAGGCAGACACAATTCTAGCCTGGTTGGGGATCTTCCCAGGGCATCTGCTAATCCCAAAGGCAGGGTTTTGACTGAGGCAGTGACTTTCACTGCTCAACCTCTGGCCTAGGGAAATCACTAATCCGCACTGCAGGGCTCTTAGCAGGGCACCTCCTGAGCTCAGCCAGTGCTACCAGGGCAGAGACACTTCTGGTGAGGAGTACTTCCCAGAGTACTTCCATAGTTTGGCCACTCTTTGCAGCCCATTTGCAGGATAGCTACTATCCATATATCTGTCCCTGCTATGTAGAGGAAGCTGGTAATCTCCTTGCCCTGAAGGGAGACCAAAAGGGCTTTAAAAAATCAGTAAAAAAGTCAAACCGACCATCAATAGCTTCTATACAGAAAGAGAGGTTTTTTAAATTTTTTTTTATTTTGAAAAAACATTTTTTACAACATTATCCCTTGCACTCACTTCTGTTCCGACTTTGAATTAATTAAGTTCAAAAGACCCGATAGTCAATAATTATAGTAATATAGTGTTTGATAAACCAAAAGACACCAGTTTCTGGGATGAGAACTCACTATTTCATGAAAATTGCTGGGGAAATTAGAAATTAGTTTAGCATAAATGAAGCACTGACCACTCCTAGGACTTCAATCAAAGATAAGGTCCAAATGGAGTCATAATTTAGACATAGAATTACTATAAACAAATTAGAAAAATAAAGGATAGTCTATGGAGAAGGAAGAAATTTGTGACCAAAGAAGAACTAGCTATATTATGGAATGCAAAATAGATAGTTTTGATTATATTAACTTAAAAAGCTTTTGTACAAACAAAACCAATGCAGACAAGATTAGAAGAGAAGTAATAAACTGGACAAAAGATTTTACATCCAAGGATCCTGATAATGGCCTCATTTGTAAAATGTATAGAAAATTGAATCAAAGTTATAAGAATTCAACCCATTCAAGAAACTGAAAACTGAGTGTATATGTCCATCAATTGGAGAATGGTTCAATAAGTTATGGTATATTAATTCTGTGGAATAATATTGTTCTGTAAGAAATGATAAGAAAGATGATTTCAGAAAAGCCTAGAGAGACTTGCATTAACTGATGCTAAGTAAAATAAGCAGATCCAGGAGATCATTGTATATGGCAACAGCAATATAAACATGATAATTCTGATGTAGGTGGCTCTCTTCAACAATAAGATGATTCAGACCCATTCCAAAGATGTTGTGATCAAAAAAGACATCTACACCTAGAGAGAGGACTATGGAACTGAGTGTGGTTCACAACCTAGCATTCTCACTCTTTTTGTTATTGTTTTCTTGCATTTTATTTTCTTTATCAATTTCTTTTCTAGTTCAATTTGATTTTTCTTGTATAGCAAGATAATTGTATAAATATGTATACATATTTTGTATTTAACATTTATTTCTCCCATGCTTAACATATATTGGACTACTTGCCATCTAGGGGAGGAGGTTGGGAAAAAGATGGGAAAATAGGAACACAAGATTTTGCAAAGGCTAATGTTACAAAATTATCCATGCATATATTTTGAAAAATAAAAAGCTTTAATAAAATTTTAAAAAAATTCAAGCCATTCTCCAAGTGATAAATGGTCAAAGCATATGAAGAAATTGAAACTATTTCTAGTTCATATTCACACTTATACTTCAAACTGGGCAAGGAAGGAAGGAGAGAAAGAAAGAAAAAAGAAAGAAAGAAAGAAAAAAGAAAGGAAGAAGAAAGAAAGAAGAAAGAAAGAAAGAAAGAAAAAAGAAAGGAAGAAGAAAGAAAAAAGAAAGGAAGAAGAAAGAAAAGAAAAAAGAAAGGAAGAAGAAAGAAAAAAGAGAAGGAGGGAGAGAGGGAAGGAGAAAGAAAGAAAAAAGAAAGAAAGAAAAAAGAAAGGAAGAAGAAAGAAAAAAGAAAGAAAGAAAAAAGAAAGAAAGAAAGATTCTTGTGAAATTCATTTTCCTCTTTTTAAAAACTATTTCTAGTTCATATTCACACTTATACTTCAAACTGGGCAAGGAAGGAAGGAGAGAAAGAAAGAAAGAAAGAAAGAAAAAAGAAAGGAAGAAGAAAGAAAGAAAGAAGAAAGAAAGAAAAAAGAAAGGAAGAAGAAAGAAAGATTCTTGTGAAATTCATTTTCCTCTTTTTAAAAACTATTTCTAGTTCATATTCACACTTATACTTCAAACTGGGCAAGGAAGGAAGGAGAGAAAGAAAGAAAAAAGAAAGGAAGAAGAAAGAAAGAAAGAAAGAAGAAAGAAAGAAAGAAAGAAAGAAAAAAGAAAGAAAGAAAGAAAGATTCTTGTGAAATTCATTTTCCTCTTTTTAAAAACTATTTCTAGTTCATATTCACACTTATACTTCAAACTGGGCAAGGAAGGAAGGAGAGAAAGAAAGAAAAAAGAAAGGAAGAAGAAAGAAGAAAGAAAGAAAGAAAAAAGAAAGGAAGAAGAAAGAAAGAAAGATTCTTGTGAAATTCATTTTCCTCTTTTTAAAAACTATTTCTAGTTCATATTCACACTTATACTTCAAACTGGGCAAGGAAGGAAGGAGAGAAAGAAAGAAAAAAGAAAGGAAGAAGAAAGAAAAAAGAAAGAAAGATTCTTGTGAAATTCATTTTCCTCTTTTTAAAAACTATTTCTAGTTCATATTCACACTTATACTTCAAACTGGGCAAGGAAGGAAGGAGAGAAAGAAAGAAAGAAAAAAGAAAGGAAGAAGAAAGAAAAAAGAAAGAAAGAAAAAAGAAAGAAAGATTCTTGTGAAATTCATTTTCCTCTTTTTAAAAACTATTTCTAGTTCATATTCACACTTATACTTCAAACTGGGCAAGGAAGGAAGGAAGGAAGGAAGGAAGGAGAGAAAGAAAGAAAAAAGAAAGAAAGAAAGAAAAAAGAAAGAAAGAAAAAAGAAAGAAGAAGAAGAAGAAAGAAAAAAGAAAGGAAGAAGAAAGAAAAAAGAAAGGAAGAAGAAAGAAAAAAGAAAGGAAGAAGAAGAAAGAAAAAAGAAAGAAGAAAGAAAAAAGAAAGAAGAAGAAGAAAGAAAAAAGAAAGAAAGAAAAAAGAAAGGAAGAAGAAAGAAGAAAGAAAGAAAAAAGAAAGAAAGAAAAAAGAAAGGAAGAAGAAAGAAAAAAGAAAGGAAGAAGAAGAAAGAAAAAAGAAAGGAAGAAGAAAGAAAAAAGAAAGGAAGAAGAAGAAAGAAAAAAGAAAGAAAGAAAAAAGAAAGAAGAAGAAAGAAAAAAGAAAGGAAGAAGAAGAAAGGGAGAGAAGGATGGAGGGAGGGAGGGAAGGACGAAAGAAGGAAAGAAGGAAGGAATGAAGGAAGGAAGTAAGGAAGAAGAAAGAAAGAAAAAAGAAAGGAAGAAGAAAGAAGAAAGAAGAAGAAAGAAAAAAGAAAGGAAGAAGAAAGAAAAAAGAAAGGAAGAAGAAGAAAGAAAAAAGAAAGAAGAAGAAGAAGAAAGAAAAAAGAAAGGAAGAAGAAGAAGAAAGAAAAAAGAAAGGAAGAAGAAGAAGAAAGAAAAAAGAAAGGAAGAAGAAGAAAGAAAAAAGAAAGAAAGAAAAAAGAAAGGAAGAAGAAAGAAAAAAGAAAGGAAGAAGAAAGAAGAAAGAAAGAAAAAAGAAAGGAAGAAGAAAGAAAAAAGAAAGGAAGAAGAAGAAGAAAGAAAAAAGAAAGAAGAAAGAAAAAAGAAAGGAAGAAGAAGAAAGAAAAAAGAAAGAAGAAAGAAAAAAGAAAGGAAGAAGAAGAAGAAGAAGAAAGGGAGAGAAGGATGGAGGGAGGGAGGGGAAAAATCAGAACAGAAGTGATTGCAAGGGATAACGTTGTAAAAAATTACCCTGGCATGGGTTCTGTCAATAAAAAGTTATTTAAAAAGAAAAAAAAATAAAATAAAAAAGAAATTAAAGAGATAAATAGAATTTTAGTAAAATTAGGTATAAGATCTTTGGAGAAAACTGAATGGAGACAGAAAGGAGTGTACTTTCTTCTCAGTAGTTCATGGAACCTATACAAAAATTGACCATATATTAAGGCATAAAGATTTCAAAATTAAATGCAGGAAGGCAGAAATAGCAAATGCATTCTTTTCAGATCACGATGCAATAAAATCTACATTCAACAAAAAGCTAGGGGTAAATAGACCAAAAAGTAATTGGAAACTAAATAATCTTATCTTAAAGAATGATTGGGTGAAACAACGAATTATAGACACAATTAATAATTTCACCCAAGAAAATGACAACCATGAGACATCATACCAAAATTTGTGGGATGTAGCCAAAATGGTAATAAGGAGAAATTTTATATCTTTAGAGGCTTACTTGAATAAAATAGAGAAAGAGAAGATCAATGAATTGGGATTGCAACTTAAAAACCTAGAAAAAGACCAAATTAAAAACCCTCAATCAAATACTAAATTTGAAATTCTAAAATTAAAAGAAGTTGATAATATGAAAGTAAAAGAAAACTATTGAATTCATAAATAAAACTGAGTTAGTTTTATGAAGAAACCAATAAAATAGATAAGCCTTTGGTAAATGTGATTAGAAAAAGGAAAGAGGAAAATCAAATTGTTAATCTTAAAAATTAAAAGGGACAACTTTCCACCAATGAAGAGGAAATTAGAGCAATAATAACAAGTTAATTTGGCCAACCTTATGCCAATAAAGTTGATAACCTAAGTGAAATGGATGAAAATATAGGCTTCCCAGATAAACAGAGGAGGAAGTAAATTGCTTAAATAGACCCATTTCAGAAAAAGAAATAGAACACGCTATTAATCAACTCCCTATGAAAAAATTCCCAAGACCAGATGGATTTACACGTGAATTCTATCAATTATTTAAAGAACAATTAACCCCAATGCTATATAAACTATTTGGGAAAATAGGGAATGAAGGAGTCCTACCAAATTCCTTTTATGACACAGACATGTGGAGGAGGAAAGAATTTATGAACAAAGAAGAACTAGAGATCATTATTGATCACAAAATAGAAAATTTTGATTATATCAAATTGAAAAGTTTTTGTACAAACAAAATTCATGCAGATGAGATTAGAAGGGATGCAATAAACTGGGAAAAACATTTTCAAAGTCAAAGGTTCTGATAAAGGCCTCATTTCCAAAATATATATAGGAAAATTCACTCTAATTTATAAGAAATCAAGCCATTCTCCAATTGATAAATGATCAAAGAGTATGAACAGACATTCCTCATATGAAGAAATTGAAACTATTTCTAGCCATATGAAAAGATGCTCCAAGTCATTATTAATCAGAGAAATTCAAATTAAGACAATTCTGAGATACCACTACATACCTGTCAGATTGCCTAAGATGACAGGAAAAAATAATGATGAATGTTGGAGGGGATGTGGGAAAACTGTGGCACTGATACATTGTTGGTGGGATTATGAATACATCCAGCCATTCTGGAGAGCGATTTGGAACTATGCTCAAAAAGTTTTCAAACTGTGCATACCCTTTGATGCAGTAGTGTTACTACTGGGCTTGTATCCCAAAGAGATTTTATAGCGAGCAAAGGAACCTGTAGGGGCAAGAATGTGTGTGGCAGCCCTCTTTATAGAGGCCAGAAACTGGAAACTGAGTGGGCCATCAATTGGAAAATGGCTGAATAAATTGTGGTATATACATATTATGGAATATTATTGTTCTGTAAGAAATGACCAACAGGATGATTTCAGAAAGGCCTGGAGAGACTTACATGAACTGATGCTGAGTGAAATGTGCAGGACCAGGAGATCATTATACACTTCAACAACAATATTATATAATGGTCAATTCTGATGGATGTGGGCCTCTTCAACAATGAGATGAAACAAATCAGTTCCACTATAACAGTAATAAATTGAAGCATCTCCTTCCCTATTAGATCAGTGATCTATCAGGGCATTTTCAGGGTTTCCACATTTGCTTCAACTTCCTAAATGAAGTCCTTTCTCAGATTTCTTAAAAATGTATTCAAATTCTCATTTAGTCTAAAGTCTATGGTTAACTGAATATTTTAAATAAATTCTATGAATGAGTAATTGATTTATTGACTCTCATATAGTTAAGTTACCAAGGCATCTTATCATTTAAGTGAAGTCAGGTGAACTCAAATTCAATCAAATCAAACCTTATATTAGATTGTCCAAAAGGTGAATCTTTAAGGAGAGGCTATTTTGTTTTGCTTTTTTTTTTTTTTTTGCAGCTTATCAATTATTGGAGTCTATATCTAGGCTTTTGAGTGATTTGTAAAAGAACCACGTAAGCCAGGAAATAACTAATACTTCAAAACTAGGGGAATTGTCATGTCTACTCCCCCACTCACATATACACACACTATGGGGAAGTAAATAACTCTAGATCAAGATGGAGATACTCATCAAAGATAGATAATCATGGCTTCAGGAAGGCTTAGATATGATTATCCTTAAGTAACAGCAAGAAAAACAATCCGAGCTTACAAGTTTTGGTATAGATGGCAATAAAATTTTGTATTTCACCAATGTAATTGTGTGATAAATTACATCAAATTATTATCACTTTGATGAGTAGGAAACATAGGTATAATTTTACTTTAAGAATAAAGGAAGCTAAGTGAGTGGTGAATATTAAACTCAAGAACAGATATTTTATTTGGAGGGAGGAAATTCTCTTGCATCATATATAACTAGTTCACCATTTTTGAAATAACATATTAAGAGAATAGTAAGAAAGGTAAAAATTTCTAAACTGAAAGTTTCTAGTCATAGACTTTTCTACATTGAAGGATGTCAAAAAGAGAAGTAGTAGGGGGGAGGGCCATGATGCAATGGAAAAGAAGAGGCAAAGTTAGCCTTTTGGTTAAATCAAACAAACAAAAACCTAGACCTGGATGAAGGGAAGGGAAGGTAAACAGCTTTATCCAGCATCAATATATCCACTATCATTACATGATACTAGGATTATACAATTACTTATGCAGTAGATGATATTATTTTTCTGAATTTTTATAGAAGGTCAATCTATGTAAGAAGGGGGAATCTATGTAATTATATAGTTTGGAAGTTAAAGATATACATAAAACCAGTATTAAAATCTCAAACCTGAAAGAATTAGGCAAATAGTATTGTCAAAATGACCTAAAAACAAAAAGGTTCACATGATGTGATTTTTAGAAGTAGACAGAGTACTGAAGTGGGTTTGAATCCTGGCAGATACTGATTCTGTATCTAGGAAGTCTTTCTCAGATGCTGACTCCTTATCTATAAAATAGATAAAGTATTCCATAGTATTACTGTAAAAAACAAAAACAAATAGGTAATATTTAAAGTATTCTTGTAAAATTTAAGAATTATAGGTATCAGAGATGATAATGCTGATGATTATGACATGCTTTCTAGTTTATAAGAGTGGTTGAAATTCTACCATTAGAAGCTGTTATAATACACTTAGTTCCAAAAGCCTTTTTAGTTTCAAAAATCCTTGGTTGCTATGATTTTAAATTTATGACAGAAGTTGAGAACATGAAAAAAGGAGATGGAACAGTGCACAATGAATGTGTATAATATTCTGGAGTAATTGAGGTCACATAAAGGCCTATGAATTCTTCTTAATCAGAGATTTCTTTCAATAATGCACATACAGAAAAGGCAGAAGCAGCATGACAGAGTGAAGGAATCAACTCTATTACACTTTCCTAAAATTACATCAAGTAGCTGTTTTGGGGAATTTTTTTTAGCTTTAATAACTTTTATTTAAAGGTAATAAGAGTGGAGGGCAGAGCCAAGATGGTGGAAAAGACACACCTGACATTTTAAATTCCTCTCATACCCTCACTGCTAATTACCAAATTCAGCTTCAAAAATAGTGCTTGAGTGGTAAAATTCATGAAGATTGGAAGTATAACAACTTAACAGCCTAAGATAATCTGGAAGATTTCCTTAAAAGGTGTGCCCTGAGCAGCAGGAGCAGACCAGCTCAAGCAGGGAGAGAGAAGGAGAGGATAGCATACTGAGCAGATGAGGATGGGGGTGGTCTCAGTGGCTGGAAAATTTCCAGGGAGAACTCTACCACATGTTGGACAATATGCTTTGGTTACAAAACTGTAGACCAGTAGAGAAATTAAAACCAAAGGTAGGGTATACTCCAAAAACCACGAGAATCTAACAGGATCTGGCTACACCCACATAGCACAAGAAGTGAGTGACTCAGCACAGGTCACAGCACAGCTGTGCAGCTGCATTCTGTAGCATGGGGCTTTAGCCCAGGACAGTCACAAATCTGCACAGTTGGGGGGCTCAGCCGAGGCAGCCTTTAATCTCCATGAGGGGGGAGAGAGAGGGAGGATCAGCCTGGGGCAATAGAACTTTCACAGTGCAACTGCACTCCAAGGCAGACACAATTCTAGCCTGGTTGGGGATCTTCCCAGGGCATCTGCTAATCCCAAAGGCAGGGTTTTGACTGAGGCAGTGACTTTCACTGCTCAACCTCTGGCCTAGGGAAATCACTAATCCGCACTGCAGGGCTCTTAGCAGGGCACCTCCTGAGCTCAGCCAGTGCTACCAGGGCAGAGACACTTCTGGTGAGGAGTACTTCCCAGAGTACTTCCATAGTTTGGCCACTCTTTGCAGCCCATTTGCAGGATAGCTACTATCCATATATCTGTCCCTGCTATGTAGAGGAAGCTGGTAACCTCCCTGCCCTGAAGGGAGACCAAAAGGGCTTTAAAAAATCAGTAAAAAAGTCAAACCAACCATCAATAGCTTCTATACAGAAAGAGAGGTTTTTTAAATTTTTTTTTATTTTGAAAAAACATTTTTTACAACATTATCCCTTGCACTCACTTCTGTTCCGACTTTATCACTCCCTCCCTCTACCCCCTCTCCAGATGGCAAGCAGTCCTATATATGTTGAATATGTCACAGTATATCCTAGATACAATATATGTGTGCAGAACCAAACAGTTCTTTTGTTGCACAGGAAGACTTGGATTAAAAAAGTAAAAATAACCTGGGGAGAAAAACAAAAATGCAAACTGTTTACATTCATTTCCCAGTGTTCTTTCTTTGGTTGTAGCTGCTTCTATCCATCATTGATCAATTGAAACTGATTTAGATCTTCTCTTTGTCAAGAATAAATCCTCATACAGTATCGTTGTTAAAGTATATAATTATCTCCTGGTTCTGCTCATTTCACTTAGCATCAGTTCATGTAAGTCAAGAGCAAAGGCTTGCAACCCTGAGAAGACTAATAGGAGAGACTTTCCAGACAAAACCCCAAAGGAAGATGTAATCTGGTCCCCATCACACAAAGCCTTCCTAGAAGAAATTATAAAAATTCTTAAAAGAGAGCTAGAAGAAAATTGGGGAAAGAAAAGAGAAGCTATGCAAGAGAGTACAGAAAAGGCTTATAACTCACTTAAAGAAAAATTTGACAAATGGAAAAAGAAAACAACTTCCTAAAATGTGAATTGGAAAAGGCAAAGAACTCCCAGGTAGTGCAGGGAAACAGAATTTGTAAATTGGAAAAGGTAAAGAACTCCCAAGAAAACATGATTTGTGAATTAGGAAAAAAAAATAACTCAGTTAAAAAAATTATTGAAATGGAAAAATGTTTCATAGAGCAAAATAACTCATGTAAAAACTCAATTGGACATATACAAAAAGATGTTAAAAAGCTAATGAAAAAAATAACCTATTAAAAATCAGAACTGAACAATTAGCAATGAATGATTCGTTGAAACATAATGAAAAAATAGGGAAAAAAAAGTTAAATATCTACTTGGAAAAACAATAGACCTGGAAAATAAATCTAGAAGAGATAATCTGAGGATTATTGGACTTCCTGAAAATTATGATGAAAAAAGAACCTAGGTACTATTTTACAGGAAATCATCAAAGAGAAATGCCCAGAGTAATAGAATGAGAAAGTAAAATAGAGATTGAAAGAATTCATCAAACACCTTCTGAAAAAAAACCCTAAAATAAAAACTCCAAGGAATATTGTGGCTAAATTTCAGAACTATCAGACTAAGGAAAAATATTTTAAGCAGCCAGAAAAAAATAATTCCAATACTGAGGAGTCACAATAAGGAGCAGTCAAGATCTAGATGCTTCCACATTAAAAGATCAAAGGGCCTGGAAGCTAATAGTCCAAAAGGCAAAAGAACTAGGAATTCAACCAAGAACAAAATACCAGGCTAAGCTGAGCATTTTCTTCCATGGATGAAGATGCACATTTAATGAAACAGATGAATTCCATTTGTTTCTAAGGAAAAAACCAGAACTAAACAAAAAATTTGACCTCCAACTATAGGATTCAAGAGAAACAGAAAAAGATAAAAAGAACTCTTGAGAACTGTATTTCTGCTTTGGATATACATAAAGAGTACATGTATAATTTGGTTTTACTGATATAACATAAAAAGGGAAGTAGAAGTGGAAAGGGGATACTATGAGAAAAAGGAAAAAAAGCAGATAAAAAGAAGGAACCTACATCCCATGAAGAGGCAAAGGAAATCTATCATATCTGAGGGAAATTAAAAGGGACAACTTTCCACCAATGAAGAGGAAATTAGAGCAATAATAACAAGTTAATTTGGCCAACCAAATCTATTATTAGTGAATCTTACTCTCATCAGATTTGGCTCAGAGAAAATAATTGACATATTTGGTTTACAGGGAAACTTCCTTTACCTCATGAAAAAGTGGGAGAAGAAAAGGGAAAAGGAAAAGAGTAATAAGGGAAAGGTAAAAGAAAGGGGAAGAGATTCAAAGGGGGTAAGAGAGATTCTAAAGAGGGAGAGCTTCATGATGCAAATGGGGCAACTGGGGAAGAAGGGAAGGAGGGGTAAGAAAAAGAAAATCATAATGTGGGGATAATAAGATGATAAGAAATACAGAATTATTAATTTTAACTGTAAATGTGAATGGGATGAACTCTCCCATTAAGCGGAGGCAGATAGCAGACTGGATCAAAAGTCAGAATCCTACAATATGTTGTTTACAGGAAACACATTTAAAGCAGGGAGATACAAACAGAGTAAAGGCAAAAGGCTGGAGCAGAATCTATTATGCTTCAGGTGAAGTCAAAAAAGCAGGGGTAGCCATCCTTATCTCAGATCAAGCAAAAGCAAAATTTGTTCTAATTGAAAGAGATAAGGAAGGAAACGATATCTTGCTAAAGGGTAGCATAAATAATGAAGCAATATCAATACTAAATATATATGCACCAAGTGGTATAGCATCTAACTTCCTAAAGGAGAAATTAAGAGAGTTGCAAGAAGAAATAGACAGCAAAAATAATAATAGTGGGAGATCTCAATCTTGCACTCTCAGAATTAGATAAATCAGAGCACAAAACAAATAAGAAAGTAACCTATTTAACATTTATAGGACTGCTTGCCATCTGGGAGAGGCAGTGGAGGGAGGGAGGGGAAAAATCAGAACAGAAGTGATTGCAAGGGATAACGTTGTAAAAAATTACCCTGGCATGGGTTCTGTCAATAAAAAGTTATTTAAAAAGAAAAAAAAATAAAATAAAATAAAAAAGAAATTAAAGAGATAAATAGAATTTTAGTAAAATTAGGTATAAGATCTTTGGAGAAAACTGAATGGAGACAGAAAGGAGTGTACTTTCTTCTCAGTAGTTCAAGGAACCTATACAAAAATTGACCATATATTAAGGCATAAAGATTTCAAAATTAAATGCAGGAAGGCAGAAATAGCAAATGCATTCTTTTCAGATCACGATGCAATAAAATCTACATTCAACAAAAAGCTAGGGGTAAATAGACCAAAAAGTAATTGGAAACTAAATAATCTTATCTTAAAGAATGATTGGGTGAAACAACGAATTATAGACACAATTAATAATTTCACCCAAGAAAATGACAACCATGAGACATCATACCAAAATTTGTGGGATGTAGCCAAAATGGTAATAAGGAGAAATTTTATATCTTTAGAGGCTTACTTGAATAAAATAGAGAAAGAGAAGATCAATGAATTGGGATTGCAACTTAAAAACCTAGAAAAAGACCAAATTAAAAACCCTCAATCAAATACTAAATTTGAAATTCTAAAATTAAAAGAAGTTGATAATATGAAAGTAAAAGAAAACTATTGAATTCATAAATAAAACTGAGTTAGTTTTATGAAGAAACCAATAAAATAGATAAGCCTTTGGTAAATGTGATTAGAAAAAGGAAAGAGGAAAATCAAATTGTTAATCTTAAAAATTAAAAGGGACAACTTTCCACCAATGAAGAGGAAATTAGAGCAATAATAACAAGTTAATTTGGCCAACCTTATGCCAATAAAGTTGATAACCTAAGTGAAATGGATGAAAATATAGGCTTCCCAGATAAACAGAGGAGGAAGTAAATTGCTTAAATAGACCCATTTCAGAAAAAGAAATAGAACACGCTATTAATCAACTCCCTATGAAAAAATTCCCAAGACCAGATGGATTTACACGTGAATTCTATCAATTATTTAAAGAACAATTAACCCCAATGCTATATAAACTATTTGGGAAAATAGGGAATGAAGGAGTCCTACCAAATTCCTTTTATGACACAGACATGTGGAGGAGGAAAGAATTTATGAACAAAGAAGAACTAGAGATCATTATTGATCACAAAATAGAAAATTTTGATTATATCAAATTGAAAAGTTTTTGTACAAACAAAATTCATGCAGATGAGATTAGAAGGGATGCAATAAACTGGGAAAAACATTTTCAAAGTCAAAGGTTCTGATAAAGGCCTCATTTCCAAAATATATATAGGAAAATTCACTCTAATTTATAAGAAATCAAGCCATTCTCCAATTGATAAATGATCAAAGAGTATGAACAGACATTCCTCATATGAAGAAATTGAAACTATTTCTAGCCATATGAAAAGATGCTCCAAGTCATTATTAATCAGAGAAATTCAAATTAAGACAATTCTGAGATACCACTACATACCTGTCAGATTGCCTAAGATGACAGGAAAAAATAATGATGAATGTTGGAGGGGATGTGGGAAAACTGTGGCACTGATACATTGTTGGTGGGATTATGAATACATCCAGCCATTCTGGAGAGCGATTTGGAACTATGCTCAAAAAGTTTTCAAACTGTGCATACCCTTTGATGCAGTAGTGTTACTACTGGGCTTGTATCCCAAAGAGATTTTATAGCGAGCAAAGGAACCTGTAGGGGCAAGAATGTGTGTGGCAGCCCTCTTTATAGAGGCCAGAAACTGGAAACTGAGTGGGCCATCAATTGGAAAATGGCTGAATAAATTGTGGTATATACATATTATGGAATATTATTGTTCTGTAAGAAATGACCAACAGGATGATTTCAGAAAGGCCTGGAGAGACTTACATGAACTGATGCTGAGTGAAATGTGCAGGACCAGGAGATCATTATACACTTCAACAACAATATTATATAATGGTCAATTCTGATGGATGTGGGCCTCTTCAACAATGAGATGAAACAAATCAGTTCCACTATAACAGTAATAAATTGAACCAGCTACACCCAGCAAAAGAACTCTGGGAAATGAGTGTGAGCCACTATGTAGAATTTCCAATCCTTCTAATTTTTGTCCACCTCCATTTTTGATTTCCTTCACAGGTTAATTGTACACTATTTCAAAGTCTGATTCTTCTTTTGCAGCAAATTTCTGTATGGATATGTATACATATATTGTATTTAACATATACTTTAACATATTTAACATGTATTGGTCTACCTGCTATCTGGGGGAGAGAGTGGGGGGAAGAAGGGGAAAAATTGGAACAAAAGGTTTTGCAACTGTGAATGCTAAAAAATTATCCATGCATATATCTTGTAAATAAAAAGCTATAATAAAAAAAATAAATAAAGGTAATGAGAGGACAAAGTTTAGAAGGCCCATTTTTTTAGCCTTAAAGTGACATCTAAGAAATTTGGTCAATGGACTAAAGCCAAGAACCTCAAATCCAACATGAGATATTTCCTTACTTTATGATACTGGTCAAGTTATTTAACCATTGTCTGCTTAGTTTTCACAAGTATAAAATGGGAATAATAATAGGACCTAACCTCTTTAGGCCTATTGTCAAAACCAAGTGAAATTATATTTATCAAGCATTTAGCACTGTCTGGCATATAATAAACACTTAATAAATGTATTTAATCTTTTATTTCAAATTCTCAGAGAGATGATTATTTTGTTTCCCAGTCTAATAAGAATTCAAATGATTATATATGCATGAATGTAAGCATTTATGCAAATGTATACCACATATATACATAAGTAGAAAATATTACATGAGAATATGTATTTGTAAACATATATGTATATATAAAAGTGGAAGTATAGAAGCAGATATTCTTATCAGAATCCTAGACAACAGCAAAAATTTACAAGAAAAAGCCTGATGATAAGGAAAATATTTTAAAAACCAGAATACTTTTGAAAAGTACATATCAGAAAGTTCTGCAAAGTTAATGTTATTTGGTGTTGCAAGAAACAACTCAATACACATCTGTAGAGCTTCAAGATATGGCTAAATTACTTTAAGTGAGTATGTTTGAAGGGATCAATCAGTGATCAAAGTGAAATTATGTTCAATATTATTATCAAGAAAGCAAGAGAATGTGATACAATTTTTGTAGCTTTTATTGACAAAACATATGTATGGGTAATTTTTCAACAATGACCCTTGCAAAAACTTTTGTTCCAATTTTCCCCCTTCTTCCCTCCACCTCTTCCTTTAGAAGGCAGGTAGTTCCATACGTGTCAGATATTTTAAAGTGTATGTTAAATACTATATATATATATATATATATATATATATATATATATATATATATATATATATATATATATATATATATATATATATATATATATATATATATATACATACACATAGTTATACAATTATATTGCTACACAAGAAAAATGAGATTTAGAAAGAAGGTAAAAATAACCTAGGATGAAAAACAAAATTGCAAGCAAATAATAACAGAAAGTGTAAATGATATGTTGTGGTTCACACTCATTTCCCAGTATTATTTTGCTTGGTATAGCTGGTCCTGTACATTACTGAGCAATTGGAACTGATTTGTATGTTTTCATTGTTGAAGATAGCTATTTCCATCAGAAGTATTGTTGTTGAAGTGTATAATGATGATACAATTTGTAAATATATCTATTTAAAAAATTAGAAATGGTTAACATTTGGAAATGGCTGAAATATTGGATTTCATCAAAAAAAACATCATTTCTAGAACAAAGAAGATAGTCCTAGAAAGAAGTACAGGTTAAGTTACTTAAATCCATATTGTATGAGGATTAAATGAAATAAAAGGAGATATTTAGCCTAAAGAAGACTCTCAACTGGGGAAGTAGGAGCAGAAACTTGAAAGCTATGTTCAAGTAGGTGAAAGCTTCTTAGGAAAGAAAAAAAAAAGACTTATTTTGTTTGACTCTAAGAAGCAAATTTAAAAGCACTAAATAAATGCTGGTAGGAGATAGATTTATATTTAAAATCAAAAGGAAAAATTCCTAACAAATTTCACTATTGAAAGGTAGAATGGATAGTCTTGGGATTATACTGGAAGACATCAAGAAAAGAGGCACTTAGAGAATCACTTTTCAGCAGATTGGTGTAGTAATGACATTTTGGGAGGATATAGGTTTGCCCAGATCACTAGTTTGGAAATCCCCCTCCAAATTCTAAGGCACTTAGTTCACATAATGTTTATAGTGCTAGGATAAGACTCAGGAAGATTCAACTTTATGAGTTCAAATCTGGCCTCAGAACCTTAGAAGATATTTGACTCTGGACAAGTCATTTAACCCAATTTACCTAAGTTTCCTTATCTATAAATTAATTGTAAAAGGAAATGGCAAAACACTCCAGTATATTTGCCAAGAAAATGTCATAATGGTGTGATGAAGAGTGAAACACAAGTAAACAAAATTGTTTTGGAAAAATGACAGATTACTCCATTTTCTTTGCTAAGAAAATTACAAATGGTGCTACACAAACACGACTAAAACAAGAAACAACAAACAACCCAAAACTTTAATAATTGAAAAAAAAAACTAAGAAATAAGCTTTAGTTATCTAGAAAAAATAGTTATGTGGAATGAACCATTCTCTAATGCTTCTTGCTAATTAAATTATTTCCATAAGTGGAGCTATTGTTTTGTCTCATTATACTAATATAGCCAACATTTATATAGTTCATAAACTGTGATAGGCACTGCCTTAAGGGCTTTATAATTTCTATTTTATATGATCTTCACAACAAATCTAGAAGATAAAAACTATTCTTATCCCCACTTTACATATATATTTTTTAAATGACACAAACAGAAGTTAAGTGACTTAACATGGATTACAATGCTAGTGAATTTTGAGGCAGGATTTAAATTCAAGTCTTCTTGACTCCAGGTTCAGTACACTATCTGCTGTAGCATTTGGTTATCCTATGTAGCTAGAGCTTATTTGGCTGCTTTCTATTTGTATAGGAAATGAGTTTGAAATAATACACATGAAAGGCAGCTTATCCAAGAAAAAAAAAAAATTTCCTGGATAGTAAGATAAATAATTAAGGATTGCAGTGGGCTCCTGTTAGAAGCAGAATCAGCATATTTCTAGTTCATGTTTAATAATATAACTAAAGGATACACTAAGAAATCATTGATCTTTTAACAAAAGAAGCTACTATTTGCCTGACTTATTAAGAATATGCAAACCAAGATATAATATTAAGTGTCATCCTGATATGGAAACAAATCTTATCAGTAGGACAGAATAGAGTGATTTATATTGTCTTCAACCATTCTCCAAGTTGCTGGTGGTGGGATTTTTTTATGTACTGAGATACACTATGAAGCTTCATCAAGGGAGGCAGAGGCAATGACAACAGAGTGAGGAAATGGAAGAGTATTGCTCTTATCACAAATCCTGAGGAAGGTAGTAAAATAACCACAATAATTAGTTCCTAATCTTGTGTGTGTGTGTGTGTGTGTGTGTGTGTGTGTTAACTGTGTGCCTGTGTGTGACATGAACACCTACTACAATCTAGTGAAACATATGGAACCTTCTTAGAATAATACTCTTAAATGAATAAGATACATTTGATTACATAGGAAACCAATTATGTTGAAATAAAGATGCAAAGTTATATTCCCATTTTAGTTTACTGACCCCCTGAAATCCATCTCAGAAACCTCAGAATGCTTCCTCTTGCTCCTGCTCGTCCTCTTCCTCCTTCTCCTTTCTCTCTCCTGCTCCTTTTTCTTCTCATGATGATGATATTGATGATAGTGGAAGGAGGGAAAGAGGGAGGAAGAGTTCAGAGGGAGAGTTGGAAGGGAGGGAAGAAGAAAAAGAAAAAGGAAGAAATATATATTCAGAAATTCTGTATTTGGAAATTATCAGTTCTGATTCTGAGTGAAATGAGCAGGACCAGGAGATCCTTATATATTTCAACAACAATTCTATATGATGATCAATTCTGATGGACATGGCCCTCTTCAACAATGTGATGAGCTAAATCAGTTCCAATAGAGCAGTAATGAATTGTACCAGCTACACCCAGTGAAAGAACTCTGGGAGATGCTTATGAATCACTACATAGAATTCCCAGTCCTTCTATTTTTGTTTGCTTGTATTTTTGATTTCCTTGACAGGTTAATTGTACACTATTTCAAAGTTCGATTCTTTTTGTACAGCAAAATAACTGTATAGACATGTATACATATATTATATTTAGTTTAAACATTAACATATTTTACATGTATTGGTCAACCTGCAATCTGGGGGAATAAAGGGAAAAATTGGAACAAAAGGTTTTGCAATTATCAATGCTGAAAAATTACCCATGCATACATCTTGTAAATAAAAAGCTATTATAAAAAAAGAAACTAGCAGTTCTTTCCCTAGAGATAAATAACATTTTTTATCATAAGTTCTTCAGATAATTGTTTAGATAATTATCTTAGATAATTGTTTTGCTGAAGATACCCTAAATGAGAGCTAAGTATATTACAATATTGCTGTTACTTTGCATGCAGTACAATTCACTTTGCATCAACTCATGTAAATCTTTATACATTTTTCTGAGAGCATCCTCCTTATCATTGCTTATTATATAATAGTATTTCATCATAATCATGTATCATAATTTGATTATCCATTCCCCAGTTGACAAGTATCTTTTTGATTTCCAATTCCTTGACAGCAGTAAAAAGTTGCTACAAATGTTTTTATACACGTAGGTCCTTTTCCCAAATATTTTGATCTCTTTTTGGAAACATAATTAGTAGCTCTGTAGTGGTATTGTTAAACTAAAGTGAGTGTGGTTTTATAGCCCTTCAGGTATAGTTCCAAATTACTGTACAGAATGGTTGAATCAGTTCATAACTCTTTTAATAATGTCTCGAATAATTGTCTCGAAGTGGATTTCTTCGACAAAGAGAAGATCTAACTCAGTTTCAATTGATCAATGATGGACAGAAGCAGCTACACCCAAAGAAAGAACACTGGGAAATTAATGTAAACTGTTTGCATTTTGGTTTTTCTCCCCAGGTTATTTTTACCTTCTGAATCCAATTTTTCCTGTGCAACAAGAGAACTGTTTGGTTCTGCACACATATATTGTATCTAGGATATACTGTGACATATTTAACATGTATAGGACTGCTTGACATCTGGGGGAGGGGGTAGAGGGAGGGAGGGGAAAAATTGGAACAGAAATGAATGCTAGGGATAATGTTGTAAAGAATTTTTTTTTTTCAAAATAAAAAAAAATTTAAAAAGAAAAAAATGCATTGTCTCATTTTTACCACATCTCCTGCAACTTACCATTTTCCTTTTCTTTTTTATTAGCTGATTTAATAACTATATGGTAATACTTCAGGATGATTTCAATCTGCCTTTCTCCAATCAATAATGAGTTAGAGATGGATGTTAGGATGAAAACCAACAATTTTCAAATGAAGAAATTGAAACTATTTGTAGTCATATAAAACAGTGCTCCGTATCACTATTGATAAGAGAAATGCAAGTTAAGACAACTCTGAAATACCATTACACACTTCTCAGATTGGCTAAAATGACAGGAAAAGATAATGATGAATGATGAAGAAGCCATCTACACCCAGAGAAAGGCCAGTGGAAACTGAGTATGGATCACAACATAGCCATTTTCATGCTTTCTGTTGATGTTTGCTAGCATTTTGTTTTCCTTCTCAGATTTTTTTTTCTTTTTAAACCCATTTTTTCTTGTGCAGCAAGATAACTGTATAAATTATATATACACATATATTGGATTTAACATATTTTAACATATTTAACATGCATTACACTATCTGTCATCTAGAGGATGAGATGGGGGAAGGAGAGAAAAATTTTGGAACAGAAAGTTTTGCAAAAGTCAATGTTGAAAAATTAACCATGCATATCTTTTGTAAATAAAAAAAAATAAAAACACCAATGCTCAGTTATCTTATTAATTCAATACTTTTCTTATTTTCTTATATTTTTATTAATCTCTTTCATTTTCAGAATTTCAAATTTGGATGAAGTTGTTAATTGTGTCTATGATTTGTTGTTTCACTCATTCATTCTTTAGGATTAGATTATTTAATTTCCAATTAAATTTTGGTCTATTTTATCCTTATTTCTCAACTGCTCTAGGAATTTAGATGCTTTATCACTTGGTGTATATATGTTTAGTATTGATATTACTTCATTATCTATGATACTTTTTACTAAGATATAGCTTCCTTCCTTATCTCTTTTAATAAGATCTTTGCTTTTACATAATCTGAGATTAGGATTGCTACACCTGTTTTGTTTTGTTTTTTTAACTCCACCAGCTCCAGCCCTTTACTTCCACTATGTATGCATTGGTATGCTTAAATGTGTTTCTTATAAACAACATATTGTAGGATTCTGCCTTTTAATTTAGTCTCCTACCCACTTTCCCTTTATGTGAGATTTCATCCTATTACCATTTCCAGATAAAATAACTAATTCTGTGTTTCCTGACATCTTATTTACCCTAAGTCATACTTTTCTTTTTCCTTTCCCCCTTCTCTCTTCCCCAGTATTTTGCTTTTGATGAGCACCTCCTTCAAACAGTACTCTTCCTTTAGATCTTCCCCTTTTTTTACACCTTTCCCATTCTGTTTTCCCTTTTATTAGTCTTTTCCTTTCTTTTCCCCATTTCCCTCCTACTTCGCTATAAGGTGAGACAAGTTTCTCTGTGAAAACCAATATGTCTGATATTCTCTCTTTGAGACAAATCTGTTTTTCTTTTACCATTTTTATCATAATGAAATCAAATTATACCCACACTCTCTAAGTATACCCATAACAGAAATATAATTCTCAAGAGTTCTTTCCTTTTTACCTTTTTATGCATCTCTTGATTATATTCCTTGGGGTTTTAATTTTGGGATCTCTTTCACGAGGTGAATGAAGAATTATTTTAATGGCTATATTTACCTTCTGATTCTAAAACATCAGGGCAATTTTCCTTTATGATTTCCTGTAAGATAATGTCTAGGTTGGTTTTTTTCATCATGGCTTTCAGGAAGTCCAATAATCCTTATAATGTCTCTCCAAGATCTATTTTCTAGGTCAGTTTCTTTTTCTAGAAGGTATTTCATATTTTCTTTATTTTTTTCACCTTTTTTTTGTTTGATTCTTGAAGTCTTATTGAGTCATTCACTTCCATTTTTTCAATTTTTAGTATATTATTTTAGTGTATTATTTTCTTTAGTTGCCTTTTTTAGCTCCTTTTGTATTTGACCAATTGAATTATTTGTTTATTGCATTTTTTTCCATTTCACAAATCTTGTTTCTCAGCGAGTTAGTATCTTTTTCTTCTCTGTTTTATAAGGAGCTATATGTTTTTCCCATCCCTTCTTACAAAGATCTCATTTCTTTTCTCCATTTTTCTTCTAACTCTCTTTTATGATCCTTTATGCAATCTTCAAAGGAAGCCTTGTGAAATGGGGACCAGCTCCTGTCACTTTTGGGGGCTTTTTCTGGAATTGATTTGCCTTTAGGAACTTCAGGATTTGAGATCTGTTCTTTTCTCTCCATAAAAGCTGTCTATGGTGAGGCTTTTTTTTTGTTTTTTGCTCATTTTTTTTTAAACTTGAGGTCTGCTCTTAATAAAAAGGAGCAACAGTTTCTTTAGTTTGCCATGGGGAAGTTCCACTGATTCACTTCTGGTGCTGGGTACCTGTATTCTGCCGGGGCTCAGTGGTTTATAATTTGCCTTTTTTGTTGTTTTTGTTTTTTTAGCAAATTTGCCAAACCACCTGCTTGTGACCCGGACATTGTGGCCTAAGAGGCTCACACAGATTCCCAGGTGTGTGGAAGCTGAAGCATTCTGACACCCTTCCTCAGGTGCTTGCCTGGGCTCCCTATGCTGTAGCCAAGGATTGGTATTGTCCTCCTGCTTGTTTGAAACAGAGCAATTCTGAAGTTATTTCAAGGTATCTCCTGCAAATGTGTTGTACTACAAATATTTGTGGGTTCTTTTTACTCCAAAACCAGTTTAGAGACATAATCTTCCGTTAGTTTCAGAGAGTCACAGAAAGTTGAGTCTTGGCTCCACTACATCATTATACTCATTTTTGTTGTGTAGATAATTCTTGGTTGTAATTCTAGATTTTTGTTCTTCAGAACATAATTTTCCAAGTCCACTAAAATTGAATATAGAATCTGAAATATCTGACTATATACTGACTATGGCTCCAACATACTTCACTTTTTTTTTTCTTTCTGGTGGCTTGCAATATTTATTTCTATACTCTCAAGAGTTTTTAATATGAATGGGTGTTGGATTTTATCAAATGCTTTTTCTGCATCTATTGAGATGATCATATGATTTCTGTTAATTTGGTTATTGATATAGTCAATTATGTTAATTAATTAAATAGTTTTTATTTTACTTTAAGTTTTATTGATCTCTCCTTTTATTTTTAGAATTTCAAGTTTAATCTTTGATTTGATGATTTTTAATTTGCTCTTTTTCTAGCTTTTTTAGTTGCAAGCATAATTCATTGATTTTCTCTCTATATTTTATGGAAGTAGGCCTCCAGAGATATAAAATTTTCCCTTATTACCACTTTGGCTGCATCCCACAAATTTTATGTCTCATTATTGTCATTCTCTTGGGTGAAATTATTAATTGAATCTATGATTTGCTGTTTCACCCAATCATTCTTTAGGATGAGATTATTAAGTTTCCAAATATTTTTTGGTCTATTTTTTCCTGGCTTTTTATTGAATGTAATTTTTATTGCATCGTAATCTGAAAAGGATGCATTTACCATTTATGCCTTTCTGCATTTGAATTTGAAGTCTTTATGTTCTAATATATGGCCAGGTTTTGTATAGGTTGCATGAACTGCTGAGAAGTAAGTGTACTCCTTTCTATCTCCATTTAGTTTTCTCCAAAGAGCTATCATACTTAACTTTTCTATTGTTCTATTTACCTCTTTAACTTCTTTCTTATTTATTTTTTGGTTTGATTTATTTAGTTCTGAGAGTGCAAATTTGAACTCTCCCACTATTATAGTTTTCCTTCTTTCAGCTCTCTTAACTTCTCCTTTAAGAATTTAGATGCTATACCACTGGTACATATATGTTTACTAATGATATTTATTCATTATCTATTATTTAGCAAGATATAGTGCCATTCCTTATCTCTTTTAATTAGATCAATTTTTTGTTTTTGCTTGATCTGAGATCAGGATGGTTACCCCTGCTTTTTTGACTTCACCTGAAGCATAGTAAATTCAGATATGATATTATCAGGGATTGTTATCATAGCCTACAGATATTAGAACAGCTCCATTAGAAACAGTACCAATACCCAGGGCCATTAGCTACAAAGGCAGAATATTACTATGTTTGTCTCAGGCTGATACTTACTCCCTATACTTAGGACTCATTCTGAATTGTAGGTGGTAATAGGGTGCGCATGAAAGCAAGAAAAAATCAGTAATCCTGAATCTGTTTCGTTGTCTATAACATGTTGATAATGCCTCACAATATTGAGTTGAAGATAAAATAACATTAATCTATTTATTTACCTATCTATCTCTATAGATATAGAGAAAAATGCCTTGTTTTTGTGATGTATTATTCAAAAGTAAAATGTTATTTCTTAAATTTTGGAAATAATCATGTAAGGGAATACAAGAGATAAAACCAGTACTTATGTGCAACCACTCAATTTCTTTCTCTAGCCTAGATATCTATAAATAAGTGAAATAGCTATTTGTTAATCCCATTTTAGAAAAAGAAATTGAACAAGCTAATAATCACTTCCCTAAGAAAAAATCTCTAGGGTCAAATGGATTTACATATGAATTCTACACTCTCATATTGCTTTTGCTTGATCTGAGATCAGGAGGGCTACCCCTGCTTTTTTGACTTCACCTGAAGTATAGTAAATTCAGATATGATACCTATCAGGGATTGTTATCACAGCCTACAGATTTTAGAACAGCTTCATTAGAAATAGTACCATCTCTCATCACTCTCATCATTTTCTTCTGTAATCATGTCTATGCTAGTACTTGATGCAAAGATACCTGGAGAAACATGGATTTGATGTGCCTATTATTGTTCCCAGAATAGATGGTCTAGGACTTAGACTTCCTCCACTCTCTGTACATAATAGTCTATATCAATAACCAATCTAACAAAAATCATAATTATCTCAATAGATGCAGAAAAGGCATTTGATAAAACCCACCATCAATTCCTATTAAAAACATAAGGGTTTATAGGAAAAAATGGAGTTTTCCTTAAATTTTCTTAAAATGATCAGTAGCATCTGTTTAAACCCATCAGCAAGCCATCATATTTAATGGGGATAAACTAGAATCATTCACAATAAGATCAAGGATGAAACAAGGTTGCCCACTATCACTATAACTATTTAATATTGTATTAGAAATATTAGCTTTAGCAATAAGAAAAGAAAAAAAAAATTGATGGAATTAGAGTGGGTAGTGAGGAAACCAATGATATGATGGTATACTTGTAGAATCCTAGAGAATAATCTAAAAGACTACTAGAAAAAAAATCACAACTTTAGCAGAATTATAGTATATAAAATAAATTCACAGAAATCATCGGCATTTCTATATGTTACCAATAAAGTCCAGCAGCAAGTGATACAAAAGGAAATTCCACTTAAAATAACTGTCAATAGTATAAAATATTTGGGAGCCTACCTTTCAAGACAAAGTCAGGAAGTATATGAACACAATTATAAAACACTATCTGTACAAATAAAGTCAGATCTAATCAATTGGAAAAATAACAAGTGCTCATGGGTAGGCCAAGCTAATATAATAAAGATGACAATAGTATCTAAATTAATCTACTTACTTAGTGCCATGCTAATTAAACTCCAAAGAAATTATATTACAGAGCTAGAAAACACAATAACAAAGTTCACTGGGAAGAATAAACATTCAAAGATTTTAATGGAATTAATGAAAAATGCAAATGAAGGTGGTCTAGCTATGCGAGACCTAAAATTATATTCAATGCACTGGTCCTCAAAATCATTTCATACTGCTTAAAAAATAGATTAGTCAATCAGTGGAATTGATTAGGTTCACAAGACATAATAGTCAATGCCTATAGTAATCTAGTGTTTGATAAACCCAAAGATGCCAGCTTCTGGGATAAGAACTTACTGTTTAACAAAAATTGTTCAAAAAATTGGAAATTAGTATATCAGAAACTAGGCATCAACCCACATTTAACACCACACACCAAGATAAGGTCAAAATGGATTCATGATCTAGGCATAAAGATTATAAATAAATTAGAGGAACACAGGATAGTTTACCTCTCAGACCAGTGGAAGAGGAAGACATTTATGACCAAAGAACTAGAGATCATTACTGAAAATTTTGATTATATGAAATTGAAAAGTTTTTGTACAAACAAAACTAATGCAGACAAGATTGGAAGGGAAGCAATAAACTGGGAAAATATTTTTACAGTCAAAGGTTCTGATAAAGGACTCATTTCCAAAATATATAGAGAATTGACTCTAATTTATAAGAAATCAAGCCATTCTCCAATTGATAAATGGTCAAAGGATATGAACAGACAATTTTCAGATTATGAAATTGAAACTATTTCCACTCATATGAAAAAGTGTTCCAAATCACAGAGAAATGAAAATTAAGACAACTCAGATATCACTACACATCTGTCAGATTGGCTAGAATGACAGGGAAAGATAATGCTGAATGGTGGAGGGGATGTGGGAAAACAGGGACACTAATACATTGTTGGTAGAATTGTTGGTAGAATTCATCCAACCATTCTGGAGAGCAATTTGGAACTATGCTCAAAAAGTTATCAAACTGTGCATACCCTTTGATCCTGCAATGTTATTACTGGGCTTATATTCCAAAGAGATCATAAAGAAGGGAAAGAGATCTGTAAGTGCACAAATGTTTGTGGAAGCCCTCTTTGTAGTGTCCAAAAACTGGAAACTGAATGGATGCCCATCAACTGAAGAATGGCTGGATAAATTGTGGTATATGAATATTATGGAATATTATTGTTCGGTAAGAAATGACCAACAGGATGATTTCAGAAAGGCCTGGAGAGACTTACACAAATTGATGCTGACTGAAACGAGCAGGCCCAGGAGATCCTTATATAATTCAACAACAATACTATATGACAATCACTTCTGATGGACCTGGCCATCTTCAGCCATGAGATGAACCAAATCAGTCCCAATGGAGCAGTAATGAACTGAACCAGCTATGCCCAGCGAAAGAACTCTGGGAGATGATTCAATTACATTGAATTCCCAATCCCTATATTTTTGCCTGCCTGCATCTTGGATTTCCTTCACAGACTAATTGTACAATATTTCAGAGTCTGATTCTTTTTGTACAGCAAATTAACTGTTTGTTCCTGTATACTTATTGTGTATCTAATTTGTATTCTAAGATATTTAACATCTACTGGTCATCCTGCCATCTAGGGGAGGAGGTTGAGGGGAAGGAAGGGAAAAATTGGAACAAGAGGTTTGGCAATTGTCAATGTTGTAAAATTACCCATACATATAATGTAAATAAAAAGGTATGAAAAAAAAGAGAGAAATATATTTTAATAAATCAGAAGCACAGGCATTAAATCTCATAGACAAAGGTGGGGGAAGAATGAGGAAAATCAAATGTTTTCTTTTACTAAAATCTTGAGAAAAGAAGAAACAATGTTTCTCCCAATGTATAAGAACTTTTAATAGGTTTATCTTATTTATAGGATTCAAATATCTTTAAAGTATTTTAGCAACATACTTTTTTTTTCTTTTTTTTTAAAGTAAGTGCAAAAAAAGAAGAAACAACAATTTTGTCTTTGCATCAGAACGCCTGTTAATTCCTATTCACTCTTGCTCACTTTCCCATTTTTTGGTTTCTGAACCCCGTATGCCTAGACCCCGTATCCATATTCACAGTACATACTTTATTTCTTCAGCCTTATATTCACTCTTGAAATGTCATCACTTTTCATCTGCATCTCAGTTATCTGTTAGATCCATCTTTCTTATTCAGGTTTGCTTCTGACATATATTAATAAGACCTGTGTTGTACCTTGCTCTTCCTGAGTTGTCTATTAAGGGCCAGTTTCCTTGCTTCTGTTTCTCATCCAGTAAATGCATGTCTCTGTAAGCATGTTTGTTCATGAACATACGTGCATTCCTCTATGTCTTTGAGACAAGCAAAATAAAAGCTTCTCAGTCTATAATCAATATATTTAAAGCCAACTACTGAAAAAAGTTTTTTGAGGGATTCTCCTTTTGAATCCACTTTGGAAGTTACAGAATTTGGCAGAAGACAGAACAGAACAAGTTGCAGAAATGAAAGAGCAAAAGAGAATATGGAAGGGAAAAGAAAGAAGATCAAAGAAAAAATAGCCAAATAGGGGAAAAAAGACAATGAAACATTATTTAAAGGAGAGCTGAATGCATGCTTTAAAACTTTGATTTCATCCTTATTATCTTTTATCATCAGTTGTCAATTACTATTGTTACCCATTAGTTACATTCCATAAATAGGTCTCCTTTTTACCTGACTGAAAAAATCTTGGTCCAGAGCTTCATCACCAGTCAGCTGGACCATTTTGTTAGTTCTTCTAGTTGGTCTCTTTGTTTTATATCTTTCCCCACTATAATCTATCCTCTAGCTGTCAAATTAATCTTCCTAAGTTATAGGTTAATGCTACTGTTGTTCAGATGTTTTCAGTTGTGTCCAACTTTTTTGACCCCATTTGTGGTTTTCCTGGCAAAAATACTGGAGCGATTTTGATTTACTTCTCCTGGTCATTTTATGGATGAAAAAACTGAGGCAAATGGGGTTACATGACTTGATCAGTGTCACACAGCTATTAAGTTGTGAGAGCCACCGTTGAACTCAGTACAATGAATCTTCTTGGCTCTATATCTGGTACTTGTATCCACTGTACCATTTTAGTGTTCAAAATTGCAACTTAAAGATCCCTTTAAATCTATCCAAAAACTCTTGGAATAATCAAGTACCTAATTATAAGGTTATATGCTTGCTATAAATTTACATGCTTTGTTTCATATGATTCTCACTACATTTCTGTGAGAAAGGTTAAGTAATGTTACCAGGATCACATAGGAGATTCAGTAGACAGTAAGTTCTGGTTCTGACATCAGGGAAACTTTAGTTCAAAACCAGGTTTCAGACACTTATTAGCTATATGACTGTAAAAAGTCATTTAATTTCTCTTTTCCTTAGCTTCTGCAACTGTAAAATGATGGCAATAAGAGCACCTACTTCGTAGAATTTTCATGAGAATCATATTAAGTAACATAGGTAGATATAAAATGCTTTGTGATCCCTCTCCTTTCTTCCTTCCTTCCTTCCTTCCTTCTTTCTCTCTCCAAATAACAGATTGCTTGAATTCAATCTTCTTTTTCAAATACTTTCTATGTGGAGGTCATTCTATAATTTACTGAAAAATATATAATCAAGAAATAGTAATCATTTTCACCACTTATAAAATAATTATATAATGAAAATTATATTAAAATTTTTCACACCCCATTCTTATAAAACCCATCCTAAATAAAAAGAAATTTATTTCATGAACTATATTTAAACACAAAGAACAAAAGGCATTTTGTTTTCCATTATTTTTCTTGCTCTTAATATATATACATATACATACATACATATGTGTGTATATATGTGTGTATGTGTGTACGTGTGTGTGTGTATGTGTGTGTATGAATGGTAAAGACACTGAAGTTAAAAAAGCATTACTTTGAGCACTCTGGCCTGATCTCTAGTGAACATTTTACCTTGTACTCTCACTGTAACATCACAGAGATGTTGTGTTGTGTAAATGTCAGGATAAATCATCATGTTCACAATTCTTGAAAAATGCAATTTCTAAATTTCACAGACTAGAAATGAGATGCCTGTTTTCAGAGTGAGAATTCATTCTGGTACACTGACATTCTGACAGGTATTAAAATAGGCTCCATATTCCAAAGTGACAAGCTAGACTAACCATGGGATTTTTAAAGTCAAGACACATCACTCTAAGATTGTGTCCATTTACTTCTTACTTTTATTGATTCAGATTTTTTTCTTCCAGTGAATTTTGTTTGGAATTTTCTTTCTACAGTCACCTTGGTTTTAAATGTTAAATATTTGCAAAATTTAAATGTAGTTAATTTGGAGTTACTAGCCATGTATATAGGAAATTCACTGAGGACCTCTGTATAAAAGAATTTCTATAGCAAATCAATAGTGTAAGCAAGTTTTGAGTTAACTTTTCAAATTTATGTCAGCATCCATTGTCACATTAATATGTCAATGATAAATAATTACTACAATGATCATATTTAAATATATATTGCTGTTAATGTTAACTGAAAAATACTTCAATATACCATCTCATGGAATCATCCCAATATCCTGGTCATAATAATTAGGCAGGTGTTTTCACCCCCTTTTTAGAGATGAGTAAAATGAGGCTTAAAAAAAAAAAAAACCTAAGTAACTGTGACCTAAGACTACATCTCTTTACTCTTCAATCTTTCCTTACAACACTATCTTCCATATTAGGATGAGAATCCTAAATGACAATTTTCAAGCTATAAGACATTTTAAAGTTCATCTAGATTAAACCCCTCAATTACAGATAAGAAAATTACTTTTTTCTTATTTTTTTTGTTTAATCTAAAAAAGCAAATATTATTTTAAGTCTCAGGTAACACAGTAGGCTTAAGAAAATCTACTTTGTAGTTATTATATTTCAAATCATAAATATTTTGTCACATAGTGGCATACTTTCTTTACTATTACCAATTGTGTATTTAAAAATCACATAAAGCAGAGGTTCAGTCCATATGGGAGAGCAAAGGAAGGGACTTGCCAGAGTTCTCTCCAGAACCCATGAAAATTTCTTAAAATAATGATTGTAAACAAATTTTAGAGCATCAGAACCCATAAAAAGATAGAATGGAACCATGTATTAGTTGAAAACAACTTGAAAGATCAACAAGAAAGGTCTGTTGTAATAAGATAAAAGTCCCGTATACTCCATGCCCAGAAAACCAGGAGCAGATCTTGGGGCATCTGAATCAGGAGCAACATTGGCAGTTTCCAGACCTCTCAGCTGAAAGATACCAAAAATGACTTGAAAGGTCAGCAAAAAAAGGTTTATTTCACTGGGGTGAGATAGAGTTGGAAGCCAGCAAACCAGGTATTTGCCTTGGGAGCCACTGAATCAGTCAGTGGCAACAGAAGGCAGCATCAACAGCAATGGCAGCAGTAGCAGCTTCTGGAGGTTTCAGCCCATAGAATGTAAAGAAGTCAAATTTGTTAGAAGGAGGTCTTATTACTACGAGAAGGACTGCTGCTTTTGAACATTAGAACTCACAGTCACAGTATATTGGGGATACTCCTCACATTTCTTTACCTAGAAGTTTCCCTGCTAAAATAGATTTAAGAAATAAATTTATAAATAAATATATATATATGTATATGTATATATATATATATATATATATATATACACACACACACACATATACATATATACATATATAGGAGAACATAATTACAAAATACTTTTAACACAAATAAAATCAGATCTAAACAATTGGGAAAATATCAATTGTTCATGGCTAGGCTGAGCTAGTATAATAAAATACAACCAATACACACACACACACACACACACACACACATATATATATATCTATAACACATATATATGTGTGTACATAGATACATATAAATATATAATAAAAATGCCAATTCTGCCTAAATTGTTCTACCTGTTTGGTCCCATACCAATCAAACTGTCAAAACATTATTTTATAAAACTAGAAAAAATAATAACAAAATCCATCTGGAAGAATTAGTGAAAAAATGCAAAGGGTGGTGGCTTAGCAACATCAAAAATAAAGCTATATTATAAAGCAGCAGTTATCAAAACCATTTGGTATTGGCTAAGAAATAGAATAGTGGGTCTTTGGAATAGATTTGATATAAATAACACAATAATCACAGCCTAGTATTTGATAAACCCTCAAACTCCACCTTTTGGAATAAAAACTCACTATCTGACAAAAATTGCTGGGAAAACTGAAAAATGGCATGTCAGGAACTTGGCATAGACCTATAATTCACACCTCGTGCCAAAATAAGGTCAAAAGGGATTCATGATTTGGGAATAAAGGATGATCCCCCAAACAAATTAGAAGTACAAAGGATAATTTGCCTATCAGTCTTTGGATAAAGGAGGAATTTATGACCAAAGAAGAACTCAGGAACATTATAAAAGGCAAAATGAACAACTTTTATTACATTAAATTAAAAGCATTTTGCACAAATAAAACCAAGAGAAACAAGAGTAAAAGGGAAGTACAAAGCTGGGGAAAAATTTCACAACCTGTGTTTCTGATAAAAATCTCATTTCTATAATATATAAAAACTGTATCAAATTTAGAGAATAGAAGTCATTCCCCAGTTCATAAATGGTCAAAGAATATGAACAAATAATTTTCAGATGATGAAATTAAAGCTATCTATAATTATATGAAAAATGCTCTAAATCACTATTGATTAGCAAAATACAGATTAAAATAACTGAAATATCATCTTATACCTCTCAGATTGCTAAGATGACAGGCAAAGATAATGATAAATGTTGGAGGGGATGTGGGAAAACTGAAACACTAATGCACTGTTGGTAGAGTTGGGAAGTGATCCAACCATTCTGGAGAACAATTAGGAACTATGCCCAAAGAACTATAAAACTGTGCATAACTTTTGACCCAGCAGTGCTATTACTGGGTCAGTATCCCAAGGACATCATAAAGAAGGGAAACAGACGCATATGTGCAAAAATATTTGTAGTAGCTTTTTTTGTGGCAGTAAAGAATTGAAAAATGAATAGATGCCCATCAATTGGGAAATTATTGAAAAACTTGTGGTATATGAAGGTAGTGAAATAGTATTATTCTATAAAAATGATGAACTACCATGTTTCCCCGATAATAAAACCTATCCCAAAAATAAGCATTTTTGCATTTTAAATCTCCCATGGTTTTTCCCCTTTCCTCTGATTTTTTCTCCCAATATGATTCATAAAGCAAAGTGTATTAAAAACAAATAAATTTACTAGAAATTAAAAAGGAGAAAGACAGAAATATTTATCTGAATATTTTTATTTTTGCTTTATTTTTCTTGAAGTATTGTGGTTGTTTATTTGTTTTTTGTTTTTTCTGGGATTGGGCAAATCTATGTTTTCTTTCACAACAAGATTTTGTAGAAATGTTTTTCATAATTTTACAGTTGCCTTCTCAGTGGTAAGAGTGGGAGAAATGGATGGAATCTGGAACTCATAGTTTTAAAAGTCTGATCAAAATTTTTTCTACATGTAACTGGAGAAAATAAAAATATTAAACACAAAAATAAAAATTACATATAAAACAAAAAAGAGAAACTCTTTTAAAATGCTCTATAACTTATATTTCTCATTAACTCATTGTGGTTTTGTCCTTGATTATTTAAAATGCCTAAGATGCCTTAGCAAGTTTTTTTTTTTTTTTGAAATGAAAGATTGGAGGGTCACCATTAATATGTTTAAGTGGTTTAAGTAATTCTTTTTTCTCTTAAAGGGCTTGAGAATTTCAGGAATTTTTTTTTCATTTTATCATTATAACCCTAATATTGGAAGTGACTTATCCTGCTCAAGATTATTTTTCTTTTACCTTTGTAGCCACAAATACTAGCACACATTATATGATTAATAAATGCTTTTGATTGTATGGTCAAACAGCAAAATTTAAAGTCATAATTCAAAGCCATTCTTTCTATCATGCCACAGCATCAGAACCTAAAGCATTCAGGTCATAGACTCTTATTTAATAAAGAAAAAGCTATTTCCATATAGTTAAGCTCATTGAAATTCATTCACCTCCACCCTGCTCTATTCTATTTGACACAATTTAAAAATGTAAAGTTTTATCTAAATTAAGAGAATTTTGTTTTGAGCTCTATATGCAGCATAGTATTTTGTTAAGGGACAGATCAATTCTCTTAGAGCCTCCATAGCTCTGGATCATAACATCTGAAGGAATTGCAAGGCAGCCTTTGCTGACACATGTGTGGCAGACTGGGAATGAGATCAATTGGAGGCAGAGGAAGAGGAAAGAGGTCAGACAATGCAACTGCCTCTCAGTCAGAGAGGTCAGAGAACAACAACTGCCTCTCAGTCTCCTTTATCATCCTCTTTCACGAGGAGATTCATTCTGGGTTGGATCTCCAGCAGCCACTGTCAGGTGACTCCCATGTATTCCAACAGCTCTCCCGTGCATTCCAACAGCATTTCAAAGCAATATTATTACATTCTTCTTATCAGATAACTTCAGGATTCCCCCCTGTGATCCCCAGTTCCCTGAATTCTTCATTAACCAAAGTGGAACTTACAAATAGGCCCTTTGGAGGAAAAGAAGGGGGAAAACAATAAAAATAAATAAAATAATAGAAAAACAAAAGTCCAGACAGATAAATGAAATTTCCAAAGGGAAAAAAAAAAAACATTTCCAAGTACAAATGGATTTAAAAGTGAATTCTACCCAACATTTAAGGAACAATTAATTCCATTACTATAAAAATTACTTGAAAAATACACAAAAAGACTATCAGATTAAATTTAAGACACAAATATGATTTTGATATCAATAGCAAAAACAGAGAAGGGAAATTTTAGTCCACTTCCCCTAATGAAAATTGATGCAAAAAAAATTAAATAAAATACTAGCAAAAAAATTACTTGAAGATCATGTGCTGTGACATGATGGTTTTTATACTAATAATGCAAGGCTAGTTCAGTGTTATGAAAGTTATCAGCATAACTGATTACATTAGTAACAAAAAAATCAAGAAGCATATGATTATATCAAGAGATATAGAAAAGAACTTTTGATAAAATATAATACCTAATCCTATTTAAAAAAAAAAAAACCTAGATAATATAGGAATCAATGGAACTTTTCTTAAATTTTTAAGTAATATCCATGTAAAACCAAGAGCAATCATGTATAAGAGAAATAGATGATAAATCTTCCAATGAGATCAGAGGTGAAGCAAGGTTTTCCATTTAATTTCCACTGCTATTATTCAATATTGTATAAGAAATACCACATGCATAAATATATATATATATATATATATATATATATATATATATATATATATATATATATATATATATATATATATATATATATATAAATATAAATTAAGAAAAAGAATTTGAAGTTAAAAATGGCAATGGGGAAACAAAACTGTCACTCTTTGCAGATGATATGATACTATATTTAGAGAAACTCTAAATAATCAATTAAAAAAAAACTCACTGAAATAATTAACAATTTCACCAATGTTGCAATATATAAAATAAATGCATATAAAACACCAGTATCTCTATTTATTACCAACAAAATCCAACATAAAGAATTGGAAAGAAAAATTCCATTTAAAATAGTTGCAGACAGTATTAAACATTTGCTAGTTTACCTGAGTCAACAAATTCAGGGACTATATAAACACTAGTATATAACACTTTTTAACACAAATAGAGAGATATTTAAACAGTTGAGGAAATAAAAATTGCTTATAAGTAGACATAGATAAAATAATTAAAATGGCAGTACTACATAAATTAATTTATTTATTCAGTGACATCAAAATCAAACTTTTGAAAGTTATTTTATAAAGCTAAAGAAAAAATTCTTAATTTTTCTGGAAGAACAAAAGGTCAAAAATCATAAGGAGATTGGTGGGGGAAAATGTTGTTAAGAAGGTGGCCAAACACGGGTAGATTTCAAACTATATTACAAAGTGGTAATCATGAAAATAGTCTTGTATTGGCTAAGAAATGGAATGATAAATCAGTGGAATAAATTAGGTACACAAAACAAAGTAGTAAATCATAATCTGGTGTTTCATGAACTCAAAGGTGCACATTTGTAAGGACAGAATTCACTATTGACAAAAATTACTGGGAAGGCCAGAAAGCAATTTAGAAAAAACTAGGCAAAGACCAACATTTTATATTATATAGCAAAATGAAATTAAAATGGGTACATGATTTGTATATATAAAAGTTGATATCATAACCAAATTAAGGGAGCATGGAAATTTTTACCTATCAAATCTATAGATTAGAAAAGAATTTTGATCATATATGTGATAGAGATGATCATGGGAAGTAAAATAAATAATTCTGATTACATGAAAAAAAAGATTTTACACAAACAAAACTTATATAATCAAAATTAAAAGGAAATGAGAAACTGAGAAATAATTTTACTTCATGTTTCTCTGATAAATGCCATAAATGCTTCATTACTCAAATATTACTCAAAAACTAAATTAAATTTATAAAAATAAAAGTCATTTCATTTGATAAATGGTCAAGGATATGAACTGGCAGTTTTTAGAAGAAGAAATCAAACCTGTCAATAGTCACAAAAAATGTTCTAAATCACTACTGATTAGAAGCTATTTAAAACAACTATAAGATACAACTTCATAACTATTGGATTGGCTACCTATCAAAAACGAAAAATGGTAAGTTATAGAAAAAATATGAAAAAATGGGGACACTAATGCTCTATTGTTAGAGTTGTGATCTTGGTCAAACATTCTGGTTAATAATTTGAAACTAGACCAAAAAAGTCTAAAAAAATATGCATACCATTTGATAACTAAGTCTTTTTTCTAAAGAAACAAAAAAGGAAAATGATGCATTTTTACAAAAAAAAATATACATATATATCTTTTATGCTATAAAATATTTATAGCAATATATTTGTGAAGACAGTTGGAAATTGAGGGAGGGTCATGTGGTATATGAATGTATTATACTATTATGTACTATTGTGCTATTAAAAATGATGAGCAAAATGATTTCATAAAAAGCTGAGAAGACTTGTATGAACTGATACAAAATGAAGTAAGCAGAGCCAAAGGAAATGTGTATATACTAATTCTCTGGGAAAGACTTAGTCACTCTGATAAAGACAATGATCCAAGAAAACTTCAAAAGATCCATATTGAAAATATTATCATAATAAAAATATTATGTACCTCCAGAGGCAATTCAGATTCACCCATTTTTTTCAATTACTTTATTTTTCTTGAGTTTTTTGTGTTTTCTTTTGTAACATGGCTAATATGAAAATGAATTTTGTGTGATTTCACATGTATTATTTATATAATATTGCTTTCCACCTCATGGAATGGAGAGGGATAATAGGAAGAGAGAATTACAGATGCACATTTTTTAAATGATGGAACTATTTTTAAATTAAAAAAAAAACTATTTTAAAAACAATTTGGAAATATTTAATAAAATAATTTAAAATGTATTTCAAAATAATAATTATACAACCCATATCACATATTTCTGTTGTGACTTAAGTAAGCTAATGTTTGTAATATTGTATAAAATGAAAATATACATTGTTATTATATCTTATGTATGTCCACTTATTTAATATTTTTCTTTTTAATGCTATAATATTGAAATGAATGCAATATTTTTCATTTCATGTAGTGTTCATGGTGTTGTTGTAAATGCTCTTTTCATCTTTATAGTCACATCTCCATAGAATTATCATAAAGAAAATTATTATTTTTGAACTAAAAATATGTGACTTTCATACAATTGAAGCATACATTTCTACATGCAACCCACTTTTCAAAACTATTATGAAAATAAAATTAAGTTGTTATTTAACCAATTTAAATTCTTTATAAAGTAGTCTGAAGGGAAAATTTATATTAAATGATAGTGTGAAGTGGTCTTGGAGATCACATATTCCAAATTATTTTTTTTCCAGAAGTAAATCTACAGAGGTGATTTACCTAAGGTACTTCACTGAATATGTGACAGAGTTACAGAATTGGGCCCAAAATATTTTGGTTATTTTGGCTCTCAGGTCACTGATTTTTATTCTACACTTTTTTACTTGCTTCATTTATTTTGGTGACCACCAAGTTAAAATGTTGTAACTTACAGAGAAACATGTGATTTCATTTGAAGTTTCATATGGCACTATGATGGAAAAAAGGTTCCAGGTCAGAGAGTCCAGATTCAATTCCTATATATGCTACTTACTACCTATGTTGATTCTAGAAAAGCCATTTAAACTTACTGAACTTTAGTTCTCTTTCATTTCTAAACCTATAATCTTTTAATCCTGTAAGATTCCTTGCCCAGAAGACAAGGAATGAGGTTGTTCAGTAATGAAAAGCAAGTCCATGGAAAACTATGACTCTTCAATAAATAAATGAATAAATGAATGAGTGGAATTTTTACATGCAAAGGACCATACTAAATGGTAAAGATACAAATACAAAAGCAAAACAGACCCGGTTCTCAGTGAGTCTATATTCTAATAAGGAAACACAGATAAAGGCTGTTTCAGCTACCAGTCAAATGAAAATGAGATGACATGATCATCCCTGTATTTTAGGAAATCACTTTGGCAGATGAATGGAGGATGGATTGAAATGGTGAGAGACTTGGGACAAGCAGACCCATAAGTAAACTATTGCAAAACTCTAGGTGTGAAGTGATAGAAGTTTATCCTAGAGAGGTTGAAATGTCAGAGGATAGAAGCACATGTATTTAAATAATATTGCAAAAGTAAAATCAATAGACTTTGCTTATAGATTGAATTTGGGGAATAAGAGACAATAAGCAATTCAAAATCCCTTATTTCAAGGGACCTGGAGATTCAAATGTAAATGTATTTTTCTCTATCAATGGATACTAAATCTACAACTATGATCACATGAGTACTCTCAAAGAAATTTTAAACCATTAATCTAGGGAAATCCTTTTATTTAACAAACAAGAACCTTAATCCAGAGAAATTTATAAGGTCTGGAGAAGTTTGAGGTTAGGTAATACTAGCAAATGGTAGCAATCTCTAATCTAGAGCCTAGATGTCATGAATTCTAGATCAGCTTTCTTTGCACATTAACCTGCTTCTTCATTCTATAGATGCACATTTAGATAATTTGAAAAATTATTTTCTTCAGTGGATATGACTTGTTACAAATATGAACAATTTTGATTTTGGAAATATAAATCATATAAAGTGGCAGAGTGTTTTTAAATTATCCTAAGGAAATGGCCAGTATCCCAGGTGTCCATGAAAGATGGATTGCTAATTTGGCATTGTCACATGTGCTTAAGAAAATAAAATGTCAAGCTACTGCCAGATATCAGATTAAACAGTTTTCTCTATCCTCTGCTGAAAACTCAAACATCATATGAAAATTAAGTTCCTTTACTTGGAAGCAATGAAAAGGAAATAGGATTGTAAAATCATGGATTTTGAATTAGAAGTGGACTTAAAGGTCATTGCATACAATCTCCTCATTTTACATATGAGGAAACAGGCCCAGTGAGTCTAAATGCCTTGCACTATATAATATTGGCTATAAGTGGCAGAGGAGAGATTTGAACTCAGGTTTGTTGAATCAAGATTGAAACTATATACCCTTCTAATCTAGCATCGTTATGAAGCAATCTAATCTGTTTGGTGACAAGCCTAATCACCTCCTCATATTTCCTGTAGAGCTTCTTTTCTGTAATATATGAGTTTTATAAAGTATTTAATGAAGTCTTGGGTTATTTTAAGCTATATAGTTGTATTCCAACTTTATGCAAAATTTATTTTTATTCATGTAATTACTTCAAATAACCCGCATTTTGTGTAGTTCATTTGTTTCAGTGTTGTAAAAGAAGGTCTCTGAATTTATTAACCCATGTCTCAGATGATTACCAGGAAATCTCAGGAGAGAACATTTAAAGTGATTACTCTTATTCAGAAACTTTGTCTTCAAAGCCACTGTAAGTCTTAAGATTCATTTGAGCTTTGAAGTAGGACTCAAAGGCTATAGTCAGGATCTTTGTTTACATAAGAATAGTTTGACAGTAAGCTTCTCTCTTTTTAGATGGGGAACTTAAGGTGGAAAAGGAGCTTCTACTGGGCAGAAAGAAACAAATACTTAAATGAGGGTGCTTGGCCAGGAAAATAATAGTATTAAATTTAGAGCAATGCTTCTGTAATACAGCTATATTGAAGTAAAAATTGCCAGGACACTCTCCTTTCTTCGCTTTTCTAAAAAAAGTGAATTGGCAGAATAAAACAATATTAAAAAGAAGCTACAAGGAATTAATTGGTAAACAATTAATTAAAAAATAATTAATTAGGTTTTGTACCTAAAAACAGAAAGACTGACTGATTTTTTAAAATTTACTTTTGACAGAATTACCTGCTCCTATAAATATTTGGTACCAGATAGAAACTTAAATACATCGACAGATACATATTTACATGATACATACACACACACACACACACACACACACACACACACACACACACATATATATATATAATATGTGTATATTATATATATATAATATACACATATATATGTATATAATTTTAAAGATCATGGGAAATTAAAATTTATATACACACATATAAATATATGTATATATTTTAAAGAAATTAGCCTCCCAAAGGAAAAAAAAAGAAAGACAACAATAGAATTAAAAACAAGAGAGATCACTGAAATTTCCTTCTTAAAGTACACAAAGATATAAGTAGGAAAGTAGTAATTGAATGGAATAACTGATAATGAAGGAACAAACCTGTAACACTATGGACTAAATATCCTGACAATATGCCTACAGATGAATCATTTTTATTTGCAGGAAGAGAGGGAGGTGTTGAGAGAGAGAACACAAACTAGAAGAGGGGCATAAAAGGGCATAAAAAGGAAAAGGGAGCATGAAAATAAGAATAATATTTGATATACCTTAATTAAGTCAATGGTAAATCATAAAGAGAAGTAAATCATAAATACAGAGAATCATACAAAGAGGTACATAAATTGAGGAATGGGAGAAAAAAAAGGGTAAATCTCAATTCACGTTGAGAGTAGACCCCACTGAATAACACTCCATTAGGGAAGAGAGATTCCATCATGGAAGTTACAATGGGTGTAATCTTTAGGAATTTGGTGGTTAGAGAGAAAATTATCTCTGAAAAAATGTTGTGCCACCATAGATACAATATTCCTCAGGAAAAAATGGAATCAGTGATCTGGATGGTGAAGGTGGGGAGGAAAGGGGGCAAAGGAGTGATGAAGGAGGGAAATGAATATCCAGAAATATGGAGGAAATTAGCTTAAAGACATTGCATGATAAGTGAGAAAAATAATCACAAGGAAGGCAGGAATAAATAATGAAAAGCATAAGAACGAAAGAAAATTTACATCATGAAGCAATATTTCTATTTTTTTCAAACCAAGAGATTGATATTTCTAAGTTAAACAAAATAGGAAAAATGGGAAGGGAGGCAAAATCAACAAAACAATACACATAGCAATTGTTTAAAAGGGAAAGTTCAAAATAGGTATCTCGGCAGCTTGAATTCATGTGAATATTACAGACTAAAGTAGCAAGAGAATGGAATAAAGACAATTAATCAAGATAATAAATAAAGAATAAACAAAAAGAAAAAAATTAATGAAGAGAATGATGGAAAGAAATTATTTTTAGACACGGCACAAAATTTTTCAAATATATAAAAAAGGAAATTGAGTAGGAAAAGATGAAGAAAAATTATACTCGACTTAATGGCATTACATATAAAAGGGAAGAATAACATAACTAGATGAAAAGAATGGCAAAAGAAATAATAAGTTAGTACAAACTCCAAAATTAAAGAAGCAAGTACTAAAATGGGGCGGGGAGCACATTGTGTTTGTGACTAAGAAAGTTAGTGGGATTGAGGTTTCCTCAAAGGTGACAAGAGAAATGTAACTATTCTTTATAAATCTTAGAAGTAGATTTAATTGAAATTTAATTGAATTTAATTTTAAACTTTTAATTTATTAATAACAATATTAGAGAAATTCACAAGGAAATATAATGTTAATTTTTATAACTTTAAATGGGAATGTTTGAATAATCCAATAAAATAAAAAAGAATGCGATTGAATAAGAAAAAAAAACACACTCAAGATTGCTTACCAAAAAATACATGAAAAAACAAAACATTCACAAACAAAAAGTGAGAGGCCAAAACAAAATTTACTGTGTAAAAAAAGAATCTAAAAACTAAGAACTTTATTCATTTGTCAGATAGAGGAAAATCAAAAATTTATAATATAAAAAATAAGCAAATTACATTATATTGAAAAAATCACAAGCAAAGCAATATATAGACAAATCTCAGATTTATATGCTCCAATTATCTTAACAGATAAATTAATAGGAAAAAATAACAAATTAAAACATGATATATGTGGAAAGAAGGGAAAGAAAAATGTGAAATTAAAAAATAATAATGAAGAAATTAAATCTAAAAAAAAAAAAGTACAGCAGCTTCTCAATGGATAAAGAATATAAATAATTATGAACACAACATAAACTTCTACTAGAATTGAATCTATTAAGTCATAGAGTTTTGCAAACATGTCAAAAGAGTACAGAAACAGTTAACCTATTTTTACAGACAACATAATAAATATAATAGCTTCATAATGCACAATATCATAATGCACAAACCATTATTAATGAAATTGTAAATTACAAGTGGGTTACAATCAAAGTTACAATGAATGAGTATATGAAATAGAATGATTTTTGGAATCAAGATTTGGGGGATAAACTTTAAACAATCTTCTAAGGAAAATTATAAATATGTACATAACATTCATACACACATGTTTACATGCACATATACCTAAAAATACATTAGCAAAATAGGAAAGATGAACATTTATGAATTGAATAATTTTTTGTTTATAGGAAACCAATTAATAAACAACACTCTCCAAAAAATTAAAAAGGAGATATTTAAATTTAAAGGACAAATAATCTAGAAACCAAAAATACTATAGAAATGATACCTGAAATTCAATATTTTTTTAATTAACAAAATAGATAAACATAAAGCAGACTATTGATTTTTTTTTATAAAAGTATGTAACAAAGTATTTATAGCATTCTTTTTTTGTGATAACAAAGATTTGGAAAGAGAACAGGTGCTTGTCTATTGAAAAAATGCCTAAACAAATTATGGCAAATGAATATGATAAAAATATTATTATGCTGTAAGAAAGAATGGATTTAATAAATACAGAGAATCATACAAAGAGGTACATAAATTGAATCAGAGTGAATGAAGAAGAGCCAAGAAAATTATATACACAACAATAATATTGTGAAGGGAAAGAAAAAACATAGAAAAAATTATAACAAAATAACAAAACTATAAAGATCAAATATGACTAAAATGAAAAAAAATAAGAAAGGATATGCCTTAGTCCTGGTCTTTGAAGATTCAAGAGTGTTGCATATTTTACATTTTTAGAATTTTTCCTATTAAAAGTTGTTCTTTTGAAAAAAAATGACAAAATACATAAACTGTCTTGCCAACCTCGTGGAAAATAGAATCACAAAATAGCAAAGGAATAAGGTGAAAGTAATTATAAAATATTGGATAAATGAATTAAATTATGAGAAACTTGTGCACAATTTGATTTTTTTTTTTAAATCTGAGAATAGAGAGGATTTTTGGAACACAGTAGAGTTAGAAAATTTTAACCTCTCCAGTTTTCTCCCACAAAAAAGGACAAAATTGCACTTTAGGAAAACAGAACAGCTTGAAACAAATAAGAGTTGGGTTAGAACCGTGATCCTCCTAAAATAACTATTAGATAAAATGACAGAGGTTTGGCAATTGTGACATGTAAATAATTGTAAACCACTGAAACAACAAGCAGAGAGTCCTAGGGTTAGCTGGATTGGAAGTTAGCCTCAGTCCCAGTCATAGGAATTTTCCTTTTCCAGACAACATGGAGAGATAGCATTTGAGTGTAGAAAAATTGATAGACCGTCTACTGATAAGAAACATCAGGCCTAGCTGTGCTGCTAAGACATAGTCCTGGACAAGAAGGAACTAGTGAGTGCAGAAGCAATGTTAGTTTCTGGTATTTACAGCAGCAGGAGTTCTTACTTTACATTTCTAGTCCAGAGGGCACCTGGACACCAAAGACATCATTCTCATCCCAAAGTTACTTTGAGAATAGAGAAAACTAGGTTCATCTTCAGAAGAAGATATTGAAGCAAAAAATAAAAAAAGTCTCTCCTTTCTTAAAGAGTAATATTAAATGGTTTACCTGCCCTCAAAAGAATTCATAGAACTCCAAAGAAAACTTTTAAAATGAGATAAAATGAGGAAAAATTAAAAAAATAATAATTAAGAAGAATCAAAGGAAAAAAAGAGATCCAGAGTCCTAAGAAACAAAATTACTCTTTGAAAATTAGCATTGGGCAGGCGGAAACTAGTGAAATTATAAGAGATGAAGATAATAATAAAATAATAAAGAATGAAAAATAGAAAAGAATGTGAGACATTGCATAAGAAAAACAACAAATCTGGAGAACAGACCAGGAAAACATCAGAATAGTTCAGCTACTGGAAAACTATGACTGCCTCCCCCAAAAAAATCAATCGTGATACAATACAAGAAATAATTAAAGAAAATTTTAAAAATTAGAAAACGAGAGAAAAGTTGAAATAAAAAGATCCATCAATCACTACCTGAAAGTGATCCTATAAGATCCTAAATCTATAGGAACATTATCGCTTGAATTCCAAAATTTCTTTATCAAAGAGAAAATTGTTATGAGCAATAAGAAAAAAAATTAAAATGCTATCTATTGTAGGCAAAATCAGAATAACACAAGACATATCTAGGGCTACAATATAAGAGCACATATCTTGTAATATTATACATCAAAGGGTTGAGGTTGAAAACATCATATCCAGCAAAATTAAATATAATACTAAGCAAGAAGGTGTATACTTTGTGAATTGCCAGATTTTCAGGATTTTGTGGCAAACAGACCTGAACTTAATAGAAATTTGACATTTAAGAGTCGACATCAAATATTAATTTCAAGAAAATCAATAAGGACAAACAGTGTTTTATGCATAGAAATGTACATCATATATCTAAGATTGTCATTAGAATTTGGGTAATCCAAAAGAAAGATGGGGTGTAGCTGAGTATGATATGTTTCTTGAAAGAAAAAACATTTAGGAAAAGGTAAAACTTGTAATTATATTATAAGAATGAGATACAAGAGCAAGAATTGACACAGAGAGGAGGGTGGATAATTTTGAAATTTTACTCACATCAAGAATGGGTTAAAGAAGAAATTATGTATATATATATATATGAGTTTGAAATCCACCAAAATTTATAAAGAATTAGGATGGGTAAGATATGTAGATTGAAGTGTGTGGGATAAAATATATAGATTAATGAGAATGGGATAAAGAGGGAAGGAAAGAGTTGGGAAGGAAGTTAAGTAATAGCAAGGTGAGCAGGCAGGTAGAAGTAAAGTAGATGAATTAGAAAAATTGGAAATGAGAGGTAAAAACAAACACAATAACAATGATCAGTGTAAAATTCATTAGGAATAAAAAAGTAAAAGTAAACATGGTAATTATGATCTCAAACTCAAAATTTTTTTTAAATCAACCAAGAGTGAAATCCATATTTTATGTCAACTATATTAATATTATTTTAGATGTATATGTATGTATATGTATAAATATGTTTGTATTTGAATATGTATTATATGACTGTGTATGTGTACAAAAATACATTCCTGCTTAACTATAGCCTGCTTGAGGAAAAAAGGAGGAAGAAAAAAAATGGGTGGGGGTGGATAAAGTAAAAAGAAAATCTATAAGAAAACAAAGAAAACAGTTCTGGGTAAAATGTGCTCTATTATTTTATATATCTTCTTGAAATAGGAATTTATTATTACATATTTTGAATTCTCTCATATTCTGTTGGTTACATAACAATATTTTTAACTTTTTTCTGAGAACAAATCTCAGAACAGGAAAGAAAAGAAATAGGGGAATACTTCAAAAAATAGAGGTGAAAATAAATAAGACCAAATTGACATATTAAATAACACAATCACACAAAAAGTAATGGAATTTTGAATAAAATAAATTATAAATTGAGATTCATTATGGTATTCTTGAACTAAAATTCTATAAAACAGTTATCAAATCCTATCAGATTTTTAAAAGACAATTAGTACCCTATTACTTAAAAACCATTTTAAAGAATTATTCTCTTTTTTCAATATTATTTTATTTTTCCAATTTTCCCAATACATTACAATTATATCCCTTTGTGGAGGATTTTGAGTTACAATTTTCTTTTTCCTCCCTCTCTTACATCCCCCTTTCCAACACAGCAGGCAATCTGATGTAGGCTGTATGTGTACAAGCATTTTAAACCTATTTCCATATAAATCGGGTTATAAAAGAAAAGACAGGAAAAGGAAAATAAAGACACAAGAAAGAAAAATAAATTTAAAAGATCAAAATAATATGCTTCAATTTTCATTCAGTCTTCTTAGTTCTTTCTCTGGAAGCAAATGATGTTTTCCATCATAAATCTATTGGAACTGTCTTGAATCACCTCATTGTTTAAAAAAAAAAAAAAGCAAAGTTCATCATACTTTGTTATCACATAATCTTGTTTTTCTATATACTATGCTCTTGTTTCTGCTCACTTCACTTACTATCAGTTCATTTAAGTCTTTCCAGGAATTTCAGAAATCAGCCTGCTCCTCATTTCTTATAGAACAGTATTATTCCATTGCATCCATATACCATAATTTATTCAGCCATTCCCCAAAATAATTTTTGTGTTCCTTTTCCAATCAGTTGACTTTTTAGGATAATTCTCCAGCATAGCTCTCACTTCTTTTCCTGGTTTTCTTCTATATCTCCTACTTGATTTTTAAATTTCTTGAGCTCTCTGAAGAGAACCTTTTGAGCTTGAGACCAATTCATGTTCCCCTTCGAGGCTTTACATGTAGACATTTTGACATTGCTGTTCTCTTTTGGGCTTGTGTTCTGATCTTCTCTGTCACCATATTAGTTTTATGTGGTCAGGGATCTTTTGCTTTTTTGCTTATTTTTTAAAATTGAGCTCTCTTGCTAGGGTACAGGTGAGACTCAAGGAAGCTTCTTTCGCTGAGAACTTGGGACCTCTCACTGTCTTGCTGTATTAGGGCTGGAGGTGCAAGTGGATTTCCCACTGTTCTGGGGTAGCCTGACCTAGTCTCACCTGTTATGCAAACATTTGGAGGTTCTCAATTTTCATTTTGTGCTGGGGTTAGAGAGCTCACAAGGAGGCTTATGAATCATTGGCCTGCTGAGCCAGGATGGAGGAACCTCCACTACTGATATGTGTTTTGACTAAGTGCCTTCTCCTATATTGTCCACACTGAGTCTGCACTAATCTCTTTGTTCCCCTTTTACCCAAGTTAGACAGATCTTTCCTGAAGTTCTTCAAAATACCTGAACCTGGAAAATTGTTTCACTCTGACTTGTTTCACTTTGGCGTTCTGTCATTCCAGAACATGTTTAGAGGCTTAAATTTGTGTTATTTCAAAAGGAAATTGGGAGGGCTCAGCAACTTCCTGTCTTCTCTCAACTGTCTTCTCTCTACCCCCAGGAATTATTTAAAACTAAGAAAAAAGCAGGCTACCAGGTTCCATTTATGAGGCAAATCTAGCCTAGTACTTAAATCAGCAAAAGATTAATCACAAAAGTGTAGATAATTTTATAAGTGAATATTGATTCAAGTTTTTTAAATCTTTTAATAGGTTAGAACCATCTATTTAATAAATCATTCATTCTGAGAAAGTTGAATTTATAATAGTAATGTAAAGATTGTTCAATATTATAAAAACAATATAATTAATCATATTAAAACAAAAACATACAGAATGATGTGATTTTTCTCAACTAATGTAGAAAACGTCATTGGAAAGATATGACATTTATTTTTTAAAAGTCTATATCGTATGCATAATAGAACATTTTAATATCATAAAAATGTTTATTTGAAACTAAAAGCATTTATCATATGAAATGGAAATACATTAGAAGATTTTCCAATAAAAAGGACAGAGTCTTTGCTCTACACACACACACACACACACACACACACACACACACACTTTATATCATTCCAGAAATACTATCAATATCAATAGAACAAAAGAAAAAAAATAAAGATATAAAGATAAGTAAAGAGTACAAAAATTATTTCTGATGATGACACGAAAGGCCAGATAATTTTAGGAAATCAAGCAAGATACTGAGAAAATTAATAGTTTTACCTTTAGCAAAATTATAGACTCCAAAATTCACCCATAAAAGTAACTTTTTGATAATTTTAAAGAATCTTGAAGAAATAACAGACAGGAAAGTTTTATTCTAAATGTTATAAGATACATAAAAATGTGGATCAATCTATTATAGCCATATATATAATATGTATGTATGTATGTATGTATAGTTTCAATTACAAAGTTTCATTTGAATAAATGAAATGAATGAAAAATTTTAGTATGCACTTATTATATGAAAAGTGTTATGATAAGTGCTGAAGTTAAGTAATTAAAAGTTAGACAATTTTAGCTTTCAAGGAGCACATATTCTAAAGGTGGAGAGAATACATCAAAATTCTGAGCTACAAATCAGGTAGGAAAATCACATGGATATAATTTAGACCAATATTCCATAATATATTTGAAATGGATATACACCTTTATTATTAATATTATGCCATTAAAAACAAAAGAAAAAAGATTACAGACCTTTCATATCTCTAGGTAGATCAATCCTTAACCAAACAGAAGATGAAAAAATTTCAAAAGAAAAAAAAATTCTACATAAACAAAATTAAGGCATTCAGAATAAGAATGAAGGAAGTAAAATAAAAAAGGTTTGTATCAAATTTCTTAGAAAATCATTTGATATCCAAGCTTTATTAGAATAAAAAACTAATAACTAAAACAGATTAGGGGAGTGAAGGGAGAAAGAATTTATTAAGTGTCTACTAGATGTCAGACATTATATTCAACTTAAATCATTTGCTCCTCACAACAATCATTAGAGGTAACAATTCTAATATATATACATGTATATATTAGAATATATAGAATAGAATATATAGACTATAGACTATAGAATAGAATATATAGAATATATATATACACACACATACACTTATATGTATATGTATATACGTATATGTACCTACATATGTGTATGTGTATATATATGTACGTATAGATGTGTATATGCATATACATATTTACGTACGTACATATGTGTGTATGTCTTCTATGTATACTGAGCACAATACCTGATAAATTTTTTCAACCACATTTTAAATTTGAGAAAACTAAGGCAGATACCAAAATGACTTGCCCATGACCACAAAACTTAAATGTCTGAAAGTATTTTGAAGTCAGATTTTTTAAATTCTAAGTACAAAATTCCATTAACTATACCACCAACACCCTCATATAGGTAATAGATAAATAAATAGATTGTAACCACATATGTATATCTTATGTATGAATATATGTTTAGACACATATACTATGTATAAAATTAAACAAATACATTCATTGTTCACTGTTCATTGTTTTACCACACTATGTGAATATCCATATATATGCATATATATTTATTTGAATACATATGTATAAATATACACACATACACACATATACATGTGCTTCTACATACATGTGTGTATACATACATACATATATACGTGTGTGTGTGTATGTATGTATTTCTTTATTTGTTCAACCAATGTAAATAAGTGATTCAAGGATATGAAGAGATAGTTCTCCAAAAAATCAATTGTTAACTATCTAATGAGATAATGGGAAAAAATGCTCAAAATCATAACTGACAAGGGAAATGTAAATCAAAACAACTTGGATATTTCACCTCAAACACATTAGATTGACAAGAAGACAAAAAGATTGAAACAGTCAAACTTGGAGGAACTTTAGGAATATAGATAGGCAAAATACTGCATTGTTAGTAGAGCTGTAAATAAATACAAGCATTTTCTAATGTAGTTTGTAACTTTAACAAAAAAAAAAAAATTGATCAAGATGTCTATAGCCTTTGAGGTAAAGTCCGGCTTATACGTCAAGGGAGTGATTGATAAGATGAACTAATAAAAATTGAATAATAATAACTGTGACTATAGGATCTGTAGCAAGAATAGTAATTGAAAGTAAAATTATCTCTGCATAAAGGCTAAACCAGTATGAGGGTTGTGACGACTGGGCTAGCACCCCAGATACCTCAGAATCAGTCAGAGTCAGGAGAAACAAAAGTCCTTAGTCTTTATTCTTAGACACAGGATTGAACAGGATGGAAGCAGAATCTCTGCAATCGCCTTCCCCCTCATATGCCATCAAAGAGTGACCCTGGCTAGTCTTACTCCACCCCCTAGTCCCTCCTACAATCCTCTGTATACACCAATTATTGAGCCAGCACGGATAGTGGAAAGGACCATTTTCCAAGCATATGCCCATAGAGTAGTTAGCCTCAAGTGCTCGGCAGTCCTGACCTCAGTGCATCGACTCAATAGTTTCAGCCCTTTGCAGAGGGTGAACAAGTCTCAAAATCCATCAATGAGTTGAGAAGATATCTACCACAAGTATGTGAAGACAGCCTGACAGAATGGACAAATGAGGACAATTTGTCCTGCAATGCCAGAGAGACTAAGGTAAGGTAGAGATTAGAAAGATTTTAATATTTTATTTGAGAGGGAGAGATTGAGTTGGGGGCAAAACAGGATTCATGTTGCCCCCAGAGATGGATTAGATTCGTGTCGCAAAGCATCCAACATCTAATATGAGATTCCAGGGATTCTTATAGGACTAAAGTGATAATGGAAAAAAGGCAGAAGGTGGAGCACTGGTGAGCAGGAACTTTCAGGAATACACTATAAATTCTGTTCTGACAGGTTCAGGATAAGAAACATAAATTCTTGGGAAAACATTTTTACAATCAAAGGTTCTGATAAAGGCCTCATTTCCAAAATATATAAAGAATTGACGCTAAACTATAAGAAATCAAACCATTCTCCAATTGATAAATGGTCAAAGGATATGAACAGACAATTCTCAGACAAAGAAATTGAAACTATTTATAGACATATGAAAATATGCTCCAAATCATTATTAATCAGAGAAATGCAAATTAAGACAACTCTGAGATACCACTACATACCTGTCAGATTGGCTAGAGTGACAGGGAAAGATAATGTGGAATGTTGGAGGGGATGTGGGAAAACAGGGACACTGATACATTGTTGGTGGAACTGTGAACACATCCAGCCATTCTGGAGAGCAATTTGGAACTATGCTCAAAAAGTTATCAAACTGTGCATACCCTTTGATCCAGCAGTGTTTCTACTGGGCTTATACCCCAAAGAGATACTAAAGAAGGGAAAGGGACCTGTATGTGCCAAAATGCTTGTGGCAGCCCTGTTTGTAGTGGCTAGAAGCTGGAAAATGAATGGATGCCCATCAATTGGAGAATGGTTGAGTAAATTGTGGTATATGAACATTATGGAATATTATTGTTCTGTAAGGAATGACCAGCAGGATGAATACAGAGAGGACTGGCGAGACTTACATGAACTGATGCTAAGTGAAATGAGCAGAACCAGGAGATCATTATATACTTCAACAGTGATACTGTTTGAGGGTGTATTCTGATGGAAGTGGATCTCTTTGATAAAGAGATCTAACTCAGTTTCAATTGATCAAGAATGGACAGAAGCAGCTACACCCAAAGAAAGAACACTGGGAAATGAATGTAAACTGCTTGCATTCTTGTTTTTCTTCCCAGATTATTTATACCTTCTGAATTCAATTCTCCCTGTGCAACAAGAAAACTGTTCGGTTCTGCACATGTATATTGTATCCAGGATATACTGTAACCTATTCAACATGTAAAGGACTGCTTGCCATCTGGGGGAGGGGGTGGAGGGAGGGAGGGGAAAAATCGGAACAGAAGTGAATGCAAGGGATGTTGTAAAAAATTACCCTGGCATGAGTTCTATCAATAAAAAAGTTATTAAAAAAAGAAACATAAATTCTAATAAATTAGGAAGACTTAAGAGCCAGGATGTCTGAAATAGGACTTATACTTACCTATCTTTAAATAACCTATCTGCAATTTATGGGTTTATGGAAGGTTAATGGTCAGGGCTCCCAGTCCTAATTTATATCAGTTCTTATAGTCAGGAAGGGGAGTTGTCATTGAGGCAGAACTGAAAAAGAACAATTCAAGGAAATTGAGGTAGAACGATTAAAGGAAACTGTGGCATAACAATCCCAGTGATCTTGAAAGCAGCTGAAGCAGACACTGTATAGTGGAGAACTTGTCCAGACATAGAAGATGCCAAGATCATCCACTACCATCATTAGTCATTTTTACTTTTATCTTCTCACTGGACTTTGATAGTGCTTGAAGAGAGGGTGGTGTTGATAACATTGTATTTACACACAACAAATTTACACACATGAAGATATTATCCCATGATGTTATTGGTCCTTCTTGAAAACAAAGGACAAAAAACAATAATGATAAAAAGAAATCTTCAATTTGTACAAAAATCTTAACAGGATTTTTTATAAGAAGAAAGAAAGAAAGAAAGAAAGAAAGAAAGAAAGAAAGAAAGAAAGAAGAAAGAAAGAAAGAAAGAAAGAAAGAAAGAAAGAAAGAAAGAAAGAAAGAAAGAAAGAATGAAAGAAAGAAAGAAAGAAAGAAAGAAAGAAAGAAAGAAAGAAAGAAAGAAAAAAAAGCAATATCCACAAATTGTAGAATGCCTAAAAATGTTGCCATCCATAAATGTAATGGAATATTACATTGTATTAAGATATGACAAATATAATAAAGAGAAACATGGATAGATTCATTTAATCTGCTGGAGAGTAAAGTAAGTAAAGTTAAGAAAGCCAAATGTAATGTTCGGGTTAGCTCTCTGGAAGACTAGAGCCGCCTCATGGCTGGTCACAGATGGAGTCTGAACTCGAGTCTGGAGCCTGAAGTCTTCTCTGGCTGAGAGCCATGGGTGAGACCCTACAGTGGAGAGAGCTCTGTCCCTCCCTCAGTGCTTAAATCTTTCAGTACAATTACCTCACTACACCACATTGAGCATGCGCAGCCATAAGCACCATGCTATGATTCAAGTATACCTTTTCAAAGTTCTGGTCTGCTACAGCAAAATGAACATTGATTATAACAAAATAAATTAAAAAAAAAAAGAAACAACTTCAAAATAATTAAATCTGAGTATTAAAACATTAAAAAGAAGCATGACTTCAAAGAAGATAAATAAGAACATATCCACACCTCAGTAATTTTCAAAAAATTGAGGTCCAAAGTTATGGTACATTGAATATATTTTCAGATTTTTTAGATTTATTTAATAGTTTTTACTGATTGTTCCCCTTTTCCTCTTTTTTTTACTTTAAAAATTTTATTTGTTTTACCGAATGACTCTTTTCAATGGGTAAGAGACTGTATATTTAGGAGAAATTCTGGTGATACAAATGTCAATATGCTATTTAGAAGAAAAGAAAAATCTACCAAAATCATTTTATATATATATTTTTAATAATGACTTTTTATTGACAGAACCCATGCCAGGGTAATTTTTTTTTTTTACAATATTATCCCTTGCACTCACTTCTGTTCCGATTTTTCCCCTTCCTCTGTCCACCCCCTCCTCTAGATGGCAAGCAGTCCTATATATGTTAAATATGTTCCAGTATATCCTAGATACAATATATGTTTGCAGAACCAAACAGTTCTCTTGTTGCACAGGGAGAATTGGATTCAGAAGGTAAAAATAACCCGGGAACAAAAACAAAAATGCAAATAGTTCACATTCATTTCCCAGTGTTCTTTCTTTAGGTGTAGCTGCTTCTGTCCATCATTTATCAATTGAAATGGAGTTGGGTCTCTTTGTCAAAGAAATCCACTTCCATCAGAATACATCCTCATACAGTATCATTGTTGAAGTGTATAATGATCTCCTGGTTCTGCTCATTTTACTTAGCATCAGTTCATGTAAGTCTCTCCAAGCCTCTCTCTATTCATCCTGCTGGTCATTTCTTACAGAACAACAATATTCCATAAAATTCATATACTACAATTTACCCAACCATTCTCCAATTGATAGGCATCCCATTCATTTTCCAGCTTCTAGCCACTACAAACAGGGCTGCCACAAACATTTTGTCATATCAGGTCCTGTTCCCTTCTTCAGTATTTCTTTGGGATATAAGCCCAGAAGTAACACTGCTGGATCAAAGGGTATGCACAGTTTGATAACTTTTGGGGCATAATTCAATGATTTTATTTTTAAAAGTAATTTTTGCAATCACAAATAAAGACCATTTTTACATTCTTTTTTAAAAATTTTGAATACAAATGATTTTCCTCTTTCCTTTACCCCTCCCTAAAACAATAAACAAATTGACATAGTTTGTATATTTACAATCATATAAAACCATGTTGTGAAAGTAGAAACAGACTAAAAGAAAAAAGAAATAGTATGCTTAAATTTGCATTGTCTCCATCATTTCTTTCTCTGAACATAGATAGCATTTTATATCATAAATCTTTTGTAATTGTCTTGGATCATTGTATTTCTGAGAATAACAAAGTCATTCACAATTGCTCATTGTGCAATGTTGCTGTTGTTGTGTACAATGTTTTCCTGTTCTACTCATTTCACTTAGTATAAATTCATGAAAATCTTTCAAGATTTTTCTAAAGAATCCTGCTCTTCATTTCTTATAACAAAATAGTATTCTATTAAAATCATATTGTACAGGGCCACAAATAGTGGGAGAACTCTGGGTGACAATGTCTGGTTTGGCTCCCCATCCCCACCAAGGGTTTTCGGGAGGGTGACAACCTATATTGTAGTTGAAGCAGAGTGATACCCAAGTAGCAAAGAGTCATCTACATACAATAACAAGTTGTTTATATGGTATCCTGTGCACAGTATTGTTATAGTTATATGAGGGTATTAGCGTATATAAGGCTAAGATATTTTGGAATAAATGGACTCTATGTTTGACCAGCCACATGTGTCTCACCTTTACTACGACCAAGGATTCGGACTGGCCCCGAGACCTCCAGAGAGCTAGTCCAGATGGTATATTTTGGCACCCCAGTGTGGGGGCTGTGGAAAGCACACAACCTTTGGCTCCTAAATGTGGGGCCCTAGATCAGGTCCTATACATATCAGATCAACTGACGCAATCAGCCAAGTTTGGTGGAGGAGTCCCCATGACCCAGGAATAAGGTATGTATACAAATAGGCAAGTGGGAAAATTTAGCAAGGCTAAATTAGTCACTTGTTTTTCAGCTAAAGTGGTAAATACTAACAAAACAGCCTCACTCCTAAGGGAAGCATGAAGCATGCTTAGTTGGGTTAGTAGAGAAGCAAGGTCTTTTGGTAACTCAGAAGCAGGCCAATGAGTTTTTTAAATATGTTGGAGTGCATCTTCCTTGGCTCTCTAAGAAAGAGAGTTTGGAGCCAGAGATGTGGAAGGTAGTGGGAAATCAACTAACTGAATCCTAAAATTGGCCCCAAGGAATCCCATATATAAGAAAAAGAAAAAGAAAGCTTTTAGTGTGGGCTGTCAAACCAGGAAGTATGAGGAGAAAAACAGGCAGGAGGTTGGGGGCTGTAGCCCTGTAGAGTACAGCAGGTGAGATGGAGCTAAGGAAGTCTATTTTAGTATTTTGTTTATTTACACAGTTTGTTACTGCCCTGGGAGGTTTGAGGGGCCTGGAGCATCTCAGTTTCTCAATCCACCTTCACTTCTGTCTAAGTCTGGGTATGTGCCCCTGGGCCATCTTCTGCTTCCTGATCCTCCTTCCTCAACTCCACCTTCATGGGCAGGAGGAAGAGGAGGAGGAGCAGGAGGGGTGGTGATATGATCAGCCCCTTCAGCACAGTTTTCTCCCCCCATGTCTAGAGGCAAGGAAAAAGAGAGGAGACATTTTGCTGCAGTAGAATTCCTTTTGAGCACTTTGGCTTTTTAGGCAGGGCCTTTGTTGAAGGTCTGCCAGCCCTTACACCTATCCTCATGCACTGGAAAATTGATACATCAGTGTAGGTGGAAAAGTGTTCCTTAACCAGTGAAAAAATTCAGTCCTTATTAGATATGTTACAGGAGCAACATGGCCAAGGACACCTATAACCTTCTCTAAGTCCTGGGAATTTTGCTGTATTTTCTGTAAAAAAAGAAATGTGGAAAATGGAGGATATTGATTGATTTAAGACAAGTGAACAGTCTTAAATGGAAACAATGGGAGCTGTTCAGTCTGGACTTCCATCTCCTACTCAATTGCCTATAGAATGGCCCCTTTGTGTTAGAGACATTAAGAATTGTTTCTGGATAGGATATGAAAATGGTCTCAGATCAACCCACACTCAACCACAGCTTTCCAGGAATCAATAAATCAAAATCAGAGTATTTTAGGGAGGAAGACATTATATCGGCTCAGCAATCAACATGGGAAACTTAATCACAGGGGCCAGTCATAATGATGGCTATAGTGTAGACAATGCCTGGTTTTTCCAGGGAGAGCCAGGTTTAAAGTTTGTGAATAATAGTATGGAAAAATCATCATGATTGGTGCAATATTATATTAGTGAACATGTCCATTTTTTTTGTTCAAAAAGGTGTGTTAGCTATATCCCTATATTTGTTAATCCTTTTTGACAAGCAACACTTCAACCAAGGAATTCTGATTCCCTGAATCAGTTCATATAAAAAGGAGACTTGTCTCCAAATATTTTCATTTTCCTTAAAAGATCAGAAGACAAATATCCAAAAGGCCAGATAAATGGAATACTGTGACTGTATTTAAGATGGGATGAAGGAAGAAGGAAGACAATGAGGGATAAATGTTAGGAATTAAATGATATTTTGGAATTCAGTTTTTCCCTTAACCGAATTTCCATTCCTTGGCAAATGAATCTTATACCCTCAAGATCCCATGGATTTTTTTTTGGGTAATTATTTGTTTCCACTCAATTTTCCTTCTTGACCCTAGGTTCTAGAAGTATTGCTATTACAGTCATTATTCATAGCTATTGGTTATTTTTCTCAGCCATACAATCTGACTTCTATAATAGTAATTGCATCCCTGAGTGAATTGCTTTTATTTTTCAAATAGTTACTTTGCGGCTCTAGTATATTTGTGATAATTTACTGGGTCAAGACACATCAATGTGATGAAAGTACAGTGGATTTGCCTTACCTGAATTTTAAAGCACATCAGAAGGAGCCTTATTTCACAGAGTTTAGCATGTGTTAAGAAAATAATGTATCAATTTTCTCATTCTCTTGTGATTGAGCAACATAGAGGACTTTTAGATGTTAAATACTTTATTTAATCCTTTCCCATTAAGTGGGCTTCTAGAAATTAAATCTCCTCTTTTAGGTCACAACAACTGCAAAATGTGTGTCAAACTTCTTTCAGTGTGTATCTACCCGTGACTATTCATAAGGCATTGTTTGAAAAATGGATATGAATACATAAAATGAAAACATAAAAGAAGCGCATAAAATATATGAATTTCTATTATGAAGCAGGATAATGATAAACATTTAGGAACAGAATTACATTGTATGCTATGATGACAATATGACTATTATTTCATGAATTCTGGTCATGGAATTTTATATATTTAGATCTGATTGCATTCCTAGAAAGATCTGAAAATTGTCAATTACCTTGTAAGGCAAGGTTTTGTTTTGTTTTGTTATAATTTTGTATGTCATGAACTCTTGAAAGTCTGCTTAACTCTATGTATACCTTGTCAGATTTTTTTTTATTTTAATAATTGAAGAAAGTGTTCAATTTCATTTATAGGTAAGCCAAGATGAAAATCTGTGTTTTTTTCCTAACCAAGTCTGTAGCCTCCCTGCAATCTGTACATGGATGTCTCAAGTCTCCAAGTTAAGAACACTTGGGGTTTTAGAAAATTTTAGGGAATGTTTTTTTCTCAATATCATAGAGTGGATTAATTGCCAAAGAAAGGAAGACCTGAGTTCTAAACCAATCCTTTAAATTTATTATCTGTGGGACAAAGAACAACTCATTTAACTTCTCTAAGTCTTAGTTTCCTCATTTATGAAATAGAAATAATATGAGTATCTACTACAGCAGATTGTCATGAGGATCAAACAAGATAGTATATGTAAAATGCTTCACAAATCTTAAAGTATTACAGAAAAATCATTGGTCAGTCAATAAACACTTATAAAGTGCCAACTATTGGCCAGGAACTGTACTAACTCCTGCCAAAAAGAGGCAAAAGATAGTTCCTGTTCTCCAGGAGATAACAGGTGTATTATTTGTAGACGTTCTATGATTCCAACCTCCATGTGTAAATAATTTCTTGTTGTGTAGTCCCTGACTGTGCTCTGATTCCTGGGGGTCTGAGGATAAGAAAAGAAAGCTGAAATATTTTCTTTCCACATAAAGTATAGGCGAAAAACTCATCTGTACTTCAGTATTCTTTTGAAAAAAAAAATGGAAACTGCTTTACTTTCTTCCTTCATTATTCTAATGTGATGCAATATTATTTGTCCTTTCATCGAATATTTTAGATGAATTTTCTCGAAAAAGGGATAGAGAATCATCATTGCTGCTGTTGGTAGAGAATAATTTTGGATATTTTCACATTGGTGGAAAGAACGTCCACAGTTTCTATGACAAATGCATGAAATCAAATAATTTAGGTATTCTTTTTCTCTTATAATGACACAATGACTTGTTTTTGACAGATTGTCCTTGTATTTCTAATTAATCCCTTCTTGTGGTGCTTTCTAAAGGGTAACAAATTACTTCTCAAAATATATGAATCAATGAAAACTAGATGAGAATCGTTTCATATCTTTATTTTGTAATTACTTTAATATGAATATTGGAAATGTCATTGTGACATGGTCCATAACTTCCAGGATAGTTTTCTGAATACCTTTGTAATAACAGTATTATACATGTTGCAGAATTGTTTCTAGCTGGAACCATAAACCAGAGGAGTGAAAAACTTAACAGATAATTAGTATGGGTGAAATGATAAATTGTTTTGAAATCATAGGAACATAAATTTAGGGTGAGAAGAGACCTTAGGTACTGAGTGATTTTACTCAAGTTAGAAATAATGAAATTTAGGCTATAGATGTTATCACTTGCCTCTGGTAACACAAGTAGGATTTAAATGTAGGCTTTGGTTCTGGAATACTAATAAAACACTTTTCATTATTACATTTAATCCTACCTGAAATAGTTACTATTATTTCATTTTATATATTAGAGAATTGGTGCTCAGATAGATTACATTTCTTATACAGGGTCATAGGGGTGGTAAATTTCAGATTTGGCAATACCCATCTGGTAACTAAGCCCTGTATAGCATGATGCTGTCTCCAAGTAGCTGGATGATTCTAAGAATTAAGAATGTTAAACAGTTGTATGACTCATACATTTACCATTTGTAAGAGGGGTAGATCAGAAATGGAGACTAGAAAAACGAGAAGTAAAAAGTTCATGTTTATGTAATTACAATTTAAAAAACCTCTTTCAATTGTATAAGAGTGTGGTTTGCATATCTATATATATATAGAGAGAGACAATTGAGGTAGGAATTATATACCTATATTCTGTTTTGCAAATGAAGAAACTGAAACTCAGAAGAGTTGTTACATGATACATGACCAGGGTTACACACCTCTGAAGTGGCCAGAATACATCAAAGTTAAAACATTCGGTAAAATAAGAAGAGTCAAGGGACATGCATATGATTACCAAAAATTTTGCAAATCATAGTTTAGGAGAGGCAGCTAATAAGGGGCAGAGTTATCAAGGGGCTGAATGGGACATAAGGAAAAACTGAGCTTAAATTTGGACTAAGATACTTACTAGCTGGATAACCTTGAAAAAAGTCATTTAACTTCTCCTAGCCTCAGTTTGTTTATCTGTAAAATGGAAACTGATAGTCCCTACCTGAGAGAGTTGTGAAGATCAAATGAGATAGTATATATATACCCTCTACAAACCTTAAAGTAAGTATTATATAAATGTTTGCTACTAAATGGGGTGTTTCAACAAACTGGATAGTTAGCTAAATCTAAAGTTCAGTAAATCTACAATTCCCAATTCTGGCATTTAGTAGCTATATAATCACAGGCAAGTCAGTTACCTTCTTTTAAGCCTTAGTATTGTCATCTGTAAAATGAGAATAATAATATATGCCACAATTAACTTCACAAGACTATTATGGGCACCAAAGGCAGAATGTACCAAAAAAAGAAAAACTGTAAACTTTCAACCATCAATTGTCAATTCTTATTATTGTCATGATTGCTGTTATTGAGGTAGGAAGATTATAAGGGCATGCAAGAATTGGTAATCCAGATAATCATTCAACACATATCAAATCATCAATGAGCTGAGTATTGAAGTATAGACCTCATCTTGATGAAAGACTGCTTGACACAGGGGCTCTTTATATCCTTCATTCACATATTAGTTTGTTGAATTTGACTCAATTCAACAAGACTTACTGATGTCATACTGCATACAAGACATTTTTTCTTCTACTGATTGAAGCTCATTTAACTCGTATGGCCAGCCATTAGCTCTGGTGCGCCTCTACAATTGCTCAATGGAACTGAAATGCAAATAGATAGATAGATAGATAGATAGATAGATAGATAGATTGATAGGTAGACAGATAAAGATTTATATTATACAAAGGTGGGCAATGATCTTTAGAGGGAGCCCATGACCAACTGTGCATATATTGATTAATGTAAAAGTATCTCCAATAGCCATGGATCTTAAAACAATGATTATAAATCTGAGTGGGACTTAACAACTAAGAATAGGAGTCAAAGAACCTAAATCTTAGTGAGTCTTAGTTCAAAAAGTCTTTGAAATTAATTAGGAATGACATTTAGTAAGTGATTTGACATATTTTTGCAATATGTCCAGCAATAAATAGACATATCTATATGTGTATATGTATGTGCATATATGTATATATGTACACATGTATATATATTTACACACACACGCACGCACACACATATATATAACATGTATATGTCTGTGTGCAAGTGTGTGGATAATTATTTGGCTCAGTGGACAGAGAGCCAGACCTGACCTCAGAAAGATTCATCTGGGCAAATCACTTAACTTTAACTGCCTCAGTTTCCTTATCTCTAAAATTAACTGGAGAAGGAAACAGCAAGCCACTCCAATATCTTTGCCAAAGAAAAATAGGGGATGAAGATGAAGATTTAATCTGAAATGATTAAACAATTCTTTCTCCCACTCTTTCTCTTTTGCTGACCCTCCCCCTCTCTCTATATATCTTTCTGTCTCCATCTCTATGTGTCTCTGTCTCTCTCTCCCTGTATTTTTTTTCTTTCTCTCCCTCTTTTTTTCTCCCTCTCTTTCTTTCTCTTTTCCTCTCTCTTCTTATCTCTGTTCCTCTCTTTCTCTTATTTATGTATACTAACTATATATGCATATATATAATTTATATGCATATGTATTTATATGTATATAAACAACCAACTAAATTTATTTCTTTTCTAATATGAATGTATCTGTGTGTGTGCATGTGTGTGTGTGTGTATTACTTGACCTATGATTTTATAAATGCAAGGAGTGTCAATGAGGAAATTCCTCTACCAGTGTAAATGAACACTTCCTCTGTAACTTGCCACATACTTTTTTCTGTCTTTCCTGTAGCTATATTGAAGTTAAATAATTTCACAGCTATTATGCATCAAAAACTGGACCTGAATTGAGACCTTCTAACTCTGATGTCAGCTCTCTATCCATTATAACATCTTGCCTTTTGTTGTTTAAAATACGATAAGAATAGTTTTTTTTAACCATGCCATTTTACAAACAAGAACGTTTCTCACAATGATCCTTTAAATTAGATAAAGTCAACATTCTTTTCCTAATTTATAGAAGAGAAAACATCTTTAAAGAAAGTGACTTTCTTTTAGTCATTAGGATAAAAAGTGGGGCATATAGAAGTTGCATTAGTAATATTTTTGTTAATTCCTGTTGCCGCTTTATAATTCAGGAAACTGAAAATATGGGAGTTCAAGCAAATTGTTCAGTATTAACCAGGACAGATGGCACTAGGAACAGGCACTCTATTGTCTGCTTCTACCTTTTCATGACTGTAAATAAAGTTGGTCTTCCTATGTGAATACTTACACAAATCAGACTATCAAAACTTGGGGATTTTCCCTTCTCCAACATCCAGTGCTCTACTATCAACTATTACATTTTATATAATTTAATTATTGTTTCCTGTGTTGGAAGTTCTAATTTTAGAAGCTAGGGAATGATCAATTCATTTTACTCATCAACACAGATGCTCTTGTGTTGCTCTAGAGCAAATGTTCTCTAACTAGATGATTTTATGGTGGTATAACTAGCACTGAAAAAAAGTAAAAGTAGAACTAATATATGACCTAAGTGTTCAAATGGTTTTTATTGAAAAATAGAGTAGCATAGATTTATTACTTAATATAACCTGAATCTCCCTTTTAAGAAGATTTCTTTCTAAAATAGAACATTTCTTTCTAAAATACACAAGGAAGTGATTAAGAAAAAAAGTTAACAAAGTAGATTAAAATTAACAGCTTGTTCTGTTAATATTTTTTTAATTAACATATTTGTCCCCAGGAGAGCCACTTGTTATACATTTACCAGTGCACTTTGAGGTGTAAGCCATTTTGCTTGTAGAATGAGATGAACTTTTTTTTCTTTTAAACTTGCTTTAACTGCTTGTGACCTCTCAGTTACCTTTTAAAAGTTCAACATGATTTTTTTCTTCTGTAACTTTTATAAAAAGACTTAATATGCAGACATTTTTGTCTAACTTTTTGTCCACTGTTATCCAACATGAGTATTTTTTTTTTAAAGATAATCTTAAGGCTAATTATGAAAACCACTTTGGGCATATCTTCCACCAAGATAACAGTCATATGTGTTTAAAGCTGCTGATGGGACTGAAAATATATCAAGTGAGACCAAAATACCAATTATTAAATTGATCATGCATGCCTTAGGCAATCAGTACCCCCAAAATATTCAAAGCCAAATGAAAAGAGAAAATATTTTTAAACTACAAAAGAAACAAGGAGTTTTCACTATGTTAGCAAAAATTATTGTCAACTTGCACTGCTCCTAAGACTTATCACTACCAATCCTCTCAATATATAAGAATATAATCCTGATATGAAAAATTGAAATAACCAGAATCAATGGAAAAATCAGACACAACAATATTCTAGGACACTTTCCCATTATCTTGGTTTGATATCTACAAGGACACAAAGTTTATCCATAGGTTAGCATTACATCTTCAGGCAGAAATTCACATATTAAAATAACTTATTTGAATAATAAAGTAGTTTGTCCAGGACATTGACTATGAAAGGAATACCCATAGCATGGCTATATTTAGCAGGAATGATAAAACAGATTAAAATAAATTTTTAAAATGTTAAAATGCTATGAAAATCCAAGATAATGAATGTGTTTATGTGGAAAGGAAAATAGACTCAAAGTTCCTAAGACCATAAATTTAGGAGTTGCAATTAAAGAAATTGGGGACCTAAAAAGTTAAAAGATATGCTCTACGTCCCACAGTTAGTAAATTTCAGAGCCTGATGGACTCTCAGAGATTATCCAGTCTAACCCAGCAATTAATTTGGGAGCAAACTGAGTCCCATAGCAATAACAATTCTTGCCTAAGGTCACAAAGTAGCAGACATGGAAGCAGCATTAGATTTTCCTATCTCCCAGGCCAAGTTGCTTTGTACTGCATCACACTAGATATAAATGGACAAAGTCTAGGGTTCTAAAACTATATAGTAGCTTCATTTGCTCTTATTTGGAATTTACGTATTTTGGAGCTCAAACTTAAGGCAGTCTGAAATTTTGCCACTCCTACTTTGAGTAGTAACACAAACTAAAATAAATAAACTTTTTTTTTCCCTCACAGAAGCTGTTAGTTTTACAAAGAAAGTTTGAAGCCATTTTTTCTCAGTTCTTTGGCGATTTGCCTGGGAAGCTTTTTTTTTTTTTTTTTTTTTTTCCCCCAGCACCTTGGTGAACATTATTGCTGCTTTGGGAACTTTAATTAGTGAGGTCTGAGATGGATAACAATTGCTTAAAAGTAAGCACTGTCTTTTCATATCTGCATCAAATTGAAATGTTATTAAATGGAAGGGAATTTTGCAAGGGAGAGCAGTCCTATTCATTAGCCAGTTCTTCCACCACTAAAGAGTCCTCACTTTGAAAGAGAGAGCAATGTTCAGCATACATAAAAAGGCCAAGATTGTGTCTTGAACTGTTGCAAGCAGTTAGACAAAAAAGGCAAAGCAAATCAGTTTTCCTCTGACACGCTTCCTAAAATTTTCAATTCTACAGGTATGACAGGACAAAAATGGTATAGGAAAAGGAATGTGGATTGGCTCTCTCTGTCTCAGTCTTTCATTTACATACATTATGTATTTTATAAGCAATATTTAGAAGTCTAGATGTGAGGACTTTAAATCAGATTGTTTGATGAAAAACTCTAGAGTATACATTTTAGAAGTTGAAGACATTTCAGGAATGCATTGTTATACACTTTGAAAAGGATTGATGCAATTATTTCACCTTCCTAGGATCAGAGATAGTGGCAAGATAACTATATATATTTTCATAAAGGCATTGCCATAGTGATAAACATCTTACTGGATTGTGTCTGAGAACAAAAATCAATCAAGTGATCCTGTAGGAAGAGGAAAGTGATATAATTATGGGTTCATTTTTGTTACCCCAATTACTGCCTTCCCCAGTTCACCAATCTAAACTGATTTGAGATATATGATCAGATTTGAATTTATATATTCATGAATATATATAATCAATAAATGAAAAAAAGCATTTATTCTGTGAAAATATTTGGAATCTAATGTAATACAATCCCTATGTATTAAGGAACTACATTAATAGGGTATAACAGTGAGAAAAAGCATGATATGAGGAAAAGATATCTGATCTTAGTCTGAAGAATGTCATAGTTCAAGACCCATCTTACATATTTAGAAACTATATGGTACCACAGAAACCATTTAACATTTCTGTTCTTTTCTTAGGTCATCATCAAAGCCTATGAATCATAGCATTTGCAATGAATGAGATGTTTCATCACTTGAAGTTGCCTAATGCTACAACTAACAGTTATATTCCTTAAATTTCAAGAGGAAGTTAGGGGGAACAGTAGCTAGAGTGCCATGACTAACATCAGAAATGCCTAATCTAATTGATTGACTCTGAGGTAGTCACTTAACTTCAGCCAATCAAATGGGGAATGACTGAATAAGCTATGATATATGAAAGTAATGGAATATTATTGTTCTATAAAAATAATAAACAAGCTGATTTCAGGAAGGCCTAGAAATATTTACACAAACTGATGCTGAGTGAAACAGGCAGAAGCAGGAATACATTGTACACAGTAAGAGCAAATTGTGTGATGATGACAAACTTGGTTCTTCTCAGTAGTTAAGTTATCCAAGGCAATCCCAATAAATTTTGGATGAAAAAATCTGTCAGCATCCAGAGAAAACTATTGAGGATGAATAGAAATCAAAACAAGCTATATTTACTTTTTTTTTTCTTTTTCTTCTGTTTACTACTCTCTTGTGGGTTTTTCCTTTTTGTGCTGATTTTTCTTTTCCAACATGACTCATAAGGAAATACATTTTTTAAATGAATGTACATGTATAATAAAAATATTGTTTTTGCATGTAACTGGGGAAATAAAAATTGATTCATTAATTATAAAATTATGAATGTTATGTTATGGGACGTCTTTATAAGTCCTGTAATGCTTCTTCTAATTATTCTTTGTGTCATTCTTTAGTTGAGACTTTGGAAGTATTCTGAGTAATAAAATATATTATTTCACAATTTTTCTCCTTTATTTATGTTCCCTCTCATGTTACCAAATAAATGTTTTATTGCATACAATTAATTAATACATATTTATTAAGAACCTACAAAGTGGAAACTAATGTGGTAGAGAAAAACCAAAAAGTTGCTTGAGCTCTCTCTAGTTTTCTTCAGAAACAAAATTAATCAAGCCTCTAAATGAATTCTAGAGTGCCAGAACCTGCAAAAAAATACAAAGTAAAACAATTTTCTAGTTTAAGATAATTTAGAAGGACTTAGGGAAAGATCTGTCTCATTTGGATAAAAGGGTAGTGTAGACCAGAGCAGATAGTGGCCAGCAAACCAGCAGGAGGCTCTTAAATACAGAGCATATCAACACACAAGTCCCCATGGTCCTGGTTAAGTTGGCCAGTGGTACAGCAGATCAGTTCTGAGGCCTCCAATCTAAATTCAGAAGACAAACTGCTATCCCTATAACCAAGCACAACTAGAAATGGCAGAGTCATGATGATGGATTAAAACTAGATTTTTTCCTAAGCTTTCTCTCACATCCCTCAAAACATCTTTAAATAATGTCATAAAATAAATTTTAAAGCAGCAGTTGGTATGAAGCAATGTTCCAGCCCCAAAGATCAGCATAAAAGGTTTATTGCACCAATTAGAAGGTATTGTAGTCCAACACAGATTGTACCAAGTCCCTGTAAATCACATGCCAGTATACCAGGTCCCAACAGACTAGAAGTCCCCAGGTCCTCTGAATCAGTGGTGGCCGTGCAGTTTCTAGACCTCTTAGCTCCCAAATGTCAAAGACCACTTAGAAGGACATGAGGAAAGGTTTTTTGCATTAGGACGATTAGGTGAGAGTGAAACATGGTCGAGTACACTGTGCTAGCATAACGCCAACCCCAGAAAACCAGAAGCAGGCCTTGGGAGTGACTGAAGCAGTAGCAGCAGCATCAAGAGACCTCAACCCAAATTGGTAAACAGATTGTATAAATGGTCAGAGGCTACAAGATTGCTAGCACTGAGGCAACAATCTTACTTTATTCATACTCAGTTCTGGGTCATAGTTCTAGGTGGCATTCTCAGAGTGAGAAAGAGCATTAGCACACCAGATCTTGCAGCCATGGTGGAGCATGGACATTCCAGTTCCAAGGTAAAAGAGAATGTCTGTTTCTCCAACTGATAAATGGTCAAAGGATATGAATAGACAATTTTCAGATGAAGTAATTGAAAATATTTCTAGCCATATGAAAAGATGCTCCAAGTTATCATTAATCAGAGAAATGCAAACTAAAACAACTCTGAGATACCACTACATTTCTCAGATTGGCTAGAATGACAGGGAAAGATAATGTGGAATGTTTGAGGGGGTGTGGGAAAACAGGGACACTGATACATTTTTGGTGGAATTGTGAACACATCCAGCCATTCTGGAGAGCAATTTGGAACTATGCTCAAAAAGTTATCAAACTGTGCATACCCTTTGGCCCAGCAGTATCTCTGTTGGGCCTGTATCCAAAAGAAATCTTAAAGAAGGGAAAGGGACCTGTATGTGCACAAATGTTTGTGGCAGGTCTCTTTGTAGTCGCCAGAAACTGGAAACTGAGTGGATGCCCATCATTTGGAGAATGGCTGAATAAGTTGTGGTATATGAATATTATGGGATATTATTGTTTTGTAAGAAATGACCAACAGGATGATTTCAGAAAGGCCTGGAGGGACTTGCACAAAGTGATGTTGAGTGAAATGAGCAGAATCAGAAGATCATTATATACTTCAACAACAATACTATATGATGATTAATTCTGATGGACATGGCCCTCTTCAGCAATGAGATGAACCAAATCAGTTCCATTTGTTCAGTAATGAACTGAACTATACCCAGTGAAAGAACTCTGAGAAATGAGTGTGAGCCACTACATAGCATTCCCAATCTCTGTATTTTTGTCCATCTGCATTTTTGATTTCCTTCACAGGTTAATTGTACACTATTTCAAAGTCTGATTCTTCTTGTACAGTAAAATAACTGTATGGACATGTAGACACATATTGTATTTAACATATACTTTAACATATTTTACATGTATTGATCTACCTGCCATCTGGGGAAGGTGGGGAGGGGAAGGAGGGAAAAAGTTGGAACAAAAAGTTTTGCAATTATCAATGCTGAAAAATTACCCATGCATATATCTTGTAAATAAAAAACTATAATAAAATAAAAAAGAGAATGTCTGCTATCACTCACAGACCAGAGCACAGACTAGGAGAGGAGTGAACTCACCTGTCCCTAAAATACACTACCTTGAAAGAACTGAAAATTTACAAGTCCCTAGAACTGTCTCTGAAAAGAGCTGCACAAAATGCCTAAAGCTTGGTACTTTTCCTTCTGAGAATTGTCATGTGTGCCATGTCAGCTGGCAGGATGGACTCAGAAGGTAAAAAGAGGCTTAGCCTCTGAGACAGGAGGTTGTGTTTTACAGGTGTTTCCTTGAGAAAGGGATGGGTGTGTCCTATTGCTAGATCTTTTCTTAAGAGGCAGCACTAACTCCAGGTGTCTCCCTTCTGTGGATTCACCTACACAGAGCTAAGTGGAGTAGACATAGGGTAATCCCAGAGGAGAGTAAATATAAACGGCCAGCTTTTCCATAGACAAAAGAGAAGGATATGGAGAGAAATAGAGATGGGCAGAGATGCAGAGAGAAAGAGACATAGAGACATACACCTGCTCTTGCTTGCTGCTAACCCCTGGTAAGATTACCAATAAAGAAAGGCTCTTTGGCACCTTAACATCGGCTTGTCTTCATGTGTTTCCAGGGAAAATTGGTATGTATGGCCCTGGCAATCAGTAGCCACAGTGGATGGTTATACTTTCTCCCTGGAAACAGTTCTACTTTAACAAAGTTAAAAGTCAAGTAATAGGTTAAGATAATGAACAACAAAAAAAGATCTTTACCATAAAGTTAATACAGTGACAAGGAAGATCAAAATGAACACAAAAGAAGATAAAGACAAAGCTATATCCAAAGCCTCCAAGAAAACCAAGAATTTGCCTCAGTTCATGGAAGAACTCAAAAGGGATTTGGGGAAATCAAGTAAGAGAAATAAAGTAAAATTGAGAAGAAAAATGAGAGTGAAGGGCAAAAGAAAGCACAAAAAGCTAATGAAAAGAATGCCTTAAAAAGAAAAATTGGTCAAATAGAAAAGGAAATACAAATGCTCACTAGAGGAAATCATTCCTTAAAAATTAGAATTAAGCAATGGAAGTTAATAATTTTATTGGAAATCAAGAAACAATTTAAAAAAACACAAAAGGATGAAAAAATCAAATTTAGTGTAAAATATCTCCTATGAAAAACAACCAAACTAGAAAATAGATTCAAGAGAGATAATTTTAAAATTATAGGCCCTAAAAAAAGAGCCTAGACATAATCTTTCAAGAAATTGTCAAGTAAAACTCTCCTGATATTCTAAAACTTGAAAGTAAAATAGAAATGGAAAGAGTTCATTGATAACCTACTGAAAGGAGGTCCAAAAAGAAAACTCCAGGGAATACTATAGTCAAATTCCAGAACTCCTAGTTCAAAAAAGAAAATATTGCAAGCATCAAGAAACAATTCAAGTGTTGTGGAGCCACAGTCAAGATAATATAAGATTTAGTAGTATCTACATTAAAGCATTCAGGGGGCTTGAAATATAATATTCTAGAAGTCATAGACGCTGGAATTACAATCAAAAATCACCTATCCAGCAAATTGAGTATAATCTTTTAGGATAAAAATGGAAATTCAACAAAATAGAGGCATTTAAAGAATTTTTTATTAAAAGATCACAATTTTCACTTTCTAATACAAGACTCAAGAGAAGTATAAGGGGCTAAGCAGGCAAAGGAAATCAAAAGGGGCTTCATAAGATTAATTTGTTTGCATTCCTACTTGGGGAGATGATGCTTGTAACTCATGAGGACTTAGTATTAAGGCAATCAGAAGTATGTACAGACAGAGGGCATAAGTTTGAATTGAATATGGAGGGGCAATATCTAAAAATAAAATTAAGGGATGAGAGAGGACTTTATTAGAAGAAAGGGAAATAGAAAAGTACAATGGTATCAATTATCTGCCTATAATAGGCAAGAAAAATCTTTTCATAGTAGAGGGGGCAAAGGGGAAGTTAAGGGAGAGGGTTAATAGTTTCTATTCTTATTAAAATTGGCTTAAAGGGTTAATGATTTTCACACTCCGTTGGATATAGAAATCTATCTTACCTTACAGAACTGTAAAATAGTATAGAAGAAACTAAGCATGGATCAACATCTTATACTGCATAGGAATATAAACTCAAAATGATCATATCATTTAGAAATAAAGGGGTGTTATCATATTAGGAGAGGAAGGAATAATTTACCTCTCAGATCTATGGAGAAGGGAAGAAATTATGACCAAAGAAGAGATAGAGAACATAATGCAATATGAAATAGATAATTTCAATTAAATTTAAAAGCTTTTTTACAAACAAAACCAATACAACCAAGATTAGAAGGAAAGAAGAAAGGTAAAGAAAACATTTTACAGCCAACATTTCTGATAAAAAGCATTTAAATATGCTCTATATCACTATTGATTAGAGAAATGCAAATTAAAATAATCGAAGTATCATGTCACACCTATCAAATTGGCTAATATGACAGAAATAGAAACTAATAAATTTTAGAAAACGTGGAAAAATCAAAACACTAACTCACTGTGGATGGAGTTTTGAACTGATTGAGCCATTCTGAAAAGCAACTGTAATTATGCCCAAAGAACTATAAAATTATGCTTACCCTTTGATCCAGCAATGCCACCACTAAATCCCAAAGAGATCACAAAAAGAGAACAGGAACCACATACACAAAAAATATTTATAATAGTTTTTTTTTTTTCCTGGCAAAGAATTGACAAGTAAGGAGATGCCCATTAATTGGGGAATAAACAATTTTAGTAAATGAATGTAATGGAATACTATCATGCTATGAGAAATTATGAGGAGATATATTTCAAATATTTCAAATAAACCTTAAAAATATAACAAAGAGAACATTATACACAGTAACAGTGATAATGTATGATGATCAACTATGATGGACTAACTCTTCTCAGCAATATAATGGCTCAATACAAAAACAACAGACTCATGATGAAAAACAAAATATCCAGAGAAAAAATTATGGAGTCTGAATGCCGGTCAAAACACACCATTTTCACTTTTGTTGTTCTTGTTTTTTTTTTTTTTTTTTTTTTTCCTTTCTCATGGTTTTCTTGTTCTGATGCTTATTTCACAACATGACTAAAATAAAAACATGTTTAACATTATCGTATATGTATTACCTATAACAAATTATTTATTCTCTTGAGGACAAAAAAGGAAAGATAGTAAAGGGAGAAATTTTGGTACTCAAATGCTAATAAAAATGTAATCAAAAAAATAAAATACTAAAAAGTGATAAAAAGTAAAACAAAAGAATCCACAACATGCTGATCATTGTGCTATAACTCTCTCTCTATATATATGTGTGTGTGTATATATATATATTTTCCTGCCATCTAAAAACTTACTTTCTGTAAGAAGATAGCACACATTTATATTTACACAAAATATAGAATAGGGACTGGATATGTGATTTCATTGTTATAGGGAATTTCCCATGAGTAAAATCTCTTTACTAATAGAATTTGTCATCATCTCAAAAATTTAGTCTTAGATAGTTACCTAATACACGAAGTGATGAGATGGCATGGTAGATATACTGTACAAATAAGATATTGGACTGGAAGCTAAGTATGACATTAATAGCAGCTTCTACCACTGTATCACATTGCCTCTCTACATGTGATATCTACAAGATAAATGCAACATGATTCTTTGGAGGATAGACAGGAAGTGATGGATACTACCACCTGGGAGAATCAGGAATTACCTCCTCTAGAAGATGGCCTTTGAACTAAGCTTTGTAGAGGAAAAAAAATATATTCCAAAAATTGTTTCATAATAATCCTGGCTCTCATTTCCTGCTGTATAGGGTCAGTATGGCATAGTATCATGAAGAACTAATTTCAAGTCCTAATATATATTTTATTTTTAATATTAGACATATCATTTACCTCTCTATGCTTCCATATGCTAACCTTAAAATGAGGTTGTTGGATATAGCAGCTCTTAAGTTACCTTCTAGTTCTAAATCTATAGTCCTAAGGGTAAATAAACCAATATTTCACCTGTTATCCTATATTTACATTGCAAAAGTAAAACAAGCTCCATTTGAAAGTTATAATGAAACTTAATGACTGTGGTGATGTAGTATAATAAATCAAAGGTAGAATAGATTTGCCAAAATAAAAGCAGGTGATGAATCAACTATTGTGAGCATGGTGAATCATAATGCTATTTTTGATCTGTGATTAGATATAAGTATCATAAGAGTTCTTCCAGCTCATTGAATGCTCATACTTAAATCAAGTATTAGTTTGAGAACCAGCACATAATAGAATAGATATAGAGATTGAACCAATGATTTCATTGTTTCATGCAACTTCTGGACTGAGAAATTTCCTCTTTCAATGCAATTTTGTGAAGTCTCTGCAATATGTAGAACTGGAGAATTGACTAGAGCACCAAGAGGTTAATAGTCTTAACCAGAATCTGATATTCAGTATGTGACAGGATGAATTGAACTCAGATTTTTCTTAATCAAAGCCAACTCTTTTTCTATGATCCCATGCTGCCTTTCTCAGATACTAAATAAATAGTTGGTTAATGGAATCAAATATTTTTGTTTCTCTTAAAAAAACACATATTATTACTGCCCTGTCTCCCAGTAGTCAAGGATGCAGCATATGGAAGAAAAGCAAAGATATTATACCCAGCAATAATCTGTTTAGGAGAAAATGATAAATTATGATGTGATTGTTTTCCTCTGTATCGTTTTGTACAAAAGTGTGTTTTACCAAGTACACTCTTATTTGAGATAGACATTTTTAATTTCTCTCATTGTTAATTAAAGAAATAGTGATACTTTGGGTCTTGTTAAAATTACCAAGGCAATGACTACAAAATCCATATTGTAGAAATAATGAATGTCATCTATCTTATCCATATGACTTGTAAGGGAAAAAAACTGCTAGTGTTTTGGAAGAAAAAGATTGCTTCTGACTTTATGATAAATGAGATTCTCAGAAAAAAAAAATCTATCCCTTATCTTGGGATATTCCATTGACCTATACTTTTCACATCTATAATGTTTTTGGATAAAATGTTTTACACGATGAATACATGATTATTTGTTAAATACTTATTCTATGCAAAAGAATGGGCTAAGCAATAGGGAAATAAATAATTATCCTTGCTCTCAAGAAATGCACATTTTAATGGGAAGTCAATATATATAAGAGGTACTAACAGTAAGTCTCTAGTCTTTGAGGTGCAATTGCAAAAAAAAATTGTGATGTATCTGCTAAAATGGCATTTGGTTTGATAAAAATCACATTCAGAAAAAAAATTTAAAAAACAAAAAAGAAATAATTAAACATAAATATATAAATTAAAATCCCATCTATTTCTGATTTTGAGATATTGAATAAAGCTCTGGTGGAAAAAAACTTTTTTTTCTGGGTTTTCAGTATCAGTGACTGCTTTGGAAAAGGAGATAAAAATGTAGGAGGGCAAAAGCAGTTGCTAGCAGTTGTATCCAGAAGTATCATTTCTCTGGAAAACAGCTACAGGATTTAGCTTGGAATCAGGACTGTAGGCTGAATAATTAAAGATGATGATGATAATGATGGCAGACAGACAGACTGATAGATAAATATTCAAACTATTTCTCTTGAACATTTTTATAGAAATGAGTTTATACCATAACAATCATTTTGCAGTAGAAAAGAGGTTCCCTGAGGAATTTCTCTCCACTTTTAACAAAACATGGTTGCTCCATACCTAACACTGAAATCTCTAAGCTCCTCAGCATAGGAACATTTTAAGGAAATGGAGAAAAATTCTTAAGGCAAAAGGTGAATTCAATTGGTCAAAAGCAAGGTTACAGTTCAATGAAGTGTGAGATAGGCAACCAGTTGAGCAAGTAGACACATAAAATAACAAAGGCAAGTACCAGAAGACCAAGTGATTATCATATTTTTATAAAGCTTTTTTATTTTCAAAACATATGCATGAGCTACACCCAAAGAAAGAACACTGGGAAACGAATGTGAACTATCTGCATTTTTGTTTTTCTTCCCGGGTTATTTATACCTTCTGAATCCAATTCTCCCTATGCAACAAGAGAACTGTTCGGTTCTGCAAACATATATTGTATCTAGGATATACTGCAACATATCCAACATATAAAGGACTACTTGCCATCTAGGGGAGGGGGTGGAGGGAGGGAGGGGAAAAAAATTGGAACAGAAACGAATGCAAGGGATAATGTTGTAAAAAAAATTACCCTGGCATGGATTCTGTCAATATAAAGTAATTATTAAATAAAAATTTTTAAAAAAAGAAAAAAAGAAAAAAAATATGCATGGATAAATTGACAATATTGACCCTTAAATAGCCTTGTGTTTCAGATTTTCTGCTCCTTCCCCCCACTCCCTACCCTAGAACAAACATATTTAACATATACATGTTAAAATATGTTAAATCCAATATGTATAAACATATTTATACAATTCTCTTGCTGCACAAGATGAATCAGATCAAAAAAAGAAAGTAAATGAGTAAGAAAACAAAATACAAGCAAACAACATCAAAAAGAATGAGAAGATTATATTATGATTGACATTCAATTCCTACAGTCCTCTCTCTGAGTGTAGATGGCTCTCTTCATCACAAGATCATTGAAACTGGAATCAATCATCTCATTGTTGGAAAGAGTCACATTCCTCTGAATTGACCATTGTATAATATTGATGTTGTCATGTACAATGATCCCCTGGTTCTGCTCATTTCACTCAGCATCAGTTCATGTAAGTCTCTCCAAGATTTCCAAAATTATGATAATATTCCATAACATTCATATACCATAAATTATTCAACCATTCCCCAACTGATGGGCAACTACTCAATTTCCACTTTCTTGCCCACTATGAAAATGGCTGCCACAATTTTTTTGCACATGTGAATCCCTTTCCCACCTTTAAGAAGTCTTTGGGATATAGGCCCAATAGAAACATGGATGGATCAAAATGTGATAATTTTTTGAACACGGTTCCAAATTGCTCTCCAGAATGGATGGATCCATTCACAATTCCACCAATAATGTATTAGTGTCCCAGTTTTCCCACATCTCCTCCAACATTTGTCATTGTCTTTTCCTGTCAACTTAGCCCATATGAGAGGTGTGTAGTGGTATCTCAGAGTTGTCTTAATTTGTATTTCTCTAATCAATAGTGAATAAGAGCACCTTTTCATGTGATTAGAAATAGTTTTAATTTCTTCATCTGAAAATTATCTCTTCATATCCTTTGACCATTTATCATTTGGAGAATGGCTTAGATTCTTATAAATTTGAAGCAGTTCTCTAAATAGTTTAAAAATTATATCTTTATCAGAATCCTTAAATGTAAAAAAAAAAAAAAAAGATTTCCTAATTTGTTGCTTCCCTTCTGATCTTGTCTACATTAGTTTTGTTTGTATAAAAATTTTTCAAGGTAACATAATCAAAATTATCTATTTTGTTATCAATAATGATCTCTAGTGTTCTTCGGTCACAAATTTCTTCTTCTTCCACAGATATGAGAGGTAAACAATCCTATCTTCCTCTAATTTGCTTATAATATAACTCTTTAGGTCTAGATCATGAATTCATTTAGTTCTTATCTTTGTATGTGGTGTTAGGTGTGAGTTGAGTCCTAATTTCATCCATATTAGTTTTCAATTTTCCCAACAGTTTTTGTCAAAAACTGGGGTTTGGGGATTTGTTTTAGATCTGGCACAGAAAGGCTACCTTAATTATCATTTTTTTTCATTAATTCCCAAAATTATTGACCTTTTGTTCTTCCAGATTAACTTTATTATTATTTTCTCTAGGTCTGTAAAATAATTTCTTGGGAGTTTGATTGGTATGGCACTAAATAAGTAGATTAATTTAGGTAGTATTGTCATTTTTATTATATTCCTTTGGCCTACATGTGGGCTCTTGATATTTTCTAACTGATTAGGTCTGACATTATTTGT